>NW_025943295.1:0-336259 GCF_000764305.2 Hyalella azteca | reverse complement strand
GGAAGGCAGGTTCGATGTCTTTTCATGTATTCATACAATAATTAATTCATTCACAAACAGGACGCCAACTTGAGCAAATATTTGTGATTGGTTGGTCTTTGTAGGCGCTCATAGGAGGGAAAATGGATAAAAAAATCGAATCCTACATTAACCTTTGTACATATCGTCTTCCGTAATTATAATTAATTGCAGGCTATAATAATATTTTTGAAATTTGTTCTCACTATTTTTTACGAATACAAAAGTAAAATTGAGTTTTGATTTCCGAAAGTCAGACTGCCCGCATGTTTTCTAGCATCTATACACACGCATCGTATTCATATTTTTCGCATTCTCGTGAATATTGAACCAAAACTGTCAAATATTTATTAGCAATTTAGCTCTGCGTTGCCCGGGCTAGATAATCGTTCCAATTTGAAAATCCTGCTATACCAAATCCCGTCACCCCGAATTCCATCATTTGAAGCGAAATAGGTCCGTAAACAATGAAAGACCCATTCGAACCTTTCTTTGTTAAGCACGGACCTCCTATTCTAGTCCTGCATTGAGCTTAAAAAATGTAACCTTCAAGTTTTGAATATAATTCATGGCTGCCAAAGAGAAAATTATTGTATTTTTATTCTAAATCTAACTCTACCTTCCGTTACTCAATGACTCAGGATTCCACCATAAAAAAATTTCAGGTAATAGGGTAACATGGGGCAGCGAGCCCACTGCGGGTCATGGGCCCACGTACAGCGGGTTTCTCGCTAAGTATGGCAGATATTGGTCCGTGTTCTCTACCGCCGGTCGACAGTTTCACTGGGATGAAGTGTACGGATTTACGTTGTGCTAAGTGTTTGCGTTATTAATTTATTTGTGAATAACTGTTTTAGCCCAGATAAAAATTTTTTTGCTGCTAAATAAAACTATTTTCGATTACTGTAGATGAAGCTTTTGAAATTACTGTGAATTATATTTTGAAAGTAATATTTATAGGGATAGTTTTGAGATCAAGTTTAGACTATTAGCTTTTAACAATAAAATGTTGACACGATATAAATCGAAATGATACCTAGTGGGGGCAACGGGCCCACGCGTGTCACGGGGCAAAGCGCCCATGGTGAAGTCTTGTGTTATACATCATTAGGTTTGTCTTAATGACCTTTTCAAAACTATGACTAGCTTTTTGAATTACAAATTACACTTAATATTGCATGATTTTTCGATTTGCCGCCTCAATGCAGCAGGTTTAGTTTCTAGTTATGCGTTTTTATAGCCCTATATCGAGTTATTGACTCTTGCCTTGCCAAAAATTTATTTCAGTCAACACCAATGTGCCAAAAGTTGATGAGTTTTTATTGTGTTGGCTGAAATCACGATTAGGTACGAACTCTCTGCACATAATATCTGGATAATGGACGAAACTGGAACGAAATTTTTTTCTGATCAACTAAATATATTTTTCCTAGTCAAGGATACATTTTTTCATGTCAAGGACGACTTTTTTTTATCGCAAGGATATATTTTTCGAGTCAAGGATATATATTTTTATGTCAATGAAATATTTTTCTTCACGTCAGTGATAGATTTTTTAAACCTTGAGTATATTTTTTTCAAGTTAAGGATATGATTTTTTGAGTTATTAATAAATAAGTGAATGTCGTATTTTTTATTACATTTTTCTTATTTTTAACTGTAAAGTTTTGTTTATCATTTTTAAGCGAAAAACATGCAATTGCGGTAAAGGGACCACGGGTGGGCGCCTTGCCCCAAACCCATGGGCCCATTGCCCCAGGGGTGGGGCAATGGGCCCATTTTGCCACTTTTTACAAAATAGTGTTTCATTAAAAATTGAATAACTCTATAGGCGTCTAATTCACATCATACATTCCTCAATAGTTGTACCTTTGAACAAAACAAAGAACCACCTCGTATCAAATAAAACTTCATCAAAAATTTAGTTTAAAAAATGGGGGGGGGCGCTGCCCCATGTTGCCCTATCTCAATATTCACGCTGTCAAGCTTCAAAAACAGCATTAGCAAACGCAAGAACTATGACAAATAAATAATTTATAAATGCATCACTTACTAAGCGTTAACTGATTGAGTGATAATATTGATAACTCTATATCAGGTTCAGACAGATTTCCAAGTTTCATTCGACAATCTTACTGCAAGAACAGCATGACAAAGCACAACACGCTTCTTAGCTCCACAAAAGTGTTACTAACCCGCCGCTGAAGGCATTTAACATGTCTTGCCTGCCGTCGGGCAATCCATTAAGCGAACAAAACGGCAATCATTAGTTTCAGAGACAAATTGTCAAAAAAATATCTATTTATTTGAAAATCTAGAAGTAGAGAAAAGGTACAAAATACTAACTAGATAAGTGGCTACGTAAAACAAGCGATAACTTTAAGAAACCCTTCAAAAATAAGCAATTGAGCTGTACCCTACAACTGCGTAACAAGGAGGTTTGTTTCACGCAACAACTGTGTAACACGAAGGTTTGTTTCACGCAACAACTGTGTAACACGAAGGTTTGTTTTACGCTACAACTGCGTAACACGGAGGTTTGTTTTACGCTACAACTGTGTAACACGAAGGTTTATTTCACGCAACAACTGTGTAACACGTAGGTTTGTTTCACGCAACAACTGTGTAGCACGAAGGTTTGTTTTACGCTACAACTGCGTAACACGGAGGTTTTTTATACCCTACAACTGCGTAACACGGAGGTTTGTATGACCCTACAACTGCGTAACATGATGGTTTGTTTTACCATACAACTGTGTAACACGAAGGTTTGTTTTGCCCTCCAACTGCGTAACACGGCGGTTTGTTATACCGTACAATTGCGTAACACGGAGGTTTATTTTACCCTACAACTGCGTAACATGATGGTTTGTTTTACCATACAACTGTGTAACACGAAGGTTTGTTTTATCCTACAACTGCGTAACACGGAGGTTTGTTTTACCCTACAACTGCGTAACATGGAGGTTTGTTTTACACAATAACTGTGTAACACGAACGTTTGTTTTATCCTACAACTGCGTAACACGGAGGTTTGTTTTACCCTACAACTGCGTAACATGGAGGTTTGTTTTACCCTACAACTGTGTAACACGAAGGTTTGTTTTATCCTACAACTGCGTAACACGGAGGTTTGTTTTACCCTACAACTGCGTAACACGGAGGTTTTTTATACCATACAACTGCGTAACACAGAGGTTTGTTTTACGCTACAACTGCGTAACATGAAAGTTTGTTTTACCCTACAACTGCGTAACACGGAGGTTTGTTATACCCTACAACCTGTCTCTTATACACATCTAGATGTGTATAAGAGACAGNAGGTGGAAATGAAATTTTAAACCCAAACTAGCAGATTTACTTTGATGTTTTTGCCGCCTTTTCCCCGAAGGATATAAGTTATTTCCAACAATAATGAAAATTCCCCTTTTAAATGATTTATATGAACACCTTCCTAAAAATTCCTCATTACTAACTGTAGAATTATTTGCATGTGTATTGTTCAGCTAGGATGCTTTGGGTAGAAACTCTGGGTTGAAACAGCGCAACTATTTTGAATAAAAAAACACGAGCGTCGTGAGCTTGAGTACAATCGCTATCATGCACGTAGCTACGACGAGATCGTCGGTGCGCAAAAACAAGATCAGTTGCAATAGGATCAAATTTGTTCGTGGGCGCTTAATCCGATCTTCATAATGTAGTCTGCAAATGATGTAACATACATACAGTAATTTGCGCAAGTAAACCGAAGATGTTTTTGTTTTGGGACCATCCAACTGAAAATCGCGCTCGATCGCATGACAGACCATCTAAACGAGGACTTTCTTTCATAAATTGCCAGACTGGTCGTGGTATAGATAATCTTGATCTGCTAATCATTGGCTACAGAATGCTCAGCGGTTGTTTATCGAGATTCGCTTTCACCTGCTCATCAGTAATGAAACATCGAAAATATAAAGAAAAAAATGTACTGTTAATAAACCTGGAAACCGGTGTACCTTATCTGGCACTCAAGAATATGAAATGACTCATTATTATTACTTGCATTGCATAGAGATGGTACCATTCTCCGGTCATCACCTTTCGTCAGTTTTATTTACGATATTGCCGACAGGATCACCGTAGAGCTTTCACGGAGGGAGCGAGCGCCATCTTGCATCTGCGACTGGAAAGTTCCTTATGTTTTTGATGCCGTCGGAAGACATCAATTACTTGGCTCGAGTCGGGAGCTGCATTTAGTTCCCTCAATATATTTTTTCCATTGTGGAGGCAGAAACGACCTTTAAACGTCCAAAAAGTTAGATTGAGAATTTTCGGCGACTGTAGAAACTGAAAATGACTTAGGAAAGTCGTGGAAGTTAGTTCGATCATTTTTAGACTACATGAGAAGTCGAACGTCTAAAATGTTCGATAGATAATCTTTTCCCGATAACTTCAGAGACTTGGACCTCAATCTTTATTTTAATTTATGCCGTTTGTAAGACTGAGCTCCGAATTTCCGAAAAATCTATAGCTTTTGAACCCCTACACAAACAAATGAGAGTCAACAAAGACAATTGGATGGCCGAATTTCTGGTGAGTTTTCGAATGTGCAAAATTATATACCTAATAAATATTTTCTAGAAATCAATTATTCTAGAATATAATGCTTATATCTCAGTATTATTTTTATGAGAATATTGACTACGTTTGATACATTCGATATGAAAACATTTGCAATTTTTCATACAAAATTTACCAGACTTATAACTTTTACGTCTTTTATAACATCATAGATTACATTTAGTTTATCGTCGAGACTGCAACAACTTTTAAAAGCCTAGAAAGTCGAACAAAGTCGCGTGAATTATTTGAGAGTTGACGCTGTTCCGCGACAGAATAATGGAAACAAATTGCATCTTCCAGAAAAAAACGAGATTTTCGGAACCCATCGCCTGCTATAAATTTACTGACACGAGCGCTGCGTCTCATTCAGCGAAACGTTGGCATCAGTCGACGGCCAGGGCGACGCTTGAAATAATTCTGTGGTGGTCCATTCGACGAGATTACTAAATGTATAATGTGCATCAGTAATTACATTTTTGTATTATTAATTTATAACTGGCATTTTGTGTTTTTCTTCTCTTCTTGGATGTTTATCTCAAGTGTCTTTTGTTATTTTAATTTATTTTTTCTGTCTCAATGTCATATTTGTTTTTAAGCTAAATTAGGTAACTGGAACGTCAGAATCTTGCCACATTTTCGTCACTAAAAAAATTACGCTTCATCATCATATTCCTTTTACTGTACCTCTTTATTTTTCACCTGACGCCATTCCGAGTGCTTGGTTAACGGACGCTGCTAATTGCCGAGCAGTGTGTGTGAGCTCCATTTTTGCTAAACATGCAAGATTTGCACTTGTTTCACTTGTGTCTCAACGATTCTTTTCCATTGTTTCTTCAAACATAATGCCTTTTCAGGGAATAAATCTTGAAATTTAAAACTATTATTTATTTCTGATTTCTTATTTACACGTTTTCACTACTTAATTTGGTTTCATTCAACATTAGTATAGTTACACCCTTAGTTTTGTTCAAATTATTCTCGAAAAATATAACAGCGTGACACTGAACGGATTTAATATTGAAATTTCCGTCATTTTCCACGGCAAGAACTCAAGGCTTGTCTCGACACACACGAACAATCCGTTACGCCGCTGCTAATGCTCGGCTGACGACAATTCGTCTTCTGTGCCTTCAGAGTTTTTTCTAAAGCACTTTTCCACAACCAAGTCTAAGACACGCATGGTGCAAGTAATATGTTTTGTGCCTTCAAGGTTTTTATAAAGCAGTTTTCCAACTCTAGTCTAAGACACGCATGCTGTAAGTAACACTTTTTACAGCTTGACAGTTCTCATCGCTCATTCAGTTGCTGAGCTGATTTTCCAGATTTTCGAATTGTTTCCACGCCCGACTCTTCACACATTAGTACTATCTTTTATGTAGGATTTTATGAAAATCCTTCTTTTGGAAATTTTTCCAACCTGATATACTGTAGCACTACTCTAAAGAAGTAGACGGCGAGCTATTATAAATTAGAGCTGCAGTTTCGAGCGAGAGCTATGTGGTCAAACTACGTGTGCAGGTTCTGATATTTTTCATCGTCGATTTCAATGTTTCGTCTACCTTGATAACTTAAAGTTGTCTGTATTTCGTTGTGCACAACATTAGAATAGAAATTTCAAATTACGGACTGCCGGTTTGGTAATAATCTTTCAACACTGTGGCACGCCAGCGCAATTACGCGTAAATTGCTTTTTACTGCTTTCCGTGGCGTCGAGCATATATTATTTTAGAATATTTACTTGAACATTAGCAGAGGTGCATTTCTTATGCCCATTAGCAAAAGCTATCTAGCGACTTTAATTGGCGGGACTAGATCAGATTCTTGCCTTGAACTTAATCTCTTAACTTATACTCAATAATTAAACTAAGTGCCATCAACTAATCTCGGAGATTTTGATCTTGCCGCATGACATTCCAAATTCCTCTAACTTTACCTTTGTTCAACCCAATCGCACATATAAAAGCACTATATGTGCACTTATTTTTAGTTGAAGAAATCCGTCTTGATTTACGTTACAACGATACCTGATATATTTCTATACGAATTAATAAATATTAACATTCTTTACCAAGAATACGCCTTTGTTTCTGCTAGCATACACCTTGACGGCCGATTCTCGGACTCGCACCATCCTGTTATTCTTGCGTTCTGAAGGAGGCGAAACAAGCAAAATGAATTGGCGGCCTGATATCTATATTTCTGTAGGCCTATGATTACCGGCCTCGCAGCGGCAGCGTCATTAATGAATGAA
Organism: Hyalella azteca; assembly: GCF_000764305.2. Taxonomy (NCBI): domain Eukaryota; kingdom Metazoa; phylum Arthropoda; class Malacostraca; order Amphipoda; family Hyalellidae; genus Hyalella; species Hyalella azteca. The sequence continues at coordinate 329,385 of NW_025943295.1, read as the reverse complement.
ATTTATTCGATTGAACTTCCTTAATCGTTTGAACCCGTTCCAATTTCGATAACTAAGGATTCTAATAGAAGCTTGCCTAGTGCGTAGGAAAATTCCCCACACATTTGTGGATAAATAATTATTTTAGCTTAAATTTAAAAATACTTTTATAACTGAATGTTATTCTAATAAGTATTTTGCTTGTGAGTGTTTTCGGATTAATTTTTCTGTCGCTTTGACTGAAACAATTATAGGCAATGCATGTTTGTTGCCAGCCCTGAAAATATCACAGACATATTCTCAAGATATATTATTATTATTTGGAAAAAAAATCTCCTACAACAAGCGCCAGTGAAGGAAGCTTGTGAGAGATCCACAAGAATTACGCTACTCGTCTAACTGACTGCGATTCCTAACATTGAAGCGCATGAAACCATCACGAATTTATCTTTTCAAAAATTTTGGAACGCTAATCTTAAAATTACTTCATAATATTTTGTGACTTGCGTTATTATTTTTTTCTAAAAAAATTAATTCTTGGTTAATGTTACCACTGAAGTCAAATTTCTGAATTGGGACATTATTATCCTCACAAATTTATCTAAATGATAAAATGAAAATGACTAAAAAAATCCAATAAATTGCAAATGTGGAACTCATTGAAAGGCATTAAGGCATATCAATGAGATTAAAAACGAATGAATAAGTTGGCCAAAATCAAGTAATTTGCTTGATCTCAAATTGATGGAACCCAAGAATTTTCCATCGTTTCCTTAAATATTTTACATGTACAATTCGAAGTATCATGAAGGTATTATCGATCTATATATTTCATAGGCTATGAATTATCAAGCTGAAAATTGTTTATCTCGTTGAATCAACCATTGGTGTTATTTCGTGGGGCATGAATATTTTATCTGAATAATAGCACGTATCTTATAAAATTTTATATAATATATTTATATAATTCTTTTGAAACCGACAATTGAGATTCATAAAGTCGAGCCAAAAGGCCAGTATAAGCGAAAACAAACTTGTCCCATCATCCTGGATGCGCTTAACTACAATCGGATACCCAAAATCGATTGGTATTTCCCCATTTTGGCAATTAGGCTCGAATATGAAAGCTTCTTATGTCCTCCTAACTCGAAAAGAACGTAAGATTACGCGAACCGGGAAGTAGACGCGAAGTTGTTAAGAGGTTTAGGGATTTTTGGTAGCAATTGTTCATAAAAGAAAAGATGTAATCGGACATGAAGAGCCGCTGGACTATGGGAAAACTCGCACATGTTCAAGGTGCGACCGATACTAACTACATGCGACGTATCGGAGGACATGAAACTGGGCGCTGCTGCAGACACTGCGTGAAGACTGCTGCTGCAGACACTGCGTGAAGACTGCTACTGCAGACACTGCGTGAAGACTGCTACTGCAGATACTGCGTGAAGACTGCTACTGCAGACACTGCGTGAAGACTGCCACTGCAGACACTGCGTGAAGACTGCTACTGCAGACACTGCGTACACCTGACTGCTACTGCAGACACTGCCACCACCTGACTGCTACTGCAGACACTGCGTACACCTGACTGCTACTGCAGACACTGCCACCACCTGACTGCTACTGCAGACACTGCCGCCACCTGACTGCTACTACAGACACTGCGTCATCTACTGCAGACACTGCGTACACCGGACTGCTACTGCAGACACTGCGTACACCTGACTGCTACTGCAGACACTGCGTACACCTGACTGCTACTGCAACAGTTTTTTTCAATGGAGTTAGCAGCCTAATGGACTGTCGCTGGAAGTTCAAGGAACTGTAACAAATTAATTAACAAACAACAAATATCAAACAAATTAGTGTAAGCTGTTCTAGCTATGAGGAGGAATGAGGCTCGAATAAATGATTCGCATTTTCATCATCATATTATTTTCTCGAAAGATTTAAATGATTTGCTAATTCAGGTCAGGCACAATTGATCACGAACGCTAGTTAGAAAAATGAATTTCGAACAGAGGATTTCAAGTGGTTTAAAATTATTGTTGGGATGAAAAAGTTAAAATTATCTTCATTTTTAGTTCGGATGCATCAGCTGAAAAATCCTCCGGCAGTTTTGAATACCAAGTTCATTAAAGACTCAAACGAAAGCGTGTATTTGCCGGCCAAGACGTCGCTGCAATTAGTCGACGTCTTGCCAAATCCGTCTTTCTTCTGAAGTTCACAATGGTCATTAAGGACCGAGGACCGCATCGTTAATTATTGAAAGACTGAACAGGCGACAAGACCAAATTTCTCAGCGGCTCCGACGTTCAGCAAGTTTACCAATGCGCAGGGTTTTGCATTGCCACGATTTTTGTGCTCAGATTCATGACGATTCCATAATTGCAACGAAGCAAATTAGACTAATAGTGAATCTCCATGTAGAAGAAAAACAAATACTTGGCCATTCCAAGCCTTATAAACAAATGATCAGTTACCTAAATTATAGTAACAGTGAGCTTACATTACATATTGGCAGACGTTCGAGCACGGTAAACTACGACTGTACTCAAAGTCAGACTATTTAAAATCTGGTCACAATGTTATAAGAAACTTTATTCATATATAAATGATTTCTTTATTAAAACACTCAGTAAGCACCTTACGTTGATGGGATAACGTCAGATTGAATAATAGCTCCCAATAGTGAAATAATCCCCAGGAAAATTGCAGGAATGAGATAATTTGGATAAGAAAGAGATTTATGAACCAGCAATCGCCTTCATCTTTCACGACGACAACCTAATGGAGCTTATTGAGCGCTCGGTATGGATTGTTGTCCTCCTACTTTTTTGTCTGAGTCATTCCTATAAACGTCAATTTTTATATTAACCAAAAAGATACTTCTGAAAATAGACGTTAACCAATTACAAACGAAAATTAAAATAGTACAGATAGCACTTATGGTGCAGAAATTGTGCTTTAATACAAATTGGGTTACTTCGGTGAAAAATTTCTCAGTTTTCTCGATCGAGTCTTCAAATTGGGAAAGGCTACTTTCTATATATATTTTTGTGCCTGTAGACCGTTAATTTCATTTCATCGTCTGCGAAACGCACAATTAATTAAATTGTTTATCTCTGCTTGGATGATGAGGATATCGTAACTAATTTAAGTTTTAATATATACCAAGAGACGCCAGCACCTCCATAAGCAACGCTGTGACAGACTAACGATCATGGAACCGAAATCACGAAGATGGCATTAGTGGGAAGGTGTCTCTGCGGAGTCGTTGCGTGCAGCCTTCTGGTTCAAGTTTCCAGTGATCGAAGGAAAGTGATTCCCTTGGGAGGCTTTTCTTGAACACTTTTTCGACGACTTCATTATAGCCGACCTCCTTTCATTTCCGATTCCGTCGTAAAAACTGAAAAAAAGAGAGACTACGCGCGGAAAGGTCAAACATGGTCGAATTGATCTGTTCTCGGTCATTCCATGGGCGGCAGTCTATTATTAAGCAGATGAAAATTGCGTGTAATTATTCAGATGCATGTGCAATAAAATTTGCAAGGTGCAATTTATACTAAAAATCGTTGAATTCACATTCGTTCCTTTAAGCTTGATTCTTCGCCAGTAAATTGAATAAAGTTATTATCTTAATCATTAGTGACTTATGTGCAGTTTTAGGTTTCAAAGAAATGCAGTTTTGTCAGCTGCCTTCAAACTGTACCAAGGCCAAATAATTTTCTCTGTAACTTCAAAATATAGATTATAATTTTTGGCAGGAAATGAAATAAACTTTTTTATATCATGAACGCTGATTAACCTATACACAGTTATCAAAAACATTAATATGTTATTGATTTTTAATGGATTAGCAGATCAGTGCATAATCTCAAAAATATTTTTGAGATTCGCAGTAGTAACCAAAATTGAAGAAATCAGGATGCAGAACAAATTTAATTCTGAAATAACTAGTGATCTGAATAATTAGTGTTTACTCCATTACGGTGTTATTAACTAATGCTGTTTTTTTGGAAAAAAACCTGCTAAATTAGGTACTAACTTCTGTCGACGTGCGTTTTCTCTTCGCATTACAAAACAATGCTATTGCGCAATAAAATGTAGACAAAAAATTGATGAGGAGATACAAATAAAAATTTTACAAAAATTGTATTCAGTAATATAAATTTTCATTCGATGCAGCAAGGAACAAAAGCTCTACTAATTTTATGTCCTATTTCGAACATGGAACGTAGTGCCGGCCTCAGCATCTTTTTATGTCACCACATTCGCCAATGCCGGAAAATAAATTGTGGTCGCTAAATTTGGAGGCCGACGCAAATATGGGCGTGCAATTTTAGGAGGACGGCGTCTGATTAGCTTAATCGCTGTTGAGGCTAATGGAAGTTAATGGGCAGTTGATGTTGGACTTAAGGCTAATGGGCAGAGAGGGCAGTAGATGTTAGACCTGTGACTTATGAATGAAGAAGGACATGACGTGATAGAAGAAAAGCTAATGGACGAAGACTGGAATAGGCTGTCATATATGCAAAGACTAATGGTCGGAGACCGCAATAGGTGGTGGTGACGCCAAAGGCTAATAAGGTGGTGACGCCAAAGGCTAATGGACAGAGACAAGAAAGGCTTATAGACAGAGAAGCCAACAAAAGCCAATGGACAGAGACAGCAAGGGCTAATGGACAGGGATGGCAAAGGCTAATGGGTGGAGATCGCAAAAGGGTAATGGACAGAAACGTCTAAAGCTAATCGATTGAGACGGCTAAAGCTAATGGATGGAGACGAAAAACGCTTATGAACAGAGACAGCATAGGCCAATGGTAGATGCCAAAGGCTAATAGACAGAAACAGTAAAGGCTAATGGTAGATGCTAAAGGCTAATGGACAGAGACGCCAAAGGCTAATGGACAGACAGTAAAGGCTAATGGCAGATGCCGAAGGCTAATGGACATAGACGGCAAAGGCTAGCGGGTGGAGACAGGCAGCGTTCGTCAGACAAAAGGCTAATGGACAGGTGGATGGACGGCGGGCGGACAAGAAGCTGCGGAGAAATTGCTTTCTGTTCCATGGAAATGAAAGACGTTCAACAAGAGAAAGCTGTTCGCCACTGCGCGATATGGGCACTAAAATATTCATAATATTATTTCTTCTATTATATCGTGTGAGGATGATTTTTACATGAAAAATATTGCGAATAAAAATCTTCTTTAATACGTTAGTTTTTTATGTAAATGGTGGTTCTCAAGTCCGGTTCCGTTTCCGCAGACAATTCGAAAACTTGCTGGTTCGTAGCTTTGTTATTGACTGGAAAAATTAATTCAAATGTTTCTCTGTAAGGTAGCTGAAGGCTGAATTTGAGTTTAAAATTAATTAAAAGATAGGCATTGTGGACACAGAAATATATTTAATTTTTTAAAAATCAGGATATCAGCTTTTACGATTAATTATTCTTTTTAGCAGTGTATGGGGAATTTTAAATTTTTATGTTATTTATTTTAGGAATTTATTTCATGGGTGCTTATGCATGAATTTCTAAATAACAAATTAGTTTACCGCAAATTATTTCCAAACTTTTGAAATAAAAGAACCAAAAATTGTCAGTCATGAGATAAATAAACCTGAGGTACATTTTAATTAATATTAATTTACAGGCTTCCAGAAAATCGGCCCGATCTGCGATTATTAGCTGACGTGAAATATTTTTTACCAACTTGACGTTAATTAAAAATATTTTTCCGCTGATGACGAATAACTCGATTGAGCGGCGGATGCTTCAATTTGTACACTGAATTTTGAACCATTTTCTTTGAGCAATTATCGCCTAATTAGCCCGTGCTTCAATATTGACGCTACAGTGTTTGCCGCTCCGCACTGGCGCAAATATTGCCGTTGGTGCGCGTACACCTAAAATTGCAAACATTATTTGGATGGGAGACGATGTAGCCTGAAATTTCACACCTCCGGGATATAGGCGATTGAGTTTTGGCAAGTTATTTGGACTAAAAAAATGTGAGAACTCGAGTTTTATAGAACTCGAAATTATTTAAATGTTCAAATTATTCTGGATTCAAATCTGAACACAATTTAGAACGTGACAGGGACTTGTTTGAGTTTTGTTCCTAAGAAAAAGCCTTGATTATTGTTACTTAGGTTTCCTAAGTGGCATAGTTATGATGATTTGAATTCGCTAATCAATCTCAAATTGACTATTATCTTGTAAGAATTCAATAGAAAGAATTAAATTTTCTTATGTATCTTAATAACAATGACTTCACACCAAAGGATACTCTGCAAAAGTCATATTTTTCAAAGCAAGTAATAACATTTATTTACTCAATTTACTGATTTGAACAAGATTTTCTTCGGACGCTAAGCAATAGAGAGTACAAAACAATTTTCATAAAGTGAATATTTTCAGGCCAATGAAATATCATCAAGGAATTACCTACCACAAGATCAATACAAAACCGTTGTTGAAAAATATAGTTTAGTTTTTGATAAGTAAACTCCTCCTACCGTGTAATTGGTTTTTGCACATTCCACATTTTCGTTAGTTCAAATGAAGATCAAATATTTTTAAAGATGTTTAACTAAGCGCTTAACGTTACACGGAAGACTCGATGCCTATTTGAACTTGAAGGAAAAACGTCATTGAAGAAATCTGCAAAATTAGAAAACCAAATATATTCTGCTGGAACCCGATGAAAGCATGAGGAAAAATGTCATGCTAGACAGGAAAATTTACGCAAAAGAACTCACTTTACCTTTTCTAAATTAATCCGTTATAATTCAAAAGATATTTTGTTTTAGTCCAAATTTGATAAGAATTTTCCTGGCCATGCAAGTGCAGTCTCAGCCTAAGCCTCCGACTTACATGAAAAAAGTCTGGGACGAATCTGGTGAAAATTCAACTTTTATTTCGGAACAAAGTTAGCAGCTCCACGAAATCTTGCAAATTTTTCCAGTAACTCTTAAGGTATTAGAAAATGAGGCTCTGCAGGCAAGGAGTCGGAAACTTTTTTCATACGAACGCAGACTTGGTTTTATGCTGTTCTCGCCAGCTAGAGGTAGGCTTGGTTTTGTGCCTTTCTCTTCGTTCAAAGGCTTTTGTAAGTCTCTTCAAGCAGAGATTACTGCATTTCTCTGCATGAGGAGGTGTTTGCCTGTGTCTTCATACAGATATTACTGCATTTCTCTGCATGAGGAGGTGTTTGCCTGTGTCTTCATACAGATATTACTGTATTTCTCTTCATGCTAAGGTTTTTGCGTGTCTCTAAATGAAAATATTTATGCACTTACCTCTGAGCAGAAGGTTCGTTTTCTTTGCATAGGCTGCTGACTCGATTTAAAGTTCTTTTATAGGCTGAGGCTTGCTAGGAGCTATCCTGCCGGCGTCCTGATTATTTTTCAACAATACATTCCAGCAGAGGGATTTTGAAGGATCATGTTCAGAACTAACTATTGAAAATGGTCCAATGTAGAAGTAGGCAAGGCATACTTGGATCAAAATTTGTGTTTCTTTTCGTAGCTTGCGACTGGTGCCATAAAACGGTGCACCCACTATTTGGTAAGGGACAATTAATTTTTGTAATATTTACTTCATTCATTTCATTCATTTTATTTACTTCATTCATTTTATAATATTTACTTCATATTCATTTTAAAATATTTCTTCTGGAATGTTAACTTACTAAATTTAATTGTATCATCATTAACCGAGTATTATTTTTTTGGTTTAGCTTTGTAAATGTATTTTTAGAAACCGTTAGCGTAACGTTGTGTAAAGTGAGAAAATGCGTTCAAGTATTTGACATCCTGCGACGAGTTATTCTACAGTGACGTAGATTGGATACGAAAAGCTGCGAATAAATTATTGCTACTGTAGAGGCCGTCTCTATGCATGCAATGGCTCATGTCGTATAGTTTCAGTTCACAATCTCAGAATTTGTTCTTCTATGTAAGTTTAATTGAATAGCAGAGAATGGGTTTTATCAATAATTTTCTTGTTCATTTTTTATTGGGTCGGACAATACTTTCATCGCCGTTTGTAAGCGAGAAGCAAGTTTCTGGATGCCATTATATATAACATTATAACGACTTTTCAACTGTAACCACATTAATTTGGATATATTTAGACGCATCATATAATTAAATTTTGATTACGCATCATATAATTAGATTTTGATTGACAGTACACAAAATATGCAAGTAATTTACTATTCAAAATTGTCATTCTATCCCTCATATTGACAATGATTGAAATAAATGCATTGTTAGTGCAATTTGCTAGCCTCTGCAGGCAGACCGGTGGTTGTTTCAGCCTCAGTCGTGTCATTTTGGTCGTAATTCCAGAAATTACGCACTTCTATGGCCACTGAACTTGATTTCGGAGTAAATGTTTGGAAACAGAAGTGTTTCCGGTGGCAGCATTGAGCTGGGCAGAAATAGATTCTGAAAAATGTGATCAACAGTATTCAACGCATTGCAAAAACTGTTAAAAGATTGGGCTATTAAAGTGTATAAGTTTAACTTGCCATTTGTTTTAATTATTTCACGAACCAATATGATAAGAACGACGTCTGGCTAGTACTCGATATGTACTATATTGAATTCGACGAATTCAATCCTTTGATTGAAAAATTTTAAAACGATTTGAGATGAAATCTCTGATGAATAGTTATAATAGAATGCAGAAAAAATGCATAATCTCTGACTAGGCATGAAATCATAAAAAATTCTAAACATTCTCGTTATGGATTAAGAAAATTATTTTCCTCTAATAGTTGTTAGTTTCTTCATTTCTGATAATTTTCAAATATGATACTAATTGATTTTCCAAAATTTTGTACATAAAGCGCCCACAATATTCGATCAATCTTAGATATTTAAAACTTGATTGAATGAGAAACAATTGCTTGTACGTTTCGATACTCTAATTGGCGAGAGGGTAATTAAAAATCACTTTTATTAAAGAATTTCCCTCAGTTGAATACATGGGAGAAAAATTACAACTAAAAATTAACTTGGAACAATAGATTTACTTTTGAAAACGAAGCATTTCTCGCTCATGTTGTTTTTCGAAACGCCTGCAGCAGAAGTGGCGACATCTGTGTTGTCTGTTCGAGGACAGACTGCCAAAAGCTTCGTACCGAAAACACTAAAAAATGACATACGACGAGGGTGTCGTAATATTTTCAGCTATGTATATTTTGCAAGTATATCAAAAAATATTATTTCAAAATATAAATAGAAAGGCAGTTTTCTGATTGCACTGCTGAAGGGCTTGAAGTTCCATATTGGAAACCGCTTAATTGACCTAAAATCTTCAAACTTACTCAAATTCATTGAGCTTCTACAAAATTCTATTCCATTTTTTTCTTCAGAAAACGCAATTTGAAAAGTAAGAAAAGTTTATCTCTCTTATATTCTTGCATGAGTTGTATGAAATTGACTTATTTTTTCAAGTTTTATTTTTTAGAGCATTTTCCTCTCATCGGTGTAACAGTTCTTACTCAATTAATAGACAAAATGAATAGAATCTGTGTACACTTATATTCGATTAGTGATTCATTCTTGGATAACCGAATAATGCATTGCATCTGGACTTTTGTATGCATATTTTAAAATATATTTTTGCTCCTTTTATTGACTAGTGAATTAGTGTTTTCGGAATAGTAACTTTTTATACGACAACACAATTTTCGTGCAAAAATAATTAACATTAATACAAATGATCATTTCCTTCGATAAAATGGTTTTAGATTCAATATTAATTTTAGTCCAATAATTGCAATAATGGTTCAAAAACCTGAACTACTTTACATTAACTGACTAAAAGTCGTATAAGAAAATATGATATACATGCTCAGGTATACTATAGCGTTTCCATGGCAGCAGTCGAGCAGCAGCGGCCGGGAGCGCTCATCCATATTAACACGGGGCAATTCTGAAGGCTTGCTTGCCCGTGTTTACGCTCGGTCTACGGAACAAGAACTTGTCTTCGTGCTTATAGTCATCAATATTTAGCAGATCTTCTCCATGTATGGGATCATCAATGTTTATCAGATCATCTCTATGTTTCAGATCATCAATATTTATCAGTTCCTCTGTCCCAAGTCCGTGATTTGATTGGCTATTGAAGAACGCAGGCGAAGCCATACAGAGATGCAATGAAGTTGAATGAGAAGACATAAATAACAAAATAAAAAAATTCCGTCGTATTTACAGAGCCGATTTGAAGCTGGATTTCAATCTTGAGAAACAACCATCACTTTACGAACTTCCTGAAGACCTAAACCAAATTTTTTTTCAATTTCCTCGTTTTAGTAAGTTTAGGCAATATAAGTAACTGTTTATGCCCATGTGGAACTGTACAATCAAGTTAAAATCATCAGAAAACCAAAAGATAAACTTAAAATTTGTTATCATCATATCATTTTCCTGCATCGTTGAAAGTTCTCTTATAATTATTCAAGATATGAAGAACGTGTTTTAATGTTCTCTTCTATTGAAGCGTCGCCGCTAGTCGTTATCGAACAAATGCCATTCCTAGAAACTAATTGCAGGTAATGTTAATTACTGAAGCGGGATTCGAGTACACAGTTAATTAGCTGGTTTAAATAAGATCATTTACCCTGTGTGTGATGAGCCTCACAATATTCTTGCCTAATTCATGTTTATTTCGAAAGCATAATGCATATTTTCTTACACACCAGAGCAGCCTCCCCAAATGCCCATTAGAATGCCGAGCAGTAAGTACTTAAGTCCTGCGAGGAAAGTCTGGGCAGTATTTCCTTAATGAGAAAAACTTTGGGAGAAGACCTGATAACTTTCTTTTGCTGCTCCTTTATCAGCCAACAATATTCCTATAGATACTAATTATCGCTAGAAAGAACCCACATTAACTACAAACAGCGAACCAATCAACCTTTAGACGCATACTTGAGTACAAAGTTCTGATTGCAGTGGCGCGTTATTGCAATAAACGATAACTTTATTCAAAACTAAAGTTTCACGCGACTTGAAGTTGTAATTAGCACAGCACTTTAACGTCTTATCTATCGCGTCAGTGCGAAATAAATAGAGTGATCGATACGTGCGGCTGATTGAAAATCACGGTTCCTTCTCAAATAGCTCATACAATTTCCTGGTAAGAGTATTTAAGCATTTTAAGCCTCGCATTTTTGTAAAGGGCTTTTAAAATTTGAATAATTGTTTAAACTACGAAAGCCTAGAGAATTAATAATAAACAATAACATGAGCTCGCTCGATAAATATCAATACACCCTAGGTGATGCCTCTAATAGATTAAAATAAATATTTACACTCGACCAGCGGATAAACAAAGGCCTGATCTTTGATATGTCAACATAGTTGAGAACAGAAACCTTGTTTTGACTGCGAGGTCTAATCAGAGGAACCTTTAATAAGGCCTAGCGAATCTAATCATCTATTCATCTAATTAGGCTGCGTCTGACTCCTATTGGTTCATCACTACTAATGGAAGGACGTGAGCGACACATCAGCCAGTAAATAATTTAACCAAATTAATTTATTTTAGATTATGTTTGCGCAATTACTGATACGACTAGAGAAATTTAATGAAGTTGTTTCAAACTATAATTTATTATTCATTGGCATTCTCGATCGTTATATTTAATCGTGCAATCAATACGATACTTTGTTATTCTAGCATTATTTTTGGGAACTGTTTTGAGGAAATCCAAGTCCGAGTTTCTGGATGCGAGTAATTTATGCGCTGAGCTAATAACATCAGTGAGCTGAAACAAGGATTAAATTGATGTCAATTCTAAAGCATATCTTTTCATTCTTACATCATCATAAGATCTGTGCTGATTTTTATCGGCGTAATTTTAATCCTCGTAATACAGAATCATTCAACAACGGATTATTTCCACTATGCCTACGAATACCGATTTGAAAAGGTGAGAGAACATTACAATTAAAATAACGTAATTTTCACAATTGTAACAACAGAGGAGGTTATCACGTATTATAAATATCAGGTTGTAATGAAAAAAAGATTTCAATTAAATTAACGACCTCCTTGAAGATTATTAATCATCAAAAATGTAATAAGTTTTTGATGATATGAATGAGAGTAAATCTTTTCTGCTTTTAAAAGAAAATTATTTTTTCTTCGTGAGTAAATTGCTAGAGTAAAAATACTGAGTGCTCGGGAAATCACGACGTAAAATTCTCGTGTGTCGCAGTGGCGACATTCGACATTTTAGATGAACTTCGTGCCACTTCCCTCAAAGGAAATGCGGTGCCGATTTTTCGTGTGACTGCAATGGACGGACTTGTAGAAAACCAGCTTTTGCTAAAAAATTTGCCTTTGGCTGTGAACCTTACCGTCAAGTTAGTACATGAATCGACCTTCTCACTGCAACCACGTTCGAGGGACAACTTTATTCGAAAAACAGTAATCGAGAAAATTCAGCAACTTCGACAGGATAACAGGAGGTTCCGCGAACTGCAGCCTGATTCATGTGATAAAACTGTGATGTTTTCAAATGAACTTGTTAGGAACCCATTGCAGATGAAGAGTTTAATTGTGGGCCAGACTAAATTTTGCTTTATTGAAATTTCTATAATGAGCAATCATTTCACATAACTCGACCGAACTTATAATTACGCAAATCTCCACATTTCGTAATGAAAGCTGGAATCCGAATACGGCTGCAGGCCGGCTGCAATTGAGACATGTGCTGCAGGTAATGGAATCTGCAGGTGCAGTAGCTTTGCCGGTGCAAGGCTCTGCCCGCAACAAAATAGATCACTGCTATTCTCGGCACTCGATACATCGGAGAGTGCAATCAAAGGCTTGTTTCTATTCAACAAAGAGGATAGAATTATATTCTGGCATCGGCTACATGCGAGGAAACCTAACTCATTGCTTTTGCAGTATGCCAAATAAGAGGCAGTAATTCCTGGCCTGTTCTGTTTGATTTAATGCATCAGTTTGCTTTTGAGTTAATGTCTCAACTCCATGCAAACAAATTCTTCCTACTGTGAGGACAATCGCGCTTCTCTTGCATGGAGGTTGTTTAATGCATGTCGATCCTAAATGACTGGAAACCATTTGTGTACATCATTTAATTCGCGGGAAATTCGTTTTGGTATCCATTAAATAAATTTTAGCACATTTTCTCATTTATGAAAAGAATATAACTCAGTACTCACTGCAGTGAGTGACAGATAGCGCATTTTCTCGTCGACGAAAACTTGAGGTCACGGACGGACAGACGGACAGACAGACAGACGGACATGGCGAGCGCAATAGTGCATTTTTTTCCATAAATGAGAAAATGCGCTAAAAAGGCGCTATTATGCTCATCATGTCCGTCCGTCCATGACTTCATGGACGGACGGACGAGAAAATGCGCTCTCTGTCACTCACTGCAGTGAGTACTGATCTAATTTTTTTAACCTCTTGCCTGTATTTCAAAATGGACATTATTCATCATGCACATAACCTATGAATATTTTAAAATTTCTAGCTTCATTGATACAATGTCCAGTAGCTACCGATGCATTTCGGTCCAAAGCCAGCGATCAGGATCCGGCCACTGGATATGCATTTCGCATTTGGTAAAAATTCAGCTGCTCTTGGACCGCATCTGCCCTGACGGTACGCTGGGGGACGTGGGTATATTTGCATGCTGCGCGACCCACACTAGACCGCATACCTCTTCCATTAAACATTCCCTGACTTACTTTCAGGCCATTCAAAACACCAAGCTTTACTCATCAATTACTATTGAATGAATTGCAAGCAATTATAAAAAATTCAAGTAAAGAATGTGAAATATTTTTGTCAAGTTCAAAAGTATTCCCGAAAAATAATATTCTTTGGAGCAGCAGGAATTTTAGTTCACACTATCATCTCCGAAGCCTATTAATAAGATTGCAGTGTTTCAAAATATTTAGTGTTCAGTGTTCAACAACACACCAATTCACCAGAAACCTCGACGTTTTGCAAAACCAATTTATATTGAAATTGAAAGGCAATGTAAAGAACTCGAAACATTTGATGTTATAGAGCAAAGCGAATCATTTTGATCCTCCAACAAACCAACCAACTGCAACAACACTATTATCGCTGCAGGATAACGGATCATGACAATGTTATCTGATCTGTAAATATTATTACGTTTTATTCTTACTTATGTAGCTTATCTAAAGACAAGTAACAGATTTTGCCCCAAGAAAATGTATAGTATCGTATATAATAAATATTCACGGCTGGTAAACTGATACGCGATACGTATATCAGTACGAGCCAGAAACTGATACGATATACACAGCATTCACGGCTAGTAAACTGAATAAACGCATTCCATTGTATAGTTTTCTGTTTAAATGGCCGTGAGAATGACTGGTACATCCTACAACGATGCAGTAGCGTCCCATCTCCAAGCAAAAACTTCAAAAAGAGACGATCGCAGTAGATTTAATACGTAGGCGAAAGCTAGACCCTGCTACAAATATGGCGGCCGATCCCACAATGCATCTGGCGATTCGGTGCCGTGACGTCATCCTTTCGAGCCCGATTGGCCTAAAATATTACAGCTGGATTGCCACCTGAAAATTTTAAGTCAATGTGGCAAGATTTGCAGTGGAAATTGATTTTCCATAGTCGAGACCTGCTGCCGGTTGAGGATTTTTTCGTGCGCTAAGAGCAACAAAAATTTTAGAGCATTTAAATTTTGTCTGGGCGATGGTGAGCTCCTGTGTACAATTGCCGCCTCAGCAAGTATCAATCATAGAGAAAATAATATCATTTCCAAAATATTTTTGTTTGCTTTCAGACGTCTGATTTTGTAAAATAAAGTTCCTTACTGAGAATTTTTTGACTTATATCTTTAGCTTAATGGTCATAATTTTATGAATTAATGTTCGTTCAGCTATTAATTTTTACATCACATTTGCATTACGATGAAACGAAACGTAATTAGCTGTTACCCAATGTGTCAAGGTGAGTGCCTAATGCTCATCCAGCCTTCCTACGATGCACTGTATTCCTTCAGTTATTATTATGCTATTGCAGTGCATTTAGATTGAGTTGGAATTTTTAACTATTATTTTAAATATTTTTCATAAGTTTGGTTATACACAACTTGAGAAACTTCACTCGCGTCCAAAAGGTCCCTGATTAACAGTTTTCTTTGCACGCGGGAACCATAGTTTTCTCTGAATGAAAACCGGTAACCCGGTCTTCCTGAAACCTGTATCATCATAAGCTTAAATATTCGGAACGTGAATTTATACCCGTTAGGACAGAGTATAATTATTGAAATGGAACTCGATAAACAAATTCTCGAACTATTATGGACATAAATTTGCTATTGCCGCACAATTATGCAAAGAAAATGAATTTTTTACATCATCTAATGATGAAAACAAAACCGGTAAATTAATTCATTGACCCGAACCCGAAGTACAACAAAAAATTATATTTTATGATGAAATGCAAAGTTTGATTCGACGTTATTCCCATGAGTCCTGAATGTTGGCTCCATGAAGCTGAAGCAAATAGCCAATCGAAGAAAATATTTTTATTCCAGAATCCTGAATGCGCTCAACTTCAATTGGATGCCAAAATCGATTTGTATTTTCCTATTTTGGCAATTAGGCTCGAATATGAAAGCTTCTTATGTCCTCCTAACTCGAAAAGAACCTAAGATTACTCGAACCGGGAAGTGGACGCGAAGTTGTTAAGAGGTTTAGGGATTTTTGGTAGCAATTGTTCATAAAAAAGATGTAATCGGACATGAAGAGCCGCTGGACGATGGGAAAACTCGCACATGTTCAAGGTGCGACCGATACTAACTACATGCGACGTATCGGAGGACATGGAACTGTGCGCTACTGCAGACAGTGCGTGAAGACTGCTACTGCAGACACTGCGTACACCTGACTGCTACTGCAGACACTGTGAAGCTATCATTACTAACGAAGTCATCATTACTAACGAAGCTATCTTCATAAACGTAGCTATCGTTACTAACAAAGGTATCATTACTAACGAAGTTATCATTACTAATGAAGCTATAATTACTATAACGAAGCTATCATTACTAATGACATTCAACAAAACTTTCCTATTCATAAACAACTGATTTACATGAAGCTTTGAGAGGCAAAAATTACCATTAGAGAACAAACCATGAATGTTAGCTTTTCGTAATGGTGACGGTAATTTTTGATATTTAAATTGAAACGGATAAATTTTACTCCAACTATAATTTTCTCTTCATGAAAGAAATTTACAATTTTTCATTATGCCAAATTGGCAGTGCGAGCCCTAGACAAATAAGGCTGTCTGTGTTTGAAATCAAAAAAGAATCCTCAAATTTTGTCGACTGCGAAAAATATTTCAATGCCAAAATTTTCTTTATGTAAAAAGTTTACTCAAAAATGAATGCTACGTTGTAATTTTGTTTTAACAAGTTGACTCCTAAGTGGTCCATATGCATACCACGAAATTTATTTCTAGTGGTAAATAATTCAGGGTTGCCAGATGACCTGGCAACCCTGGAAGTCCGCGGAAAAAAAAACAAAAAGGCCTATAACTCTATATATACTAGTATATTTGTTGGTTACTTTGTAAAAATTCAATTATTTTTGCAGTTTTTATAATTTAATTAGGATGTACCCCCATCGTAAATTTTAGCTTGCCAACGCAATCGAAAATAAACTAAATCGCGGAATTTGTCCGGAAAAAAAATCGTCTGGCAACCCTGTTTCATAATAGTACGAAAAATTAAATGAATATAGATGAACAAGATGAAGCAATCAGAGTCAACGTATGAATTCCGGAAGAAAATTGTTATCATGGACTGACAGTGAGGTGAACAAAAACATTTGTGTTGAAAAAAGGGATCAAATTTAATAAAAAAATAGTTAAGGTTTCTTCTCCAACGTTTTATCAGGCGCCAATATGCATGGAGACTTTAGCGGAAAATAAAATAAATTGATTATTACGAGAGCACAAGAAACAGTATAGAAACAATAACTTAATATAATATGTTACTCACTGAAATATTTCCATAACCCATGTGGTTGCACGGACATTTGCACTTGAGGATGTGGTCTTGGATGTCTCTGGGCAGGTCTTCTAAGGACTTGCTTAGCCTCGTGTCGGTATTTTGGCTAAAATAAGTGTTAGAAGAAAGATGAGTGTTGCTACACGTAATGCTGTGAGACGAATCTTGTGACATCGATGATCTTTCCAATAAATTGTGATCATGAAGCTTTTGGTGTGAGTAGGAAAATGAATGTGGCAGAGTGGCTGGAAGAGAAGGTAAAGCGTCTAGCTTAGATTTAGATGAACATAAATGATCTGGAGATGTACATCTATTCCGGCTATGAAGGCACTGATGTCGGTGGAACATGATTAAGCACGAAGGAGAATTGCATCGGTTGGAAGCCGTTGACGAAGAGGTGGGTGGGGGTGGGATGAACGTTAGGGGCAGAGGTGTAGAGCCTCGACGGTTGTTACGAACTTCAGGTAGAATTTCGGAATCTTGATCTGCTAGCGTTGTGAGCTGCACGAGAATGAAATGTGAACTGTGGTTTTCTTATCAATACTATGACTATTTGGTACTGCAATTATTGAGTTTGGTAATTAATTTAGAATGAGCCCGTTTCAACAAATATCTCTGTTTTAGTCTTTGAAAAAACTGATCGTTTTGCGTGCTGCTCTAGTATTTTTGTTATTTTATCTTGTTAAGACAGTTCAAAGCCAGTACAATTAATGAACATAGGACATCACAAATTTGGAGAAATTGAACAAAAAAATTAAGTAAATAATTTAACATTTAAAATAGTCTGACCTGGCAATTTGTCGGAAACTCGGGACACACCAACGAGTTGATGTCAGACTGCAGGGGCGGCGGCGTCATCTCGCAGCAGACGGGCTCTCGCTCAACGAAGGATAAACTATCCTCTAGGCATTGTTGTCTTCCACAACGGGCGTCTGGCAGGCAACATGGACTCCATTGCGGCTCGTGGGTTCTCATGAACTTCATTTCGGACCAATGTGAAGGAGGGGTGACTCTTTGGTGAATTAGAGTCGACGTTTGTGATTCCGAACAAGCCTGACAGTCTGGATCTTGGACTATGGTGTCGGATAAAGGTATAGTTTCCTGTCCTGGTATGTTGCACTCTACCATGAACGTTCGGTCGTCCCAGCCTCGAGGTAATGTGCTGGATACCACGTCAAGACCTACCCATGATCCTTCTGACATGGGGTTTGCTGTAGGACAGTGGCTGCACTCCATTGCAGTGCTGTAGCTCTGGCCAGGCTGGTCGGTATAACTGCTACTGCAGTCACTTCCACTGGGGTACATCGCCTCAGACGCCTCGTTTCGTAGCTCAAAATTGCATTAAGTAGTTTGCATGTCGGAATAATAGTCTTAACTCTATTTTATTAGTTACAAGTAGTTTAGAATTTCCGTCTATAACCCAAGTCTGGCGAATATTGAGAAAAAATTATTCATTTAATTTTAATATGATAAAAACTAGCGTGACGATTAACTATTGCTACGATTCAGTCTATAACTTCACTGAAATTTTCTTATCAGCCTAAAACAAACTTAAAATTTAAGTAATTAAATATGATTGGATTAATTGTAACTGGTGGACTGACAAGTTTTTTCCTATCTTCTTTGTTGCTTGAAATTGAAACAAACCTCAACGTGTGGTTGAATTGACTGACCAGGCTCAGTTGCTTTTAACCAATTATATAACACGAAATCTGCTGATCAGGAATTAAATCTATGTTTATTTATATTATATAAATTTAGCCTAAGGAATGCATATCACTCTGTTTTTCGTAATTGTGTTAGATAATCAAATGAATCTCAAGCTAATAACACATTGTGACTTCGGGAAAATAGTATTTGTAGCGGAATGAAATTATTAAGGAAGTTAACACCCTAAATTACACTCTGTTCTATGTATATATTTTATTTTCAGCATTATACAGAATGACAATGTGCATAATATTGACGTGTCAGCCTTGAAGTTTAGGCAATTTATGGCTTGTCATTGAATCGACACGTGGCAAAATTTTCGTTACAATAGCTGCATCTCAACCCCGCGAGGCACTGCTTCACTCTTGCTATTCTTAAACACCCGGCCACCCAGCCTCATCTACCTGAAAATTTTCAGCTGAGGCTCGAACCTGCACCTCACTGATAGTTGAAAACATAGGGAAAAAGGGAATTACTAGCCCCCATAGACGGTAAAAGCTACCCTCTATTATAGATCAATGAAAAATTCATCGATTCAACGACATTCAAATGCCTCTGTCGATACTATATGGATATCGACCAAAAAATATTCTCGTGTAGACAAAAAAAAAGACGATTAACTTTTATTCATAAAAAACGTGATCGGGAAATGCCTTTGCAGTAGTAATGTTATCTTTAACGTTTTAATGTTGAGCGTTTTTCAATCGCTGATGGATGGCTGAGTCTTTGTGGGTCTCAGTAACTCATTCTGAACGGCTGTGTTTGTGCTGCCCAAGATTTACTGCAAGTGCAGCTCGTCATGGAAAGTTTTCACTCGGTATCACTTCATCCTTCAAACGGTCGGCATTTCTGTATTTCAAATCGTGCGCAGATGTTCTGTCTTTGACTGAATTTGGTCACTTTCGAGCAATGCGCGTATGTACATATTTCAATGGTGCATTCGTAATTTAAAAAGGAATAATTACATACTTTAGAGAATTCAGTACAGAACTTCAATCTATAACCCTTCTCGATTTTATCATCTTCTCATAAAGTAATACATTTTACAACTTGATGTTCCCTTTCAATAACGGAGAAACAATTGGATTCTGAGAAAGCAATCCGAGTGCCGCAAATTGTGTGGAGGACGCACAACTATCGCTA
This sequence comes from Hyalella azteca, assembly GCF_000764305.2. Taxonomy (NCBI): domain Eukaryota; kingdom Metazoa; phylum Arthropoda; class Malacostraca; order Amphipoda; family Hyalellidae; genus Hyalella; species Hyalella azteca. Next base: position 309,478 of record NW_025943295.1, on the reverse strand, counting down.
ATAAAGTTGCTTGGTCACTACAGGGCGGAAGAAAAAAGTAATTTTTACAGAATTTTTTTTTCTGAAATTTCTTATGAAACATATAACCACAATCTCATCTGGCTCTGGAATGGGTTTAACTTTTACTTCATGTTTTTTTGGGGGGGGGGGGTCAAAAGTTTCCATGAACAGCACCGAAATTTTATTTTCCTCTTGATGGAATTTATTCTTTTTGTGATTATTTGACATAACATTCAAATAATCCTCAGTAGCGGACAACAATAGAAAATTACATGGAGGTTTTAAACCGTGCATTTAAAGTACAATATGGCCGATTGAAAATTAATTATTATTTATTATCAGGCTATCAGCAGTCCTTCATTAAATCAAATGGGTTAAAAATTGTTGACAGGAAAATTTCTATCATATTTTAACAGAACAGTAAGAAATCGTTCGAGTATTTAAATAATTATAAATGATAGTTATGATATATTTAATTGCTTATTCTAATTAGTCAATTTCATCAGGAAAAATATTGTCATTTTTCAGCTTTAAAATTCATAAAGCAAATCCAACTTTGTCTATGATGCAAAAAATTCTATCTACTGCACACTTACGAAAAATTCATTCGAGCAAGACTCTTGAATTAATTTAACCGTACATTCTTAAATTTCCATGAAGTTTTTCTTACATGCTTTACTTAATCAAAAATATTGCATATAATTTCTACTACGATCCTGAAGATATAATTCCGGGACTATAATTTGCTGATTGTCTTCAGCGTGATTGCTGGAATCTCGAAATTTAATATAATCTCATATGCACCCAAGACGATAGTCTTTATGCAGGAGCTGACCATTCGCAAGATAATATATCCCCGATGAATGAATATAAAAAAATATTTCCATAAATGTTATTTCCTTCATCTTACCCGCAATGGTGTTGGCGATTGAGCCTTGAAATTATATCTCTAATTCAATATTCCGTGTTTCCGTCTAACGTCAATAATATATAATCGCTTGTGCGATGTGTATGGCGCATATTATTATTTAATATTTTATGTTTTAAATAGCAATAATATGTTAAGCAAAGTGCTTCGGAAGGACAGGAAAACTTTCATCATATTTCCTCATACTGAATGATTACGAATGACGCGTTGGATTCGTTCATATTATTTTTCGGTACCACTTTTTCAACAAGAAGAAATTGGTTTACAATCAAGATATTTACAGTAATATCCAATTATATGGTTTACTTCAATATCTAAATACCATTTGTTCTGTGAAGTCATATAGTTAGGATCGATCTTAGGTCTTAGCAGCGTCTTAAATTAATGTAACGTTTTATTTAGACCCTTCGATGTTTGAGATATTAGTGATCAGATGGCTCCATATTCTGTTCATTCTTAACTCAAAGACAGTTGAGTGCTTTACAAGAGAGCTGATATCAAAAAGTAATGGATTACTTTAGCCCCTGTGAAATATTTGCTCGGTTGGACGGTTTGAGTAATTTTTCAAATTTACAGTATGGTCCAACACACACGTGAACTATACGTGAACATTCGCTACACAATATATAAAATGTTTTCTATTTGTATGCAAAGTACATTGTGATATTAATCCAAGTTATTGTTTCTAACTGAAGACAATTTTTTTCCTTCATGTAAATGTTCAAAGTGAACGGCGTTAATTCAAAAATTTATTACCTATGAATAATTCATTATAAATATAATATAATTTATTTTAAATATAATATATTTATAATAAATACATTATATAATAATATATTATAATATATTATTATTATATATAATATAATAATAATATATTCAAAATTTCTAAATGTGTTTCCAAATTACTCTGCGCTAAGTATTTACGAATTTTTCTGATGTTTAATTTTGCCTTTGCCGATGATCAACTCGATGTACATCTTGATTAACTCCAAAGTTTCCATTTCCCCGCAATAACAAAAAATACAATTTCTGCGTTTCTTTTCGGCAAAATTACTATGACAAAATATTCCTATGCCCAAATCATTGATCTTAATAAAATAAATCTTTCACAGTGCGCATTGATCCTCGTCTGAACAAACGACGTAAATTTATTGTTAGCTGAATGCCTCTTAAAAACCTGGTGCTGTTTCGACTCGTAAATCCACTCATTCCAATTAATTTTATCTATATTTTGAATCGATTTACGCTCTTTCATATTTACGTAAAATGTTCAATAAAATATCCTTATAAAGAACTTTACTCATTTAATTTATGAACTTTGCTTTCAGTGCCGGGAAGTTCATTGCATTGAACTCCACTTACCGGAGGACTACACTTCCGAACGCAACGAAAGCTTTGATTGTAATTCTATTCCACGAATAAGTTAATTCCCATGTCGCTTTGCAATTCTATTGAGAAAAGGCATTTTCATTAGATAGATTATTTTTTGACGGAATTCTTAGAACTTAATCTCGAAATGAGCTTCAACATTTGAGTCCGTAATTTTTAGCGCATTTTCTCATTTATGGAAAAAATGCACTATTATGCTCGCCATGTCCGTCCGTCGGTCTGTCTGTCCGTCTGTCCGTGACCTCAAGTTTTCATCGACGAGAAAATGCGCTCTCTGTCACTCACTGCAGTGAGTACGGAGTTAAATTTTTTTTAATTTAGTTACCCCAAACCTCTTGTTATTAGCCCGACCTTCTTTCCTCTTATTCTGGGTCCCAAAAAAATTCCGTGTTCTTTTCAGGATGAAAACAATGTATGAACTAACAAACACGTAAAATATTGTACATTAAAGTACAGCGCTATTCTTTTCACTTTCGTTATTGAGAGAAATTAAAAAATTGAAATCACTTGCAATCGGATCCGTCGAATGCAAAGTACGCCTCATAAGCATCATAAATGCTCGAATTTTTCTCACTCAGTCAAAGGAACTCTCCATCGTCAGATCCTTTATAGAAATTTCAATTTAAATTTTAACCCAACCATTACTTTAAAAAAACCAACATTTTAATTGAATAATTTAATTTTACTTTACCGCTGCATTAACGCCAATCTTCAATCGTTAAGCATCTTAAAACATTGCCGCGATTGCCCTTCAATAAATATTTTAAAATGCAAGCAAAGCCATCAGCGTCTAACATTAGGGCTAAAATCATGCGGCCTATTCAATAATCCATAAACTAATGAATAAAACTTAATATGTGATTAAGATATCACTTATCCAACGAAGCTTGTTTTCAGCACAAATAATATTTTTCTCGCTTCGGATTTTTCTATACATGTTTACTTGGAAGCCTTTCTTAAGATATATACAATAAACAAAAATTTAGGAATAAAAAAATGTAACAAACTTGAAAAGCAGTAAATGAGGCGGAAACATAATACAAATAAATAAAAAACTAAGACTAGTGAAAAAATTCCTAGGTACAGAAAAAATTCTTTGGCACAAAAAAATTTATTGGCACTGAAAAACACCACTGGATAGATTATCCTGAAATAAACACACCTTTATACTCCCACGTACCTCTCATTGAGGGTTCAAATTGCAGTGAAAATAAGAATGAATGACTATGCGAAGTCACGTCAAAGAAGAATTAAAATCTAAATGAGAAAATAACTAATTTAACAATAAAAAATTATCACCTTCCCGAGCCTTGAGCCATAATAAAACTTTCAGCGTATTTTCAGGATGAATCCATTAAAAACTAGTCAAAAATTGAAAAATATTCATGTAAAATTGAATTTAAATATAAATAAGGAACCAAAACCGTAGTGCAGCCTTAATTGCCTTGGCATGACAATGTTAACAACGCTTGCCGACAAAAAAACAACATTTTTCTGTAGAGCGCGCGTAGGTAAGCAGAGCAGATGCCTTAGCTGCTAGTGACGCAAACATGTCTGCCTGCACAAACAGAAGCCAAACTCCACTCCAGGCGGCAGGAACAAGGAACAAACAGAAATAGCTTGTTCATAAACAGCTGCGATGCAGCCACGATAAGACGTATTTGGTCTGTGTTTTCCCTCACATTATTTTCGACGGCATTTTCTAGCGCAAATATGGCACTATCATAAAACCCCCAAACTTGTAAATGGAAATCTCTTGTACTGAGAGGATCTTTTCACGAGAGTGCTGCAGCTGGCTTTGCAAGCGTCTACACGGGAAAAAATTATATAATTCCTGGATGTGCAACATCTTGTGATTTTCTGTGTGAATTTCGAAACCTATTCAAGCGCTACCAAACTAAGCCTGCTATATAGGGTCTTCCGATCCTGTTCAATTTTGTTTATGGGTTATGAAGTTAAGGTCAGAATATCGATTGGGAGCAAACCATTCAAGATCATCGGGACGGCAAACTCGACCTCTTACGGCGCTCCTTTTGAAAAATAAACTGAAATAAATGTCAACGAGTCTTTCAGTGTTTTGAAACGAAAAAACTACCCGCTTTACATCGATGACTGATTATAATCATCGTCCATAATAGCAAATTTTCTTGGTACTGTCTTAGCATGAAAATATTTGTATGTAATAGTACGCAGGACAATTTCAAAGTCACAAATGGTGCGTGCGGTAATCAGGGTATAGACCATTAATAACCTTGAATTTGACTGAGAATGGTATATTAATCAGTGGTATAGGAATCTATTCATTTGAATTATGAATGTCAACACAGAGCACCAGAGATTACGCCTCATCTAATCCAATAATGAACCTACTACTCAGCATCGACGACGAATGAAGAACTTGCCATCGGTGTCATTGACATATGAGAATAATACTACGATGAATAATACTACGTGTGCTCTTTTAAAAAAAACAAATAATAAAATTGCTCATATTATATTCATTCAAAATCATGAATGCATTCTAAAAGTGTTTTAACTTCAAATCAAATTCCGCCGTATCCAAAATAGTGCAATTATCCAATCTGCGCATGTTTAATAATTCAATTATTCCTGAAAAATAAAATCGGTATGCATTCTATTTCGTAATGAAAGCTGGAATCCGAATACGGCTGCAGGCCGGCTGCAATTGATACATGTGCTGCAGGTAATGGAATCTGCAGGTGCAGTAGCTTTGACGGTGCAATGCTCTGCCCGCAACAAAATAGATCACTGCTATTCTCGGCACTCGATACATCGAAGTGTGCAATCAAAGGCATGTTTCTATTCAACGAAGAGGATAGAATTATATTCTGACATCGGCTACATGCGAGGAAACCTAACTCATTGATTCCAGTATGCCAAATAAGAGGCAGTAATTTCTGGCCTGTTCTGTTTGATTTAATGCAGCAGTTTGTTTTTGAGTTGATGTCTCAACTCCATGCAAACAAATTCTTCCTACTGTGAGGACAATCGCGCTTCTCTTGCATGGAGATTGTTTAATGCGTGTCAATCCTGAATGACGGAAAACCATTTGTGTACTTCATATATTACGTGGTAAGTTCGTTTTGACATCCATTAAATTCATTTCTTAACATCTTATCTGCATTTCAAAATGGACATTATTCATCATACTCATAACCTATGAATATTTTAAAATTTCTAGCTTCATTGATACAATGTCCAGTAGCTACCGATGCATTTCGGTCCAAAGCCAGCGATCAGGATCCAATCGATGTGACCGGCCACTGGATATGCATTTCGCATTTGGTTAAAATTCAGCTGCTCTTGGACCGCATCTGCCCTGAGGGTACGCTGGGGGACGTGGGTATATTTGCATGCTGCGCGACCCACACTAGACCGCATACATGTTCCATTAAACATTCCTAGACATATTTTCAGGCCATTCAAAACACCAAGCCTTACTCATCAATTACTATTTGATGAGTAAGGTACATTTGCTCATTTGATGAGTACAAAACACCTTACATTTAATTACTAATGAATTGCAAGCAATGATAAAAAATTCAAGTAAAAAATGTGAAATATTTTTGGTGAGTCAAAGAGTATTCCCAAAAAATAATATTCTTTAAAGCAGCAAGAGTTTTAGTTCAAACTATTATCTCCGAAGCCTATTCAACAAGATTGCAGTGTTTCGAAATATCTAATTTATTTGATAGTCTTTCGAAGCAGTACATGTAACATAAAATTGCATCAACATTAGTTAGTTATCGCGGGAATATTTTTAGTTATAAAGCATTAGGACCAGTTTTTCACCTAATTTAGAAGTGGTGGAAAATTCATGTTGAAAATTAAGGCAGATGATTTCTTCTTGCTGAATACTTAGCTCTTCACAAGCTACGATTTACAAATAAAATTGCATACAGTGGCTTTGTTCTGGAAAATTTATTTACAGTAGATGATTTTACCTTCAATGTGAAATAGATGACTTCAAGTTAAACCTTTGCCTTTGTTGGTCAGTACGGCCAGTAGGCAATTATGGGCGCGTAAGAAAGCCACTTTGAGCCTAAGAGATTCTTGACGCTGAAGATAGCAGGCCAGTCACGGGAAACTGTGCTCTACGTCGTGCGCATGCATCTCATCTAAATTCATCGATGCTCAAGGAAAGTTTAAGTACAAGCGTAAAAAGTAGCATCTTGCTAGGATTTAGTAAAATATTAGGACAAAGAGTTAATCAGAATGATATGAAAGGCTGAAATAATTAATCATTTCTGTTATTATTTTAATGCTATTATTTACAAGCAAGTCATATTCACCCATTTGCGCCAAATTATTTCCATGGTCATAAGTTGCCTCATTTTACATCCGCAAAGATTTCTATGAAAACTTGCAGGATGAATGACTTCGAGGCGTGTAAAATGCGAGGCTTTACGAGCCAACAGCGCTCTAGACTGGGAATAATATCAAGGAATAATATAATTCACCTTCAGGTAAAAAGTTTGCAGAATAGTTTCCAACCTCTATAAATTTTTGTAAAAAATTATTCTCAAATGAAAAATTAGATTGATGCAGGTTTCATTTGAACATTTCTGAATGAATTCAATAACTTATATTTTGTTATCACCCGAAAAATCTTCTAATGCTGCCATTTCCCATTGATATCCCTGTTGAATTGAAATTTGCGGCATTCTAAAGTATTGTAATTTATGGTTTGTGTTAAAATACCATGTCTGATCTTCACTAATATTATATTTTCATCTGGCTTTTCCAATGAAAGATTCCATCAATTAAACCTTTAGTCCACGGTTATGAGAAATTTCGCATCCAAACTGTTAGAGTCATTTCTTGTATTATTTCCCTAACGCTTTTAGAAAATTGTCTCTGTATAAAGATATTTCAAAAGCTATTAACTAAGTAGTTTATCCGGAGCAAGAATTACTGTAGAAGTGGAGTAAGCTCATACTGTTCGTGGGCATGGACGAAATGAGTTACTATAGTTCAATTACCATGCCAATAAAAAAATATCCTAACGGTACTTGCATAATTTTTCCTGAATCGTGGTACTTTTATTAAAAACACGTAATTCATTAAGGAAGGTGAAAAATAATATTCATTATGTTTCATGCATAATCCCTTACCAAAAATATTTGGTAAATCATAATTTAATCGCTTAAAAACTACTAGAACACTCATACACTTTTATTTCCTTGTTATTTTCAGTTTTGCAATCACAATGATTTCCTTGAGGCCGTCTGATTCAGGAACCCAAATAATTTCATGAACTGAACCATAAAAACAAAAATTCGTCTCCAGGTGATCTTTTGTTGAGACTTTTGGAGAATGAGACTTTTTTGTTTTGTTTGAAGAAAATATTCACTTTCCGTCTAATTTTATAACAACTTTCGTAAAGAAATTATACGAAAACTACGCCGTGTTTTATATTCCATATGTTCATAGACACTAATTAGCAATAGATGTTCAAGTTTTCCTGCAAACTACGCGCGTAAAAGCATTGCGGGCAGAAGACCATCACGGAACCTCGTGAGCTGACACAGAAGCGTCATTTACGTCTAAATTAAGTCCATCTTCCTCCATAACATCAAGGAACCGAGAAAGCCACCTCGCGTAAAGCTCTCAGGCCAAGACACCCACACCCGACGCACGCCAGGGCGAAACTGGAACGCCGAGGCTTCGATAGGCCAAGGTGTAGCGGCAAAACAGCTGATGACTTCACTCAAAGAAATCCATAACCACAAATATGATAAATGAGATGAAGTTTGTACAGCCTGAAGCTGTATATCACGAGCTGTATGCTCCTGGGCTTCTTTGTTTCATGACAAGAAATGTGCGTGGGACGTTCCCATCCCATTCACCATAGCCCTCCATTCACATTCTGGTAACGGATCAGATGCAGAAATGTCAACTTGTTTCTAAAATCTCTAGTCCTGAGAACTACAATAATTCGTTCCACTGGAATTATTAGAGAAATTAAACCTCCTTTAGCTTATTTGAAATTGGTGCGGTATGTTTTAGGGTAAATTGTAGCGATGGACGCTGCTGTTTTATTTGTTGATATCATCTCCTAGATGGGGAATGCAATATGGTTGTCTTTACTCCACGGGCAAGGAACCTAAGATTTCACTAACTCTTGTAAGAAGTGAACTGAAGTTCTTGCTAATTTGAAACCAAATTGCAACATAGCCAAAATGATATTTTTTCGTGATTTTAGCAAGGAAAAATCGTGAGTAGCTTTTCGACTGGATCCAGAACATTCGACCGTGTGTAAGTTCTGTGTCATGTGTTTCTTAATAAAAGTTCAAGGTGACGTGTCACTGAGTGGTTGCCCTGTCTTGTCTATCAGTGTGGTGCTTCAGTTTCTTGTGTATCGGTGTGGTGCTTCTGTGCATTGTGTACTTAATGTAGTGTTTCGGTTTCTTGTGTATCGGTGTGGTGGTTATGTATATTGTGTGTCTGTATGGTGTTTTGGTTCTTGTATATCGGTGTGGTGGTTCTGTGTGTTTTGTGTCTGTATGGTGTTTCGGTTTCTTGTGTATCGGTGTGGAAGGGTTCTACGTTTTCTTTCTCTGTGTTTTGATTTTGCGTCTTGTGAGTCTGCGCGATATTTCGGTTTCTTGTCTATCGGTGTGGTGTTTCTGTATCTTGTGCTTTGTGTTTCTGTGTTTGATTCAGCGTCTTGTGTCTGTGTGGTGTTTTTTTGGCTTGGTGTGGTGGTTCTGCGTCTTGCTGTCTGTATATTGACTGTGTGTCTTCGTGTTTGTTTTTAATTCCTTATCTTCTGTGTCTGAGGGGCGTCATTAGGCGTTGGGTGCCTGTGTGTAGGTTCTCTGCTTTGGGTGTCTGTATGATAGCTCTGTGTACTTGGTGTTTCTGCGTCGTAAGTGATTTTTTGATGGTTCTTTATGTCTCGTGTGCTCGTGTAGAGGTTCTAAGTGATTTTGTAATTATTATTTTTTTAACCGTAATTTTTTATATATAAATATTCAATTCCGTTTTTGAATTTTTTGCCTGCATGAAAATATATAGTTTTTCGAACTGAATAGTCCAGGAAATCACTATTATTTAAGTGAGTCAAACGGGAAACTCTAAAATCAGTTATAATTCTTAATATTTGACGCAACCGCAATTCTTAATACAATAATATTTTCGTCACAGATTTGTATCATTCGACCCATAAAATCTGTATTCATGCATTATCTTAGAGAATTCCTTCTTCATACTTTGTGGGTGAATTTTCTCTTTTTCATTACATATTTTATTATATTTAAGTTCGAAAGAACAATTTACATTTAATTTTGAGATCATCGGGTTCCGATTGGGATAATGACAGATTTATTTGAGTGCAATGCTAATGTTCAGGCAGGCTAGTTAGAATAAATCTTCCGAATTACGAATATTTTTTTCGTGACCTGCCCCGGAAAAGTAGCAAGCAGCATTTAAATGTGGGATTAATTATTTTCAATGTGAAAACAAAATCGGTCCTGTAAACTGCGATGGTGGCAGATAAACGGCTGAGGAATATAAGGGCATTTTTTTCGTTATTGAATTTCATTTTATTGATCAAAAAGTCTCTCTAGTGGTCTTGTAATCGAATAAATCCATCATTTCAAATTACAGTGCGTTTTTATAAAAAGCTGTGAATGGAATTGTGATGAAATTTGTTTCCATATTTGTTGCAAAACGTAGAGACCAATTTGATAGTTTTTAAGACTTCCGGAGAAGCTGCAAAAAATATTATCCACGAATTCGTAACTGAAATACAAGTCTCGCAATTTTTTTACAAAACAACAAAAACTTTTGTGGTCTTAGTCTGGTTTTCATAACTCGCATTTCAAATATTATTATAATAAATAAATTTTTTTAAAATTTGCTTTGTGTGCACATTTGACCTACAACCTGGCTTGTCTGCAAATATATTATTCGTTATGGCCTCTAATAATTTACATCTGATTTTCAGCGTTCGTGAACTGAATTTCCCACAATTAACCTACCACCGTTGATCATTTCAATCAAACAAAAAATGTCAAAATATTATGTGTGAGCTTTGTGCTTTTTATGTGACTGCTTACTGCTATTTATTGTGACTGGCAAGTTAGGTGTATGAAATTATTTAAACTTGTTAGCATTATTGTCACTCATGGCAAGGGCAAATAACTTTGAAAAGTTGCTTACTATTAACGATTTTTAGCTTTAAAAGTTTTTTACTATCAGCTTTAAGGTTAGAAAAATAAACAATAATACTGTAATACATTTACTATTCTACGTTCAGATCAGCTGAATGGTCCTGGATCTTTCAAAGGACAATCCGCCTGTTTTCACGTCGTAACCTGCGACGTTACGAGACGAGAGACTCGCTCTTTCTGTCGGCGCCGAGGGTAAGAAAAGCGGAAATTAGGGCGGCTGATCAGGCGTTTGTTGGCCGCGGATGTTTGGTGGGATCTGAAAACATCAGGAAATTAGCGGTCGTTGCCGTGGCAAGGGCTCTGGAATGCAGAGCTGGAACGCTGTTATTCGCGTCACAGTTGCGTCGCGTTTACGATAATCCTTGTCATTAAGAAGAAATATCAAAGCTAAAGTGAAGGAAATGTATGAAATCCACATTAAAAATAAACTAGAAATAAATACTTCTTACCTGTATGAATTTTATTTGAAAAGAATGTAGATGTAAAAATTGCAAATAAATCATTCTTATCTGTGTAAATTTTCACTAAAAATAATGCAGATGATGAAATTTCATGAAATACTTCATGGCTGGGAAAAGAGCAACAGACTAGTGCTAAAATAAAACTTTAAACGTTGATTTGCAGACTGGATTTTAAATCCATCAATTTCATATTTAATAACAGACAATAATATTCTATGCACGTGTGATGTATTGATTGGTGGAAGAAAAATTTTCCCGTGCGCATAAATATTATATTGATATTGAATTGAAATATTCTATAAATAATAGAGATGCTGGAATCATTATATAACTGTGAGTATTACGAACTTCTGTCACATTACTTAGACATCAGAGCAACTCCAATATGGCTTCACTAATGGGGTAACTAATCCAATGTCACTTAATCTTCCTATTGCTCTGTGTAGCTCCACGCAAAGCTGGTGCACATATGCGCCCTCTGCGATCCTATCGAAGAGGACGAAGATCGACTGCAACTTTACGAACGAACGGAGATCGAATTTTGATATACATTGCACAGTGGCGCGAACGTTGGCATTTTGGTGATAGTCGCTTTACTACACTTCATTGTACAGTCAAGATTGTTTTAACTTCCTACTTATACATATTTTAATCTTTGGAAGTTAGTTTGTTTGGAAGCCTGGTGCAGCATATACTGCATATAGAGGCTGATGTGGCGCGTATCCAGGACAGATACTTATTGTGTCAGGTCTTTGCCTGAACTTGAAATTTCATTCGTAGTGGGTAAATAGAAAAAGATTGAAAGAGAGGATTGGATTAACAATTTTAAAGTAATTGGTAAATATTAATTGAAAAAAGTTTTCGAAAATATATTTTTCCATGTTTTGAAACGCTGGTAAATGATTACCTATCTTCTATGTAATTTTTAGGGTTTTTATTTAATAAGAATACATAATCTATATTATTATTTTCGGGATCATGGATTACGAGGATTACGAGCTATTGAATAAAGGATTTAAAATTGTATCAATTATCAAGCCTAGTCAACACAGGGCTAACCTGCTGTAGATACCAATAAATGAACCAAATTCCTCGCCAGTGCCGCGGAAGAATATATGAATATACAAAAAATATATTTTTCAAATTTTCGCACAACGGCTCCTTAAATTAGACTGCAGTTTCAAGTTAGGCTTCATTTTCTACGTTGTATTGACGCCCACATTTTCAGGGTTCAAAATATGTTGTTCAAAATGTTTCAGGGTTCAAAATGTAATCAATGACAAAGAAGTAGATGAAGCCTCAATCTACGCCCTTTTCAACTAACAAGTTCTTCATTGAAATAGGCAAAATTCTTTGTAATAAAAAACCTCATGTTTATATTTATATCTCACACAAATATTTATATCTCACACAAAAATCGTAGATTTTATACGAAGAAGAAAAGTGAAACGACGCGTTCGTCGACTGCGCCAAAATTTGGTCGAAGAAGTTCAGCAGACGGTGAACGTTCCGTTATATTTGTCGCTTGGTCAACATGCGACTATACTGAAGTGCTGGGTTGACGGAATTTCAGAGCAACGGCCTTTCACAACGTACAATGGCAGCTCCGTAAATTTCCAATGATAAGTGAGAATCGAGCAAAATTCCTGTCGTACAAAATACCGGGTAAAAAGCCTTGTTAAACGTGGATGTAAGATTACTAGACTATTTAAATTATCTTAACCGCTATTTCAGAATTAATCATCGACTGCACAAATGTAATAACCAACGAGACTCAGTCTTTAGTTTTAATTGTACCACGCGTGAAATTTGCAATAGCTTTTTTTTAATAGAATAACTAATCTCTTTAAGAAGAACAGCCTCTCAAATCTCTATTTCTCATGCACAAAAATATTTTCTTTGTGTAAACTTTAATTAACTAAGCGACTCCAATTATTATTTCATAAATATCCTTTCAGCTACACTTGGCTTCAATATGTTTCCTCTCCTGTTTCCTCTCCTGCCCTGTTTCCTCTCCTGTTTCCTCTCTGACTGTGTCTTGGCAGCACAGAGACTAACTCACCCTGTCTCTGGCTGTGTCTTGGCAGCACAGACTCACACTGTCTCTGACTGTGTCTTGGCAGCGCAGAGACTAACTCACCCTGTCTCTGACTGTGTCTTGGCAGCACAGAGACTAACTCACCCTGTCTCTGACTGTGTCTTGGCAGCACAGAGACTAACTCACCTTGTCTCTGACTGTGTCTTGGCAGCACAGAGACTAACTCACCCTGTCTCTGACTGAAACATATTGAAACAGGAGAGGAAATATGTTTCCTCTCCTGAAAATCTAGGTCAAATCGCAAAATAAAACTTGTTCCTGTATAAATAATAAAGCTTTAATTGTTGACTTGTTCGAGTTTAAGTCTTGTATTCGTACATAGCATAAGGCTAAAATAAATCTCAATAAACTTCTTGAATCGTAGATTAGATTGTGATCTTGGGTACAGTTTTTCGGACCTCCGCTACAGATCAAATTGGAATAATTTAATATGGACTGGCAAGTTGCTAAACCTCTTCACGAAAAAAAACCAAGATTTCACATGTATAACCTTTACATTTTCTAATTATTTTCCCAATTCATAAGGTGATGGTTATTGGGTAGGTTTCCGAATATCATTGAAAGATGTCATGATGATTTATCGATACTTCACATCCCAAATGCATTAATTTCGAATTACATTGAGCATTGTAAAGGGTTCATCTACTGGCCATTAGTTGTTCGATTGGTTTTGATTTGCTCGATTGCTTTATTGATTATTATTGATTGGCTTAACCGCAAGTATTTGATTAAAGAAATTTTCTATTTCCTTTGTGTCGTGATGAATTAAGAACATTACTTTAGAAGATAAATGTTCAATAGACACTCTAGTAATGAGGTACCGCAACCTAGCGTTTTTTCTTGGACAATTAGTGAATAAATAACTGTTTATTGTGACCTCATGTATAATTTTTATTATATAGAATATCTAAAAAGCATTTGCTAATGAAAATAATGTTCTATAGCACAAGAAAAATATTGATTACGTACAATACATTAACAATAATAATAAAACAAAATGAAAATTTTTGTTGACAATGTTACTCAATACGATGCTTACCGGTGTGGACATTAATCGAGAGTGCATTCTCTACCTGAATCAGCGTTGAAACAATTTCTGTTCACAGCGTTGGAATCATGTTGAATACTGGTTTAAAAATGAAAAATCACGCCATGTCGTTCCTGCACAGTCGTGTTAATGTGATAGTGCAACATCGAAATGAATTCAGCCGTAGGACGTTGCTTGAATATTGACATAACGACAGTTAGATCGCGTTGATAACGAGTGTGGTTTGAAATTTGAATCATGTTCCTAAATTATGTTTATTTAGGATCGGACTTTAATATACATCTTTTATCGCTTTTTTCACATACTATTGCATTACAAGTAGGTACATTAGGAGCAAATAATGTAGGTCTTGTCAAATAATTTAGATTTTATCGAAGACCATAAATGTATATTCACTTGCCTTCAACGCTCCGCCGGAAGAATATCTCGTTTGCAGAGTCCTGTATTGACAATTTAATCTAACTTTCTTTCTAACTTCTAGCTCCAGGAAAAGCTATTTGTGTCTAAATTTTAATGATTTTTCATTTACATAAGCTTTTCAAAGAGGACACACGTGTAAAGATATTCAAAGAAATCACCTACATGTTGTACACATAAAAATTTCTCTCGTTCAACATATCGGGATTTTCATCATAGTAGTGCCAATTAAGAAGAAACCTCACAATTGTCGGAATAAAAGCAAACGACTGATTTTTACTGATTTTTAATTGAGAAAAAATATTATTTTAAAGCTATATCCCATTGAGGATGTTCTCGATTTATCTTTAGAAATACTGAAACTTTAATTGTCTTTTAACGTTTCTCTGTGTTTTTCAGTGATAATTCCCCATCAATTGATGCAGAGAAACTCCAACGAATAGAAGAAATTATACCAGGAAGTTAATATCGATGCCAGCGGGAGCTTGATGATCAATATCCATCCATTTGACTTATAAATGAATGGATTCCTGCACAGCAAATTGAATTTTATATTGATCGTATCGAGATCAATTGAAATTTAATCAATAAGATGTACATCAGCGAGTTCAATAGGATATTTACGTCTTACACCCTCAAATGACGGTGATATGGGAAGACAGTCAAGACACATTATTGTTCCATTATTAATAACATGAGAGAATTATAACCCCATGATTGAAACATTATGATTGGCTTGTAGCATAAGTTCAGCCATAAAGGAATTTTGAATCGCTACAGTCCAATAACCTTTTGTGGGTGTTATTTGGCCTCATTGTTAATATACTGATTTAAAACTGATTTATTTAAATGGTACTAACAAATGTACAGTATGAACTCTTATGCATTAGCATCTTGAGTATTCACTCTCCAGTGTCATCCTTTTCGAAAGTTATTTGAATTTTCTTGATATTGCTGAAATTGTAATGAGTTGATAACTAACGGATGAACATTATATCATTAATTTAAGCTACTTTCGATTGGATATGCCTAAATTTTTGAGTGCCTATATTTTTTGTCATGAAGTACCATGTTTTCTGGTGGAAGGTTTTCGTTTATGTGAAAAATGGGTACTTCCAATCATATTTTAATTTCAAGAATTTCCACCGTAATTCTCAGCCTTTGGGCAGCTAGACGAAATTCGCAGCCTTGGCTTCGTAATTTGTGTGTATATATTATTTTTGCTTCAGGAATTTACCTGCAAATAGATATTAATTTGAATTCAAATGTCTTTAAATACACCTTTTCTAAATGAATTGTTCTCTTTGGAATATTTAATTTCATAGTTGCGACCGTTGTCGTGAAATATTTTTAGGGATGCACTTTCCCGAACAAACTTTACGAATAAATATTTGTAAGATTTTTAACGTGTACGTTTTCATTAAGAACACACCAACATTTTTTTTAATTTCAACAAAACGAATCTTATCAGCCTTCAAGTTAAGCATGAAAAAAGCTGCTCAACAATCCAGTAGAACCCCTGCTCATAACTTCACGACCAACTTCCCTAGTCCACAACTTACCTAGATTGCCTTTATGAAATTTCATGCAAATCTGCAGTATCCTGATTACCCATGAAAACCGATGAAGACTGGAACAAAGCTAGAGGGAAATTTTGATCCTTATTTTAGGAAATGCTTGGGCGTCTGCGAAGTGTTATCTATAAAAATTAAGAAGCCTAATTAAGAGGCATTATCCTCAAATAATCAGAGTTATTGTTCGATTAAACTCAAGTCAGATTGTTTATAAATTTTGTAGACGAATTTTTAGGCGACTCGTTTCCGGAATTTTATCAAAACAAACATTAAGTGCTTCTTTGTAGTTTGATAAAAAGGTTTCGAAATTTCCCAGTAAACTCACGACGCTTTGCCAATGGAATTTTCCACTTTCAAAGAATCTATGTATATCAATTAACAAATTTCCTTCCATGCAAAATGTTCATGGTTCTTCAAAATTACATTAATACCAAAAACATAAAGACCCTTGATTGAAACAACTTCGGTTAGAATGAAAAAGCACTCGAAAGTCATTAGAAGTATGAAATTTTATTTAATTTTGATGAATTTGCATGGGAAGAATCCCACTTTATTTTAGAACGTGGCTTTGCTGCCAGCGAGTTTCCCCCTGTGAGGCAAATTTAAAATAATAGAATGTCTGTTTTCGACGAAGCGGAAGCGAAGTTGACTTCCGATAGCCGAAGATCGTCGAGGATGGAAGGAGCTGCTAACCTCCTATCGGTGGAGCAGGATATTTTTATAC
Source organism: Hyalella azteca (assembly GCF_000764305.2). Classification (NCBI taxonomy): domain Eukaryota; kingdom Metazoa; phylum Arthropoda; class Malacostraca; order Amphipoda; family Hyalellidae; genus Hyalella; species Hyalella azteca. Next base: position 292,638 of record NW_025943295.1, on the reverse strand, counting down.
AAAGACGACGCAACACTTTTGCAGCAGCAGGGAATCATTGCAAGTAAATTTTAATCTGTGATGCTTAAAAATGTCTTGTACTCGAATTGTTGTTGATAATATTATCAAATTGATGTTATATTATCCTTTCTCCGTAAAGAAAAACTGAGACAAATAATCATATTTTAATAAGAGTACATACAAAATTAGATGCTCAATTCAAATCTTGCACAGCTAATCCTGGATTCTAAGCATTCGCCGCACAAAACTTACACTATTCACAATTTTCATTCGCTCGCTTCATACATATTTCTAAATTTCTAACATTTTTTTTAAAACAGTATGACAATGTTACAGGAAAACTGCGGATCACGTTCCATAGAACGTTTCACAGTTGAACCATTCAATGTAGAAGAAAGGTTACCAAGTAGGGAAAGAATGGCTTTCATTTAATTTAAAAAACATGGATGCGCAAATACTTCTATGAAAATATTGTTAAATGAAAACCGTTAGAATTTCTGGGCTTAATATGAATAGGAAAATTTAGCTTGGCTGAGCCCTACCATTAACGTTGACAGGACTTGGTCGATGGTCAGTCACATACCGATATAGGAGACCAGAAGATTCAAGGTAGCTCAGGTTGTCAGATTGATTAACCTGGCTGAGCACTGCAGGGCTGGTGGCGAACACGCTTGGACTCGTTTTGATGTAACATTCGCCATCCAGTTTGCGACTCTTTCCACGCCATTCGCAGATTGGTAGGTAAATAATTAAACAAGAAGATGAATTGCAAGCCAAAGATAACACCGTTGAGACCATGGCGAAGATGTTTCTTCAGGTGCGCGACATGGTTGACGATGCAACCGGCCATAATTCATGACAAATATACTAAAATAAAACATGATATTGTCACAGAAATGAGTGCCGGACTGCGGCGCCAGAGGTGTATCCGAAGTAAAGTTAACGGGAGGTGAATCACCATACATGCTGTAAACGCCGCCCGCAACGCTCGTTGAAATTGAGCTGATGATAACTCAGGTTCAACATCAGCTTCCAGAACATAATGTGAAGCCAAAAAAAAGCGCAACCAATATTTCGCAGAAACTGGGCCGCTAAAACAAATGACAAATTTGTTATATGGAATGCTTCTAATGTTCAATGTAGTATTTAGTTCTGGTGCATAGCAACAGTGTAATGAATGAATACAAATGAAATCGGAAAATTAAGCCTAAAAATAAAACATAATTACCAAAACAGCGCAAGTTGTAACCTGAAGTATAATTAAATGAATGCTAAACTGTGTGGGCTGTACAGAGCTGAAGTCTTGAATGAAATTTAACGAAATAAATAGACAATTTTACCCCAAAAAATTAATAAACCTCTATTTTTTAAACAAATAACTATTATAGATTAAAACAATCTAAGAATTTTCATCGGGGATTAGAGGATACAAAGTTAATACCAGAATTTTAAACTAAGATTCATGTGAAGTAACCTAAAATTTATCCAAAATCTTTCAGCGAGAATATCCTCTAGCAAATATGGCTTCATGATTGCGCCCTCCGATATTCTTGACCGTCTACAAGATCGTCGGTCGGCGAGCTCAAATTTGGTCCACGCGCAAAAATGGATCTTTTTGCGTTGGGTTTATTTGAATTTCATCTCTGGTAGGGCGAGCGCGGCATCGCCTCGATTTCTTCCAATCAGGATTGAGATGTTCGGGCGCACGTCAACTTTAAAACGAAACGCGGGAAGTATTCAACAAATCTGCGCTCGATAATCCCACGCCACATGAATTTTCTGAGAGATTGAAATAAACGGTTTGTAAAACGTCTGAAAATACGGGCTTACGAAGGAAAATCCAAGAATTTCGTCTTTTCAAGTCTTCTACGTGAAAACAGTGGTGATTTTTCATAAATATTTAACAGCAATATCAGTAATAAGCAAATTGGAAATTATTCAAATGTATAATGGAACATTTACCAAAGAACATTCAGCAATCACTGATATCGTCTATTGATCTAGTGAAAGAAACTCAGTGATGAATTTGGCGATACATTCAGTTCGTAGCAATCAATGTACATACTTATAACCGTTATATTGAGATCTATTCAACAACAGTATAATAATTATTTTATTTACAATTCGTGCTATCTTATCTAGAATCAGATCATTTGCATGAATACAATATCAAGCTATAATCTGAGCTTCACATTGAGAGGTTAAGACGTATGAAATGATTTCAGTCACACTAATTAGGGTCTCAGTCAGTGCCACTAATTAGCGGGATAAAACGTTCCACGTGAACTTCCTGAAATCACATTTAAAGCACAAATAGTGCTCTTGGAATTACAGTATAGTTTGACTTCTATTGAATGTTGGATTGCTGCCTGATAACCAAATCCAAATTCACATTTCGTACATTAACAACTGAAGCGTCGAAGCGTCAAATTAGGAACATTACTGTCAAGGTCTTGTGATAAACAGAACTGCCATCATTTGCGACATGTAATTCCAGCGACAACGCAGCATAATTTATTGCAGTTGGCGCTCTAACACAGATCAGTGCAATCATTCCAATAAAGGAAGACAGATCAGAATTACCGCAATGTGTCTCAATTAATTAATTTCTCCATAACTCTTTCTCCCTCTGCGCTAATTAGTTCGGCGACATTCAAGGTGTCAGGTTTAAGTCTCATACGTTCTATTTCTGAGGCTTGAGATGAATTTAACTTCTAGCTGCAGGTTTATACATAACCAAATTTCATGATATATTAATGGAAACGGATGTGATGATGTGTTTCAGAACTCTAACAATGGCCATATCTGGGGGAAACTCATAGATTAATTTTGTCTGCCACTCTCCTTGTCTCAATTGGATGAATCCCACGGCAAATATACTGGTTCAGCTTCAAGCGATAATTACAGACAATGTTTTTTAACTATGCATCATCATTCTCCTTCGCATTTTGAATTTAAACTTCATACATGAGATATTTACCTCCTAATTACCTACTTTGAATCTGGGAACTTCGTCAGTTCCCATTACCAAATAATCGCTGATGATCAACAAGCGTTTGTTTGAATCAATGTGGTTGATATCGAAAAAAATGTAAAAATTTGCTCAGTAAATCCTTATTTTTCAAAGCAAAAAAAATTGAAAAATTCGTTGATGACAGAAAAATTTCCTTCAAAATATAAAATAGATTTCACGGACCGTAACATTTTTTATGACAACCTTGAACTTCGCTAAGCTAAATAAGCACTGGCGATTCCTCTTCATTCAGTTAAGATTGTATTAAAAAAAGTAAATAACTTGGAAATATTTGCGTAGAATACGTTAAGGCGGAGAAATTTTCATAATTTGCAATGCTGAATTCACAGCATAAATTACCATCGCAATCAACATCAAAGCTCTGCTAAAGATTCTTCATTGAGATTGAATTTTTCGGAAGAAGGAACACTGATGTGTAATTATGAGGAACTCTATCTTGAGCAAAAATTATGTAAAATGAACTACGGTAAGAAAAGTTACCACGCGCCGAGACAAATTGCAAGCCACAGAGTACATCATAGCCAAAATCTCAGCTCACACCTCATTGTTCTCAGCCTCCAAGATTGCTGCTGGTGACGGCTAGAAGTATGGCTGAGCACTGAAGATTAACAGCTTTCTTCTCACTTGGTTTCGCCTTAAGACTGCGATAACAAATGGCTCTAATTTAACCTATTCAAGACTGGATACGCTTCGTGGCTCACGTAATGATCTCCTATTTATCTACTCCAGCCGTGATCATTGAGACCATAGACGATCATCCCTGATCTTTTGTGATCCACAGTATAAGCAATACAGGGAAAATTCCGTTTGCAGCCTTATTTATCGCTTTGTGAACCTTAAGGAACGGTAGTAGGAGTTTGATGTGAGTAGTGACTAGCATGACATTTGGCTTTTTGCGGGAGCGTTGCCGATAATCTATGTTCTTCTGAACCACCAAGTAGCAAATATAGCGTGAATTTCGTGACAAAGGCAACTTTTATCCCGCAAATGGGGAACAATGATGACGAGAACTCTACTTTCCAAAGCGAACCATTAGTGAAATTTCTCCCACTGCATCTCGGAAACGTTGATATTGACCGCGAAAAATGAATTTAAGATGAGAATGCTCGATAGGAGACAAATGAATGAGTCTCACACACTCATATATTTCGAAAAGCATTCAAACCTTAGCTCTACAGCTCGAAGGCTATTTTTGAAGCTAATTCAAATGTTGTTTGCCCGTTGATGAAAGTACGCGTAATATTGGGTTCAATAAAGGCGCAAGTTAGCGTCAATTTTGCAATTGGAGCAGCAATTTCATCGTTATTTACGGCCACATCGTCAAACCCACAAACAGCTCCTGACATTTGATCGTTTTAATTTAAAACAGAAGATGAAGAGTTTTGAAGATCTCCACATCTCTTTTCAACAATATATTATAAAAACCCGCTCATAACATCTCATCTCATTCATCTCATAAGATTCTACAAAGGATAAATGTTTACAAAGAAAAGGATTAAAATTGCATGAACTCGTATTGCCCCAAATACGAGGATAACGACCACCAGAAGCCACACAGGCTCCTCGGATACAAACGCAAACTTTCACAGTTATTCGCAAGTTATGGTTTGAGTTTGGGAGTGCTTAGCCGCGTTGAATTCAGCCACGAGGATCTTAAGTCGTACCTTAGCATAAGTGGCCGACTTCCAGAAGTGAAGAGCGAGCCACTGCATCTGAAATTATTTCCGTCTGGGGAAAGCGCTGCCAGCTGGGAATTGCTGGGAATGCAAGCATGCAAATGACTCGTCTTTGGATTTCAAGAAAATATTCATGGATGGATGAACGTCCTGAAAAAATGCTTCGTATATGCTTCTGAGGTAGTTCAGTATCATGGTCGTTTTTATGGTTGAGTGTTGTGGGAGAGCTTCCAACAGCTAACGCCAACGCTTCAATGAGGAGTATGTAAATTCCCAGTAACTGAATCGAGTATATATGCGTAGCAGAATCGAAACTGGGGTTTTGTCGCAGCAAAAATTCATTCGCTGACAGGGTCCACTTCGATTTTATTTTGAACTAAATGTTAGAAATTCCTCAGTCATGCAATAAATAATTTTAGAAAAACGGGATATATTTGAGAAATTCTTCCTAGAGTATGAAAATTTAAAAATTCATGAGTGAATGAATAAAATCAGTACACAAATTACTAACAATAGTATTCAGGTAAGAAATATAAAATGTATTTATTCTGATATTCTGATATTCTGTATATTTACTTAAAAATTCGTCTCGTATTCTAAAAATATCACGCACAGTGGGCGTGGTTTCAAATGATTCTCTATAAAGTCGTCTTCGACACGTCACATTTACTGACTTAGCTCTATAAGCACCAAGCATGTATAAGCCCGCCCGCTTGTATGTCAAACCCTTCGTGATGAGTAGTTCATCATTCACAGGTCTTACGGTGCGGAACACATAATGCACTGATTCGTAGTAATTTATTCAGAGTACGCAGTATCAAGCTGTATTTTCGATTGAAATATCCACTGTTTCGATAAAGCCTCATGCCGCATTGTTGACACTCATCATAAACTCCTGAGTTCATGCTTCATTACACATAATTCGCATAATTATTCGCACCAGTAATTATCATAGTGCATAGTTCTATGAAAAAACATTCCACTAAGAATTTGATGATCAGGCTACGATTTGACGATAGGTGATAGTCTCAGGTACATCAGTGTAAAAAATAATTAAGTTTGTTCAAACAATTCCAGAGTTTCAAAGTATTTCGCGAGAGATTTATTTAACGATATCGAGCAAAATTTTCATTCCGGTATTCGAAATGTTCACTCCTGATTTTAATATTATTGTTCAGCCAAGTCATTTGAAGGGTGATTTTATAAGCCGTTGCTATCAAAGTTTACATTTCTCGAAAGATTTGCAGGAAAACCTATTCCCACCGCGAAAAGAGCGAAGATATTGCGAGATAAATTGCGACAAGCGAAGCCCCGAGTTGCCGAGTTGTCGGAACTGCTTCTTGGTGCGGGCGGTGAACGCCACGCCGGGGGCTTGATAGCCTGGCAGTCTGCGCAGAGAATGGCTGCTATTTGATGGGAGTTGTTGAAGCGTCGCAAACCGTGAGCCTGCCTCACTAGCACCCGTTCTTTCCCTTTTGGTTGTTTTCCTTGAGAAAGTAGACAGTTCTTTATAATTTTGATATGCATACGGGCATATCAACCAAACATATCAACATGCTTGCTAGGAACAAATCTACAAAAAAAAATCAACATGCTTACCTATGAGCTTATCAACCAAACATAACAACCTGCTTGCCTATGAGCATAGCAACCAAACATATCAACATGCTGAACTATTTGAAAGAAAGATGTGCAACGTTCCTCCAGTATCTCGCTCGTATCGTAAAGAAATCAAGTCTTTAAAATATAAAAGATGCTTACTTGAACTATGTCTACGTGAGAAGACTGAGACGTTTTCGTTACGGCAGCTTTTTAGATCTCCCGTGTGATACTTTAATTTTATAATACGCTTAAATGCTCAACGAATTTATTCGATTTGCCTATAGCAAAATACTTATGCAATCCAAAATGAGTACGAAAAAGCCTTATATATATAAATAGTTTGCTGCCGATTTGGGAACATTGAGTAATAAGTTCATTTGTCAGCTTGCTTCCATGTAGCAAATTCTGGTGTGACAGATGTTCCTATCTCAACTTTTTAATTAGATGCGTCATTTTATATGATATAATGTCTCGTTTAAAAAATAAATTGCCGGAGCGAAATTAAGTCCTTGATGTCTTGCTCCAACTTGAACATATTATTTTCGAATGGTTGGAGATTATTGCTGTCACTGCATAAAGCTCTGCAGCATAAGACTCTTTCGAATGGAAAACTAACCATAGTACAGTATATTGTAGTACAAACAATTCTTAGTTGTACCCAATTATATAATCACCAATCATTGAATATTACCCATTGAATAAATTCTAAGTGATATTTTGTTATTGCTGGTAAAAAAATTGTATAAGTAAAGCAAAGTCTGGTCGGGTTACTATTTCATCTTAGTGCGCAGAAGACTGGGTGCTCTTAACAGAAATCCAGATTTTTTAAAGATTCAGCCTGGCAACATCAGAAGGGAAGCACTCCACTATTTTGCTGTAATCGCTTCAAAAACTCGTCCTTGCACTCAGCAAGCCTCAGGCCCTTGAAAAAGTGGGAACAAACGCGAGTGTTTAATCTTCTTGTAAGGTTTAATTACCATGATTTTACCATTTAGGCAGCTTGTTAGAAGCCTTCATTTAGGAAAGACAATTATAGTTCCAACATAAAATCTTATTTATCTGTGAAAATACTAATAATACTCTGCATAATATTGAAAGCAACTTCTTGAGCTGAAATATATAATTGCAAGTTAAGAACTACGTTATTTAAATTTGCGGCTGACTATTCGTTCGTCACGGCCCTTGGTCATGTTTTACGCACTCGAAAAACATATAAATCTAACTAAGCTAACTTGTATAAAAGAAATATAAAATAAATTAGCCTCCTTTCATTGAAAATGAAATATTTCGTGGTTGGAAGTTTCTGCCACATTGAAAATTCCAATTTAAAAGTAAATTGCAGTTACAGCATTGACACACGGTGGACAAGCAAATGCCCAGTTTTCATTGTTACGATTTATTTTGAATTTACCTACATGTAATGAGTCCGATAACGTTGAAAAAGTTCTGTGAGTAAAAATTTCTCCCCCTGCAGTAGTTTTCAGTTAATTAATACTGTAAAAATTCAGCGCAAACTCTCGTTCTTAAAGTGACTACCCTTAACATTTATTTATTTGTTATCAAATTCACGCATGTAAAAACTTCAAATTAGGACGTAATGTACGTACTGTTTCTTAGCATATTTTTGCGTAACGCATCATACCTTTTGCAATATTATTATAGCAAATTACACTATCCACTGGAACGAGTAATCATGCCGCGCTGTATGAAGCAGCGCATTTTCACGCCATGCGTAATGAACCGTCCTAACAAATACAGTCGCCGTGATAAACAAATTTTTTTAGAGATATTCTTTAGAAGTGTAGGAAAATTAATTGATTTAGCAAACATCACTTGGTGGAAGTTAAAGTTATGTTGCAAAGCATGTGTGTTTTAATGAGTTTTTCACGTATAATTATGTTAAATTCCACTGAAATATGAATTTTTGAGAATTTTTTATATATGTTATGGCAATAAATATTTCAAATGTTCCTCGGTGATCCAGAGCCAAATCGGCAAGGAGTTTTCTTTTAGGTTCAACTTTTTATTTAATCATAAAGGTAGACTTCGTTCAGAAATGGGACACAATTTCTTATTTTCTGTACAGTGGAAATTAAATATGAGATAATTGCTAGGAAAACAGACGGATGAAATGAATAAAAATTATGCTTATATGCTTTATGTGAATCCGATGCACACTCTCTTTAAAATTGAAATGTTTTGAAAACGTTGAACCATTGACGCATATCAGCCAGCTTATGGAACGGTTTATTTGCTCACCCTCCCTGCAGGATGCGGAGATGTTTAACAATTAAGGCAAAAATCATGCAAGTGATCTAGGCTTATGAAGGATTACCTCGTAAATTACAGGAAAATGATTTTTACTCTCAGGTTCAGCATGACTAAGCTCAACCATAGGCGTGTCAACTTCGATTTTGTCAACAACGAGATCAAGAAATAATGAAAATAAATATCTGCTGCTGAAACAGGTGTGAAGTTTATCCTACTTGATGATGAGTGAAACAATTTTTTACGAGGCCCACTTTTGACTCAGGCAATTAAAGCATATATATAAAAGAAGCTGTCCCTTTTGAGTACTGTGCAAGATAATAAGTTAAGGCTCAATATATGTAAATCTGTACACTGACTCCCATTTTGCATTTTTCTCATAAGTTGAAATAGTTTCTATCTTTAAGTTTAAAGTACATTTCTTACCTGGGACTTAATTAATTTTTTACAACAGCATTATTTTGTCTCCTAATCAAAATAGTTTACAGTTTTAAGGTTTAGGTCAATAAATGAAAACTAGGTCCGCAATGTGCAGTCAATAGCAAATATTTTTTATACCCAACAAGGGTCATCCAATCCAAGACAAAACCGGTTTATTTTTACACCGTAGGATTATCCAAGAAGCCTTCAGTTCCGGACTGGGAAAAGAGGGAAGACGCTGAGTGACTGCGAGGGTCGAAGTTTCTTGCAGAAGTTCTGTTCCATGACGCGCTCTGGGATCAGAGTCGGGCGGCGGGCTGCTATTCTGGGAGCCATTCTGTATTTATGCGACACCGCAACTGAAGTCACGCTTCTCTGTTATCTACAACGGAAAACATTTTCTTTGAATTTTTTTAAAGCCAGTTTTCGGCACGTTTGCATGTTTCCTTTTTTTATTGTTATTATTCTCAACAGTACATATTAAGTTTATTATCAGGTCGTACATCATTTCCAAAATCAAGTAGAGGTATTCAAATTTTGAGAATAAATGAAATCAAATACATTAAATTATTTCAAAATTAGACAATGAGTGGCATCACTGATTTGAATGTTACATAGATTCAGAGTAGTTGCTGAGAAATCACGGTAAGTAAGTTTTCTATTTTTAGCGCATTTTCTCATTTATGGAAAAAATGCACTATTTTGCTCGCCATGTCCGTCTGTCTGTCTGTCCGTCCGTCCGTGACCTCAAGTTTTCGTCAACGAGAAAATGCTCTCTCTGTCACTCACTGCAGTGAGTACTGAGTTATATTTTTTATTGCTACTACGGACCACCAATTTGGCTTTCATGGTGAATAATACCGAATCATATATGGTAGGATATTTTATATGAAAGGACTAACTTTCGAAAAACTTAGAAGCGAAGAAAACGCAGTACGAATTTATAATAACTTACAGACCAAGTTCAATGTGAATTCGTAAAACCTACATACGTTAGTGAAATCAATACAACTAAATTGACACTGCAGAAATTTTTATCGAAATGCCAACCAAACGCATCAAAACCAAACGAAAATTTCGTGTTTTTTATCGTAGGTTAGGGTTTAATCAAGTTGTTCCAGTTCTGTTAGGATATTTATACTTCTGACTGTATTTGTATTCTATTAAAAATGTTTGAACTGATGAAAGAGCTGGTCTCTGAAACGTTTTTATTTAAGATAGGAAGAGCTTACCTGATGATTTCTTTTCTCATAAATTCTTGATGAACGAAACGATTTTTTGGCGCTTTTCCTATTCATAAATCATTGGTTAATTTGCAATTTAATACATCAGTAAATCAACAGCAAATCCATATATCAACAGTATATCAGTAATTCAACGGTAAATCAGTAAATCAACAATGAACAGTAAATCAACTGTAAATCATTAAATCCACAGCAAACCAGTAAATCAACATTACATCAGTAAAAATATAACTCGGTACTCACTGCAGTGAGTGACAGAGAGCACATTTTCTCGTTGACGAAAACGTAAAGTCACGGACGGACGGACAGACGTACGGACGGACATGGCGAACACAATAGTGCATTTTTTCCATAAATGAGAAAATGCGCTAAAAACAGTTAAACTCTAAATCAGTAAATTAACAATAAATCAGTAAATCAACAGTAAATCCGAAAATCAACAGTAAATCAATAAATCAACAGTAAATCAGTAAATCAACAGTAAATCAGTAAATCGACTGTAATTCAGTAATTCAAGAATAAAAAATTATAAATTGTCTTTTATCACCTTGAGCCGCCGGGTTTTCTATTCATCCACATTTCTTCATTAATCTCGTATAGTCTTCTTGTCTTTAGTCACCCACAACGTCCCGGACTGAACTAATCACTTTTAAGAGCTTAAAATTCCAGCTAATGGTGATCAAAGATATCACTCCTGACTGGAATTCCCATCAAATGACGCCCACGAAAGTAGCAATTGCTGGATAGGCCCATACGCGTTAAGTACCCAGGCTTAGATACTATGGCAATGGACGAAGTTTGAGGCCTATTGACGTAGATTATATATGTGGCTAGGTGTAACAGCTCTTGAGTTCGAAGCGAGACATACATGCACGTATGTGTTGGTGACTCTAAAATGACCTAGATATATGAGTGCTTGCTAGACTTCAGTGTTGAATGTTCAAAAAGAGTGGAGGTCGATCCATATTTTTAATAATTAAAGCATACCGGTAACGTCACTTATGTGTTGGTGGTTCAGGCAGCGTCGCGGGTGTATGCGTGTAGGCAGGGCTCAGGTGTTGGTGGTTCAGGCAGAGTCGCGGGTTTTATGCGTGTAGGCAGGGCTCAGGTGTTGGTGGTTCAGGCAGCGTCGCGGGTTTATGCGTGTAGGCAGGGCTCAGGTGTGGTGGTTCAGGCAGCTCAGGCAGCGTCGCGGGTTTTATGCTTGTAAGCAGGGCTCAGGTGTTTCCTCATTATGGAAATTTGATGAGGCTCTTCCAGATTACCGCTTTCTTAATTGCCCAGCAAGCCACAAGATTTGCTCAGTAATTCTGAATTCTTCCTTCAGAATTGAAGGCCTAATGATGCCTGAAATTTTTAACAGGGTATAATGAACCCGGAAAGCCGAGGTGTTTTGAAGCGCTGCGCATTTACAGCTCATCGAACTCTGAAACTTCCTAGTTCATTAATTTCAATTCTAGTTAATAATTTCGGAGATTGCTGTTAAAAATGATTAAGTGAAGTCAATATTTATTTGGCTTCTGTCATTACATTGTGGAGAAAAAAGTATGAGGAAACTTTCTTCGTATTATTGTTCGTATTTTTGATACGAGCAATATTGGTTCGTATCTAACAATATTTGTTGGTATTATTGAACATTTTAACTGGCTCTCATTTGACTGTATTTTGTAATTTTGAATTGAGCTGCCTTCTCATTTTATTGTAGTTCAGTACCCTTTAGCGCATTGAACTTAAATTTTGCATCCCAAAAATGTTGAAAATTCTGCTTTAGCCACAATATAGAATTCTATCGCATAACAATCCACTCAGTTCGCGGCCGCACCTCGGGCTGCTTGAATTTGCAAGATTCTCTATAGCTCTCCAATCACTGCAGCATCCACCAACGTAACCATTGTTGGCAGAATCTGGTGGATCAGCAGAGAATGATTTTAAAGAAATATATTTTTGGATCGAAACTACGAATTGTGATTTTCCAATCGTACATAGTGAACTTTGAACACTCATGATATTAATTCGCGCGCTTCGAAAAATATACGTCATTAGATTTAGATTGGGAACGTGATAAATGCAGATGACTTACAACGCTGACCCTCAACCTACGACTACGTATTTATATTTCTAGCTAATCGTTCGAAATGCGAAAGAATCGCATCTGTTCTTTTCTGACATTAATTGACATTCAATTTTATTTCATCTTTAATTATAGCCAATAATTCTTTCTTTTATTCTTTATTGCACGGGAGAAGACCTTCTATTGACACAATTTTAGGACGATAGAAGCCTAATACTCTTCCCAATCCGTAGGCCCTCAACTAGGAATGGTTCTTTCATGGGAATATGTATTTTTATGGGTAACTGATGCGCTCTTCAATTCTTGATGGGCATAATTATTCTCCTGTAAGGTCGAAGATAGAACTCCACTTCGAGATCACGTGTCCACTAAAAGCTCCAAGTGACGACCCGGGACCTGCAGACTCATTTTCTCAAGTGCAGCTTCGATACAAAAGTAGCCGTAAAAATGCACCTGTGATCAAGATTATGTCTTTGATGCTGCAGTCGCATTGCAATAAGTTACCTCAAAATATTTCAAATTGAATTATAGTCAGTCCCTGTGATCTAAGGAATGTAGAATTTGATTTATCAGTGAATAAAAAACTACTTTTGAAACAATAAAACGACTTCAGTCATACGTTTAGCCATTGTAAATCGATATTATCATATCGATTATCATCATTGTCGAATGATTTTAATATTATAAGATATTGTTGTTCCTATTTCCTACTTTTATGAAATATAATGTTTATTTATTCAACTTGAAACTGTCAATCTAAATTAACTCCTAATTTTGATACATGTCAACCCCGGTGTCCGCAAGTTTTTTCCTTTCTCTTGTGAAACACAATGTATTATATACGGTGATCACACCATGTTAGTTTGCAATAAGTTGATCGAACCATTTTAAACGGTGATCACACCATGTTAGCTTAAATCGCTTCAAGGATTTGACAGAGTCATAATGACTGAATTATCGAGCAAAGTCCGCCTAGAATTAATAAGACCTCACAGTCGTAAAGTCGTCAGACCGCGCAAACCTCGCACAAAACAAAAATTACGATCAATCTGAAGCTCCAGGTGCCGAATTTTCTCGGCTTTTTCTGATTTCTGGCTGCATGTGAAATTCAAAGCCTAATATATTATATAATTTATGATATGAGCATGGCTTATCGGGTCTCATGAGGAAATTCATCATTACGCCACAATTTTCTTGTCAGATGAATTGTTGAGCCTTTATCCAACATCAATTTGGATTGTTTATGGTCGGAAGAAGAACACCAGAGTTTTTAAGGGAATTAAAGCTTTAATCGGCAAAATACTATATCCACCCTATAAAAAATCCCTTTAAGGAAGTTCTTTGATAAAAAAATAATACAAGAGTCAAATGACAACCGAAATAATCGGTTGATCAGGCTGTCCTGCATGAGGGCTAAACTCGACGTAACTGGACCGGCACATGAATTACACACGGTGAATGTGAATGCTTATAGGCACTTCAGTCCCGTGCGTTCCAGCACGCCCGCCTTGTGAGTATGTCAACACCTGTGTACGTGCTACATGTACGACAACACGAGAACGTTGCACGATAGTCGAAAATCCTTGGATTCGTCTTGAACTTGCAATTAAAAATCAAAATGGACTACGCGCCTAAAAATTGAACTGTAGATACATCTTTCTTTGTAATAGCTGCCAACTAATCGGGAGCTGGGCTTCAACCCGAACAATCGTCAACGGAAGATATCTCATTAAACTGGAGTTTAGCTTATGAGCCTCAGAGATGTTAGAAATACTAAAAATTAAAATTTTACCCTCGCACTAAATATGAGATTGTTTAAGCTACACATTGTACCAAGTATCACAGATACATCTGCCATCCTAAATTCATAATATTATATTCGTTGACAAAACTGTTTATATCCTGAATAAACATAGAACGAAGACTGATATGACATCCAACCTTAAATGTATCGTCCGTTATACAAACTAGAAGCATCGCTAGAAAGCTTGAAAAGAGTTCGTAATTGAGTGTGGAATTAATTGAAAAAATATGTACAATATATCATTTAATCGTAGGTTTTCTTTGCTTAAATCTATTCATCAAAGTACCTGTCATTCTTACTTCTAATGTATGGATTTCGTAGCCTTTCTTAAAAGACAGATCGTACAAACATATCATAATAATAATAAAAACATCAAAACAGGATATGACATGATAACTCACGAAACAAATAAATAAATGAATTACAATTACGAATATCAATTTCTCGATTGACTCAACAAAATAACTAAATTGATGGGCACATGATTTGTAGCATATAAAGTTTCCTGTATTCTTAATAACTAGCTGCTAAGAAGAAGCACGTTTTAGAAGTCGTGCTCCGTAAGCCTTCGTTCTTGTTTCATGTTCATTATGTTGGTTCCAATAAAGCCTGTTCCGTGCTGCCGTGTTCTTCCCTTCATACATTACACTGGCGACGAGTAATTCGACTGGAGAAGATAAAACGGCACAATGGCACCTTATATTGGGACTATGGCAGAATTCGATCCCGATAAGGACGAATTTGAAGTGTATATAGCACGCATGAAGTTGTTCTTCACTGCGAATACGGTGTCAGAGGCTAAAAAAGCTTCCGTGTTTTTGACACTAGTTGGAGGGAGGACCTACTCAGTTCTTCGTGATTTGCTTCATCCAGAAGATCCCGGTTAAGATCCTCAAGAATGAAGATCCTCAAATGAGTTACCAAAATTAACACATGGCGATCGATGGGGTGGAATCGCAAGTTTTGAAAAGTATTTTTGCTCTGTTATGTATCTAATCTCCCATTAGCATTGAGGCAAAATAATGCCACAAATTGGCATTTCTCAATCGTTCTTTTTACCGCATTTTCTCATTTATGGAAAAAATGCTCTATTTTGTCGCCATGTCCGTCTGTCTGTCTGTCCGTCCGTGACCTCAAGTTTTCGTCGACGAGAAAATGCGCTGTCTGTCACTCACTGCAGTGAGTACTGAGTTATATTTTTTTTCTTTGCATCCTAAAAAAAACCGTAAGAAAAAATAAAAATTCATCCAAATATTTTACGTGAAATTTATTTCTTCCCTACGTTTTGTTGTGAAAAATCACGACCAGCATAGTTTTATAGGCGTTTCGGGCTCGTTAAGAAAAGAAAAGCAATTCGCAAGCTTCAAATTGAGATACTGCGAGCAACACAGCTAGAGTTCAATTCCTCAAGCGGAGCAGCCAAAGCATTCTTCTTTTTTTTCTGCCGTTCGTATTCAGTGATGCATCAATACCCTCCATTCACGCAACTTCCATCGTACTATTAATACCAAGCTTCGTTCCTGACTATTTTGAATTAGCTAAAAATATACTGTCACCACATTTATTGAAATAAATGAACGGATTGCAATTCTTTGAATTGAAAAAGAGGCTTACTATTTCATGAACAATGTCTACCGTAAGTACATGCTATGCCGATAACAAAATTTTTTAGCGCAGTTATAATCGATTTTAAAGTACAATTAAAACATAGAAGTAATTTGAATTCATAAATAGGTTTTGCTAGTCCATGTACTTAAATAGTAACCCTTTGATAGTATGAAGAATATGAATAGTATGAAGACACTCTATTGTTGTCATATAATATCACTGCAATCCACGACAAATAACTTTGTGAAGCGTTTTTATCTTAACAATTGAGCATAAAACATTTCGTCCATATAATACATTGAAAGACTTTTCTACATTACTCAATTTATTTTTGGAAAGAAATTGTGATCGTTTTATCTCAAGTTTAATTGTTAATATCAATGCAGTTTAATTTTGTTTCTGGAGTTGACGGTTGGTCGCGTATGATTGACTGACATGAACGCATAATATCTGCGGAAAAGAACACAAATCAACTGAACTTACAAAATATGTGAACTCATGGAAAACAGGCACTTTTGAATGCTGTGTCTTTGAAGAGCATTTAAATTATATCTCAATAGCTTAAATGACGACTTTCCTAAGCCTGAAGAGGACACTGGTCATACTTCTTTAGAGGAGTCCTCAAATTTCCCTAACTCTTCTTCTCTCCATGAACGTCTTCAAGATCACTCTTGAGAAAGGCTCACCTTTTACGGCATTCAAAATAGGAGCGACTGGATGGCAGGTTTTAGCTTTACGGCTGCGCTGAGACGGTCCACGGACGTCGTATGGAGGCACTTGCTGCTTTTTATGAGCTCTCCATGAAAAGGAATAACCTGCCAGCAACAGCTACAATCCCCAGATTAACGCTGCCAAGTTTCACTTCTATTGATGCCACGTCAGGAACTTCAATGATGAATCAGAAAACTTGCAATGATGCAAGAAACATAAGCATTCACGTTAACATAATATAACGAAAACATTATTTTTTCTTATAATTTAAATCTCGAAGCATTTAACTTTCTCTAGCGGCAATTGTAAATCCAGTTTTTTGAACTTCACAAATCCACGTTGAGTTGAGATGAGCTTTGAGGTTCTAGCAATCGTGAACTTTATACAGTCGTGAAAATGTCGAGTAGTGCAAAGTTAGGTTAAATTTTAGGTAAAATCTCATATCCAGCGGCCAATGAATTCATTTACTATTTATTAAAAATAACATTTGTCAACTGATAAACCTAATGGATCAATTTTGCAGTATCATCACCATTTAATAACAAGTTCCTTGATTGAAATCAGTGAATGGCTGTTGATTTCGAGTCAACAATGGACGACCTCTGATTTTATATAAACAGCTCGTGGGCGAGGGTTGATTTTATACGTGTTTCCTGATAGTGTTTCCGGGAATACTTTTCATAATGCCTGGAGCGTCTCCAGAACCTCATCGAACTCGCTATCGAATAAAGGCAGGCGTGCCGGAGTTTTGCCCTCAAGTTTGCTCATCAGGGGAGGCCAATAATAATTGTTTTCTAAGCCTCAGTGACGGACACGCCAGCCCGAGCTCATCGTAGCCATCACCTGAGAACTTTGCTCCAATTTCCCTTAGACACAAACAGAAAATTCGTCTTTTCCAGGAACATGGAAGGGAACGACAGCTTCATGTACGATCTTTATTTATAGTGAACCACACGACCGTGGGGCAGTTGGTTGATATTTTTCGTTGTACAAAAAATGGGCCAGTAATAAGCGCCTCAGTAGAAGAGTATGGGACTGAGTGTAATGTTCTCAATAGTTTAGAGAAGGGTTAAGTATTAGTTTTTTTTATTTTGATAATGATTCTTTATTAAACGACCAAGCCGTTTTATTAAAAATTATTCTAAATATTATATTATATAAATAACGATTCTTTATTAAACGACCAAGCCAATTAACACAATAAAGATGTGAACCTTTGAGGTTGTATTATTAAGTTCATTATGATACGTAGCTTTTGATTTGAATTAAATATTTTTTGATTGTCGTCTTAATATTTATCAAATTTTGACAAAATGAGCATGTTCCTGTGCTCATTTGAAAATGTGTACATTAAGTAAAAGTGATAATTACAGCTATAATATTACATTTTGTTTCATTTTGTTTGTAATAATACGCGTTTCCCGATATTTGCGCGGCAATCAACATGTGCATATCCTCAGGAGCATCATTCCTATTACGAAGACAATATCTAAATTATGTTTTAGACCCTTTGCATGAGATGTCATAGAAGCAGTTTTTCAAAATTACCGTGAATAAATCATCACGCAACAAATTTAATTATTTAAACGCACCTTTATTATCAACGAAACATCACTGCAGCCTTCAACGTTTGTTTCCACGCTTCCAATTCCAGCTCTTGCGTTAAAAATGATGATTCCGGCATAGCAAAGCACCACAAAAATCTGAGACGAAGAGATTTGTGTACAATGCAGGCTTTCGCTTGCATCTGAGTCTGCTTCAAGAGACGCCAAGTCTTTGGATACCTCATTAAAAACGCGCATTATCTCTGATTAATAAATTTCAGTCAAGGCTCACAGGCAGACTTTGTTTCCTCTATCCCTAAAATCTCTCTCTGATCCTGCATGGATGTCAATTAAGCCTCAGTTTTGGAAAAAAATATGAAATGAGCTGACGTTTTTTGAGCCGCGGTGCCTATTCTATTTCGACAAGACAAAAGGCGCGCGGGAAATATATACTTAACTGCAAAAGAGGATTTGCATTTTTCACAGACATGGAAGACTTTGCTTAGCAGCAGAAGTCGACATCGTTTGGGGATATAATCATCATACGGAATTTCTGATCAAAGGGCGTCAGTTGAGGGAATTGAAATTTGTACAGTAGCTTTATCGAAGAATTGTCGCTACTTATGCTTAAATGAATTCAACGCGCTGAAAACGTGTATATTCATTTATCAATTTGCAATTATGCCGCTTCTTTAGGGATGATTACAATGCAAATCGAATTCAGGAAAGAAAAAAATACTCAGTAAACAAATTTACAAATCATAATTTAGAAACTACGAGGCGTCTCTCTCCTTGAATAGACTATTCATATAAGTTAAACTTGCATCCAAAAGACCAGTTCAACGAGTGTTGGGAAATAGTTTAGATGTTGTTCAGCCCTCTCGCCACAATCTTTAGTCCGAGGGCGGCAGAGCGAGCCTGACCCGTGCAGCCGAGATTTGATACAAAGGCTCGTGTTTGGTTTACCTTCCCTGTTATCCAATGCTGTTGCTGGCCTCGCAAATTCCAATTTATATTCAATTATACATCACTAAAAAATCATCCTCGAATTAATGAAGAAAGGCAAGATCTCCCTCACATTAGAGTTACAATTGGTGATTTTCCTAAAGCACTGAGGTATGAACTTTGGAGCAAACAAATATTTCAGTACAATAAGTGTCCGTTACACGACGGTGTTTAACATATTAAAATACAAAAACTTCACTCCGTATCGGAAGAAGTGATGAAAAACTAAATAAAAATTCATTCTAGAAAAACTTTACCGTCGAAGTTTTCATCTGTGAGAAGCGAAAAGAACTGAAGATATTTCGTTATTTTCGAACGAAAAATATGTATTTCGTTCGTAAGCTTCCCATGCAGAATCTGCATGCCTCCAACAAAATATTAATATTGGTATACAGTTTGTTTCCTTATGAAAATAAGCTTGCGAAACTCCTATTTCTCCTATATAAAAGAGAATAACGATTAATCTCTCGCATTGTAAACTTTATTTTGACTGTAAATCAGTGACAGTTCTAGATATGCGGGAGATGGCTGATTTTAATTTGACATTAAATGTTAGGAACGCATTAAAATTTATTTAAACGTGTAGTTTAATTGTATATATTAATATTACAATTATATTTATATTATATAATATTAATTAAATGTGTAGTTTAATTAATATAACAGCGATTCGGTATGGGGTTCTGTCATGTTGATTTGTAAGCTCATTTATGCACTACGCAATTCAACAAGAATTTTCCCTAAGAAATAAAGCTTACACTAATGGTCTTGTTTGTTTAGAATTAGCCTGCATCGAAAAATGTGCAGCCTAATTAATGGCAAGTCCGACATAATAAGGTCTAACAAATTTGTTTGAACTCCAGCGCCGTGGGCAGAAATAAGAATCCTTGGTGATGCAATTTCCTTTTACATACCGTTAAATAAACTAGATAAATTCAAAGGTAAAATCATTCTATGCTCTGCAAAAGGTTTCACTGATGCTATTTTTAGTGACGATCAAAACAACCGCTTACTTTCCCATCTTTAATCGAGGTAAATGAATTCAATTCAACGACAAATTTTCTGATACATCAATGATGGAACGTCAATTAAACTTTCAAAATCTTTCACAATTCCGATGATCGACGTCGATCTAGCACATCGATGAGATAATTAACGACGATCTCCATAAATAGCCGATTACATTGCACGTAAGTTTCCCTGTTGATCAATTATCATGGTCATGTCTAATCCTTCCATGCAATTTCCATATATTGAGACAGTCGTTTGATTGAAAACGCCAGGAAATTTTTCGTAATTACCATTAAAAGTCTAGACATTATTGAGTAATGAAGAATGCCTGACATGGTTCAGCAAATATCTGTTAGAATGGGTTGATAATGGATCAGCACTGACCACTGATATTAGCTCAGTAGGTATAATGTACAGTGTATACATGTAACTATATTTAACAGCTGCTTTATGTGCCTCTGGCAGAGCACATACGCTTCCACTATACCACTCCTTCAGAAGCACGTTTCGAGAACGTGACTGCGCGATTATTCGCCTGAGGCCAGTGGCGTAGTGCCACATAAGAGGCCGGCTAAAGGAGCTAATGGCATCGTTCGTATGGGGCTGTACGGCCCTCAGTAATGAACCCCAATGAGGATAACTTTGTAGAAGTCAGCAAAAGGCTGCGAGAGTTTCAGAGATGAGAGAGAGGGAAGCTTGCAGGAGGTGTTGTCCGCTCGTGCCATCCAAAAATAGATCGCTGCATGTAGGGGCTTACTTTGGGCTACATTTTCCAAAATATCAGGAGCATAAAATCGGTTGCATTCGTTGTGGGAAAATTATGATTTATCTGCTCGTATTTTAAAAGGTGGAGTCACAAATTTAACGAAATTAATTCCGCAAGTTGGTTAATTTTTAATTGAGATAATAATCATATTTACTACAAAGTCAAAACGCCAGAGTGACGTAAATTTGTTGAATCAATAGCCACACGTTCAATAATTTATTATTCAATGGCATTGCCTTGCATCAACACAACTAAATAGCCTAGCTGAACGAAATATCTACTACGCAGACAAAACGGACGTCCGGCTAAGTCTCAATGGGGAGATGAACATGAACATAGTAACCCTAATTGACGTTCCTATTGATGACCTCTCCTCATTTAAGCAAGACCTAAGTGACAATTACAACTTCCCAGTGCTACTTACAAGCATTGATTCGAGATGTTTCAACGTTCGTCATCACGAATAAAATAAGACTACAATTGTCCTGGGCAACAGGATTTATTTTCTTTTCTTTAATATTAAGTTCTCTTTACGCGTATTTTTTCTTCATGCATCTAGTGGCAACACTCTAAGAACCGTTCATTAGCCGATTCGTCTCGCGTCAGTTGTTCCTTATCTCGACACGCGCGACGATTAGGTTATTTGATATTATGTGCTTTCCGGAATTCCAAATTTACTACATTGAAATATTACTAGATCATTATCAAGACTTTAATACGTATGTTTATGTTCATTTATTTTGTCATTTGTTTTGCGCGCAGATATCATTCAATGTGTTTCTAAAACTTTCATGCTTAGAGCATATTAGGAAGGAAATTCAACGATGGAGAAATCTTTCAATCAGGATTCATAAAAATAGAGCCAAGCACATGCGTAAGTTAATTTATGATCAATTTAAGAAGTTCTTTCATATTGCGTCATTACTATTGTGATCATATTTGATATATTGTTCATATCATTTTATATTTAGCTAGTTTTAGATTCCATTGTACGGTCATTATTTTCAGATCCACTGCGTTTTGAGATGTGATTAAAGCAAAAAGTCCGAACGCGTTTTAATCCCTCCGCTGTCTAAGCCAAATAAACTTTGTGCCAGCGTTAACATATCGTTTACAAACTATGTGGCTCGGCTTAGAACGTAAACTAAATATTGGATTACCACAACTGAAGTAAAAGCCTCGAGATTTAGGTCAAAAACATGAACATTTAGTAGCAAATATTTCCACAATAATATACGGAGAATGATGACTTATTAAATCCACTTCTCAATCATTAAAATACAATGAACTAAGAAGAAAATTGCTCTATTTTCATTTACAACGTTAAAAAACAAATTTCTTTAAAAATTTTCCAGAAATAATATTTTTCTTCTTCCCCTAAAATCTGTCAGTTGTACTGAACATTATTATGGGAGCTAGTAGCTGGCGACGCTTTCTCATGTGATGAGTATGTTATGCTCACTATAAATGCTTAGATATTATTATTTGGTAAACTTTTGGATAATATATTGAGTTATTGAGCGTAAACGTAAGCTGTGAAAATGACTTTGATTATACCACATTAACTAGCACTCTAATTATTAGTATTAGTGGTAAGATTTGTAGATCGGAGTTGGTGGAATTCTACACCCGATTCCTATGAAAAAAAATCAAAATTCTAGTGGACAATGTGACGTCCAGCTCTTCATAGTTAGAGAGGAGGCTGGTGGTCGATGATTCCATGTGGAGGCAAGCCTCTGCGCAATCTTCGTTTTAAAGATAAATAGTAATGGCTGAAATTTTTTACGAACTCGTCAGAAGAAGTCAGCAACACTTCCATGTCAGAAGTGCAGGAGATCCTAGTTAAAAGGGCAGAAGATCCTAGTCAGAAGTGCTGTAGGTCTTCTTCAGAAATGCCGGAGATTCTCGTCAGAAGTGCAGGAGATACTAGTCAAAAGTGCAGGAGATCCTAGCCAGAAGTGCTGTAGGTCTTCTTCAGAAATGCCGGAGATTCTCGTCAGAAATGCCAGAGATCCTTGTCAAAAGTCCTAGAGGTCCTCGTCGGGCAAACAGCTATCTATATGCAGCCGCCTTACAAGAATTCCGTCTCCTGCCATGAAGGCTTGCAATACCCATGCTGCTTCCTTCATAAAACTTTATTTGGGACTTGCAAGGAGAACACGCAACAACGGAGGAAATGCACGAGTGAAATTAGTTTTTTCATCTGCTCAGGTGCTTATCTAAACATCCCACCTTGCAACGCACGAGGTCAAATCTCGCTACTGCAGTTACTTCTTCCAAGAATTAAGGTTGCGTTTATGTATATCCAAAGTATTTTGATACCGTTAATACTGTTCTTGGCTCGTCATATCTTGGGATTGAAAACTAAAAATAATTTATTGGTATGTTGAAAACTAAAAAAAACTTCAAAGACTTATTGGTCGATTTCCAAACGAGAAAAATCAATTAAATTTGCTAATGAGAGCAAATTTCGTCTGTATGTTAATATTTCAATTGGAATGCCGGTATTGAAACGCTTAGCTTGCATGCTTTACGAGCTTCCGATTTTTTTTCAGCACGCCTCGAGCTTTTCTGCGACTCCTGGCACACACTACACCAACCATATGATACTTAAATGTACACTGTTAGAAAAAGGACCGTTAACGGTAATACCGGCGTTTCAGTGGCCGGTCGGCACGTGAAAAGAAACACCGTTTTACCGTTTTTATTCCAATTTAACACCAGAAATACGTAAAACATCTGATAAAAACGGCGAAACAGTTTATTTTCACGGGGCGACCGGCCACTATGATGCCGGTGGGACCGTTTTTTCACCGTTTTTTCTAACAGTGTATTTACAGAAAGCAGGTGAGCACTTTCCAGTGACGCGGACCTTCAACTTAGATAAAAATCATATTAATTATTTTGTAAAAAGGCTTCCTTCTTTTATAGTCCTTGAGTAACTTCTTGGCAGTGCACATTACTTGGAGTCACCGCCCAAGGCGGAAATTAAACTACTATCCCATGACATACTGTTTCTAAGGAGACAACAAGAAAGAAACGGCAACAAATAAAAGAATAAGTGCGAAATATGATGCAATGAAGACATAAAAACCGAGGTGCTGTACTCCGAAACATTCCTTGGGGTATAGCACCTGTCTCGATCTAGAATGTAGATCTTTAAAAAAATGCTATTGGCGTGAGAGAAGCAGACGAAAGAAAATAATATAATGAAAATATTATAATTTTACCTATATATGTTATAAATAAAAACATATGCAACAAATATGTAACTGAATATTATAACATCAACATTTCTTTGTAAGGAAACTTCCAGCGAACCGGAATATAAAAAAATGCCAATCCAAACGAACGGCGGCTACATATTTCGATAATCATTCTTTTACATTGGCATCAATATATTCCGTTCGCTTACACTACAGAAATCATGGCTTCAAATCGAATACATTGAAAATATTCTTTTGCCCATTAAAGGAAGTAATTACTTAACCAAAAGTTCTATGCTGAGCACGTACAAATAATTCTGCCTTATCACGATGAAAATACTGTTATGTTTGCGTGCTTTATCATCCTATATATTATTTTTTTGCTCTTCGAGCCGTCATCGCCTTTCGTATGGTAATGACCAGCGAATATTTATGGCAGAAGTGGTGGCAGCTTATACATTAGACTTGTGTGCAGAGTTAGAAAGAACATTTGGCCACAGCCTCACAGGTTATTTCCTTTGGAGTTGGGCAAAATAAATGTAAGGAATATGAGTTTAGTAAACAAGTTCCTGCTAGTGGTGGCATTAGTAAAGTATCAAGGATATAATTCTGATATTGGTTTCATGCAGCTGTGAAAAGCATGGAGAGGTAAAAACACTCGTCCATTTTATTCATCATTTATAAAATCTACAAGTCCGAACTTATTTAAAGAAGCAAAAATTCTTCAGTTTGTAAAGAATAATTCTTCGCACTATGTCTTTTTCATTTTTGAGCCCACTGAATTGAGACACAGAAAAACAATACAAAAACCTTTCCTAATATATCGATGATTAAACGCCTTTAATGTATACATAAATTTCTCACATGCGCTATTCTATGCTCTTTTTCTCGTCGTATTCACGGCAATTAATTTAACTATATAAATTTAAGATAGATTTTGGTATCCATACGCAGAGTGATTTTTCGTTTATAGCCAGTGCAACGATATACTTGATTTCGCTTGAAAACTATGTTAATTTTAATTTGAATTAATCGGATTAGCTGCACTCAAAAAGTAGGTATGCATCAAGAATCTAAATAAATTACGAAGAATTCAGACATTTTCACAAGCACATCCAACGAGGGAAGAGCTCTGGGTTAAGCTGTCAGCATGTGGTAGATTTATGGGCATACTCTCGTCACGCAACTGCAGTACAATGAAGGATTTATGGTCTATAATATGAGAGAGTAACCCAGGGACTGAGCTGCGGCCTATTCATCAGATGAACGAGGCCTCCTTTATCACCGCTCCTGACGCCTTCAAACCACCCAAATTGACACGCAGCCAAAATTGTTAAAATGAAACTCAAAATATTAACGTAAATATTATTATAAATATTAACATTAAGGGGACCGACTACCCTCCGGAAAAACTTCTACAATTATTATTCGATCATCATGAAACTTCACATACATACGTAAAATGTAAAAAAAATAACATTTTGCTTTTATGAATTTTTCGAAAAATTGATAGAAAACGTGAAATTCATAGAAAACGGCTAAAAATGGGTACTTTAGAAAATCTATCTCCTCCTACAAATATCATCCTAGAACATCGAGACACGTATCATTCGGTTTGTAAGGACCACACTTAAAAATTTGATGAGCACTTTTCTCATTTTCCCTTAGTTTTTTTTATGCGCGTTTTATCCCATTTTTCTCATTTTTCCCCCCTCGTACAATGTTAGGAGGGTAACTGAGCTCAGATACCAGATACACCAAGATATGTAGTCTTGCCGCTGTAATTTTCTTAGGTCTATTTAGTTAAGGAACTCCACCCCCCACCCCCCAATAAAGCCCGGCCATCTGCGTCAATATTGCCGTACATGGATCGCAGTAGTATCGTTGGAAAGCTCAGAATGTCAGCTTTAAGATGAGACTAAGCATGTAACTGCAGCACAACTCAAGTAGAAACTACATTCAAAGATTTCAGCAGCTAATTACTTTATATCTAATTACTTAAAGAACTCTCCCACCCGCTTTCCATTAAAGAGACGTCATTAACGTAAATATTGGCGTACAGCGATGGCAGTGGTACCATTGGAAAGAGCAGAATTCCAGCTTTAAGATGAGCTCGAAAACCGGAAAACGCCAAAATTGAAAATTTTAGGGTAGTCGGTCCCCTTAAGAGAATATAAATATTCTCTCTAGGCATTGTGGCACATATAAGTTCGTGCATTAATTGCATGCACTTTTAGTTCAAGTTGAAGTAAATAAAATAAGATAATACGGGAATAATATATATTCATCATAAGGTTTGTAGCCCATGAGAAGTTTTGGAAAGAGACTTGCCGGCTCTGAAAGATGCCTCAAAGTATTCAAATAAGGGTTTCAGAAATTACATGACCTTGAAAACAAGTTCTTTTTTTATGAAACGAGAACACGTAGAGAAGATGTGAAGTTCAAAAAATTTTCACTTTTGTAATTGAATGCAAATATGCGAGAGCGGAATTTCGATTAAACAAAATTTAGAAATTATAAAAAAATTAATTAGTTTTTCGGAATATTTTCGGATCTCTCTGCTTTAAAATAAAACAGACTTGAAACTGTAATGTAGCTTGTGAGACCTTGCTGCCGTTTACAGACTATACAAACGTTAGACATAGAAAAAGGTTAGGTTAGAAATATGAGATAAATCAATCACACTTGCAAATCTGAAACGTATTTATAATTCAATAAGGTCTTAACAAGTTTGAATGAGTGACGGTTTGGGGTTTTCAACGGTAAAAAGTAGGTAATTTACACATACATCTCGTGCTCGCAGTGCTCTAGCTCCTTTCCATGAAAGCAAATTACAGTTTTGTATTTTGCAGTTTTAGTAAATTAATGGCTAAGATTTAATACAATTTTTAGTTCGTAATAATGGAATACAAATCAAAAGGAAATGGAACTAAACATTTTAACGCGTCTATTTAGTAAATGAGTCAGGTTTTAGCACACATTTTCACAATAAGATGTCATTTCAGAAAAAAATCGTCTTAAAAACAATTCGTTAGGTGCATCGGCTCGAGCCCAAAATATTAGACGAAGGAAAATTTCCCACGAATTTTTGAGACGCCAAACTCGTCCATATTTGCAGCGACCCCTGAACTTAGGAAAGAGAAAAGTCGGTGCGGTATTTCAGATTGAACTTGTGCCTATCTACCTATTATACATAGTAATAGGTTAGGTCTTTCGCTATGAATTAATTTAAATCATTATAGTAACAAATTCATTGAGACGATTTGGCGTCTCTCATTTAATTTTGCACTTGAGTGGACGAAGAAAAGACGCTGCGGATGGGAGAATATTAAAGATTGTAAAGGATAAATGCATAATCTTTAATGAACAACTGATGTGGTCCTTTGAACCGGCGCAAGATATTTGTATTGGGAAACTTTTATTAGTATTAGGAAACTTTCAAGTATTACACGGTCCACCTCGACTGCCAACTCCACCTAATAATAAATATAATATAATGTTAAATGCCTAATCATTTCATGAATACAATTTTACAATCACGTTATATGTAATAGAATGCCTTTGATTTCAGAATCAATCAAGCAAAATTCAT
The DNA here is from genome assembly GCF_000764305.2 of Hyalella azteca. NCBI lineage: Eukaryota > Metazoa > Arthropoda > Malacostraca > Amphipoda > Hyalellidae > Hyalella > Hyalella azteca. The sequence goes on along the minus strand of NW_025943295.1, from coordinate 265,076 downwards.
GGGCCTTCATTCACAATTTTCATTGATGGCACTTTTACAAGCATGAAAACAGTGACAATCATAAAAAAAACAGAAGTATTACTCTCTAAACAAATTCATTGGCAGGAAAACATTTAGTCTGCATTGTTTTTATTGGCTTGTCCATTTTTAGCTGTATTTCAACCCGCTAAAGTCTCCAATGTTTTCAACAGCAATAAAATTTTTCGAAACAAAAAATGCTTTGGTCGCGGATTTCATTGAATCCCCTGCATGAATTAAAATCAAAATTAATCGCATCTTCATAAAGATGTCAATGATTTCAAAAATTATTCGTTCATGTCGGGAATGGAACTCTTCAAGAAGAACTAATAGGAAGGCAAACATGAAGCGGACGCTAGCCAAACACTCGTCCGCTTCCGATCGATCCTGCGGAGCAAACAGAAATAATCCTTTTCCTGGTAGTAGTACGGAAAAATATGGAGGAGTTATCATGGTAAGAATGTCTGATACGTACGATGTTTTTTATTAGAGCAGACTTTCTTTGGGAAACGAAAACTTTATGAAAGCTCAAAAAGAAAGCTCTTCTGAAAGCGCTTTTTGAAAACATTCTCCCCATTTGAAAATTCTTTACGCTCAACAGGCCAACACTATACACTGTTAGAAAAATGACCGTTAACGGTAATACCGGCGTTTCAGTGGCCGGTCGACACATGAAAAAGAAACACCGTTTCACCGTTTTTATTCCAATTTAACACCAGAAATCCGTAAAACACCTGATAAAAACGGCGAAACAGTTTATTTTCACGGGGCGACCGGCCACTAGGATGCCGGTGGGACCGTTCTTTCACCGTTTTTTCTAACAGTGTAATTAATAACGACATGAAACGTCGACTCGACGTTGTAGTTTCGTAGTTAGTTCTGTCGGAAATAAAATATTAATTTCTTGTTTGTTGTATGATTTACTCCAACTTCGCATTACGCGATCTAACATTTCTTGTCCATTTTTCATTGCTAAAGGAATTCATATGAAAAAAAAATCATATAGTTCAAAAGAATAAGCGCGCGATCATTTGGCACATCGGGATCAGATGGCGCGGTAGGACTTCTTTCAAAGCTAACATGGCTAGCCTTCTCGGGCTGGTCATCAATTCAGGTCTGTATTCAGATGGAGCTCAGCGAAGCAAGGCCAATGGGGCAGTTGTCGATATCGGTGAAACGAACACCATTTCTTCCTTTCGGATGTGATATTTCCATGGATGCGGATTCCTATGAAGATATTCGTCTGACTTTATTCACATTAGATTTGCCTACAATGCATATGCAAATCCTTCAGTCATGGGGGAATTATTGAGTCCCATAGAATAAATGGAAAGAATCAATGGTTCCAGAATGGATGTTTAAGTTCTCAATGAAATATTTAAAACTACATAAAACTATACTATAGTATAAACTATAGTCCATTTTGAAATTAAGATGGAGTAAACAATAACTCGTGGACCGTCGAGATTCTATGGCAAAATTGTTTCAAAATTTCAATGAGCAACCCGACTGGGAATTCACTTGTTAGCGAGCAGAATTTTTAAAGTAGTAAAATGACATCTCCCATCATGCAGATTTATTGTCGGCTTAACTTTGAGCGTTCATTTTATTGACATGAACGTCTGTTTCAATATTTATGCATTGTATATGCGCCCCTTGGATCAATGTACTGTACTGGCCCTTTGTTTGGTTTGCATTCATTTTAAAGTGTACAGATTTGTTTCTACATTTATCTCAAGTAGAATCGGAGTATGCTTCACAAACGAAACAAAAGTCCATTCATGCAAAGGGCTTTTTAATTGACTGTTGAATAATTGAATTCGAGCTGAAAAACTCCAGCAATGTGGGCTGCAACACATTGATCTCTTTATATATTAACAACTTCATTTAATTTTACAGCGTGTTTTTGAAAAATTGTTGATTTTCAAATGCTGTCTTGAAATTGCATTTTCAACTAAATTTTATGCTGAGTGACCTCAAATTGTAAATTGTTTTACAAAAAATCTCAAGCCGGCCAAAGGAACCGATAACAACCCAGTTGTATTCCTTAGAGCATCGGCGCTCTGCTGCAGAAATAGACATTGAATAATTTTCAATTCAGCTGAACTCCACAAACTTTGCACCGACAACGACCCGAAATTCATGGAAGTTTGTGATGAAACTTGGTAGGGTTTTACTTCTGAAGCTTGCGAGACGAGAGCCTGAAGCTCCTGTGCGTTTGATAGCCGAAAATTTGTCGACGCCAGTCAAATTGAAGCTTTGACGTAAAATTGCCCCTTTGAAACTATGTGAAACAATTGAAAGACGAGACGCATCTGTTATAATAGCAGGGCTTGACGTATGTTATCGATGCGGTTATTATATTCACATAATTTCACATTAGAAATAGAGTTTTGGAATTGAAATGAGATGTAATTATCAAGCGGTGCAACTGTTCTTTTTCTTGTCCCATACCCTTTGTCAAGTGGAGGATCAGTTTCCAGAAAAATCATGGTTTCCATGATATGTTCAATTTTCGTAATTGAGTGTCCTGGATAACTGGGGCTTGAAACAAAAAAAAATAGTTGAATGTCGCTGAATGAAAAAAAAATGAATGTCGCTGGAATATGTACACGTTTGTTAAAAGTAACGCAGACAAATGACTATGCAATGGCGTCATTGACCGAAACCTTTGTTTCTTCGCAATTGTATTCCATGCTAAGGCAAGAATTAAATGCAATGACAAGGGTTCCGAAGCGGCAATTTAATTACCTTAATATACGATAGCCTTTAGTTCAGGTTGTACACAACACTTAGGTGTGAATGAAAATGCTTTTATTTGGCACTTTTTTACTCCGCTAAAACTTTTGCAAAACAATCATGACTTTAATCGGCGGTACGGAGTGGACCCGTATAAGGCGTAGGTAGATTGGACTTTCCTTATACGTTGCAATTGAACGGTACCTCAAAGTACGTGGTGCTTGATCACAACAAAAGATGGAACCTCGGACCTGGAAAAAAGAATCTTAATAAGGTACTCTCGACAGATAATGACTTTTCACGCTCAGTAAAGCCAATATTACATTGCTTCTCCTGAAGTAGAAATGGCGTAATGACGATATAAAGCCGTTTTTCGAAACCTGCGTGCGCCTATAATTTTTTCCACAATAAAAAACTTTTTATTCTGGAAAACAGGAGGACGCTATCCTGCGTCGAATCATGCGTTGTACATTGCTCTCTTCAATTGTATTGTTACAAAGTTTTCAAGATTTGAACTCGCATCTGGAGACAAGATGCGGAAAATGTCGTAACAAAATACAGTGTACATAACGTTAATGCAGTGCAGAATTTCGTATATACATTGAAATTATGCTTATTATTCAAATTTGTCGATGAATAAGTTTGTGACAAAATAATTTGTGCTTCCGGATTTCCTGTGGAGAAACACGTCTTTTTTAGTTTGACTTTGAAAACCATTTATTTCTTCTAATCTAATATTTTTATTTGTGTGTATTTTATTCTTCAAATTACCAAACCTTTGAGCAAAATGTCATCCACTCTAATTTTTTTGGCGCTGCCGAACCAACATCAGCAGAATTACGGCCTGTCATCTCCATGCATTTATAGCCAGTCCATGCTGTCAATAGCGAGAGAAAAAAGTCCAGAAAACTGTAATTAAAATGTGTTTGCTACCTGAGGAGTAATTTTTTAATTGTTCACACCGCAAAAACAATTCATCCATATAACACGGCGGAAAACTGTAGGAATTGGAATGCTGAAGTCGGATGGAACGCAAATGCACTTCACATCAGTGATCATTTTGATACAAAATACCATTCAGCCGCAACTGCACTCAATATTTTTATAATAGCAGGCAATACGTGGGCTTAAGGTGTTTTACAAACTGTCTGTCGATTTACATGACAAGTGAGAAAATAAATTAAGTTATAAAAATAAATAGCATGTTACAAAATAGAATCAGAGATACAAATCAAAGTTTCAGGGATACATGTTTTAGTTTAAAGTAGTTTTTAGTTTCAAATTATTGAGGTATACATGCAGCCATCAAAGAATCAAGGCTGGGTATGGCACGGAGCTCTGAGCCCCATCGTCCGCACTATGAGTAATATTCGACAGAAGTTGGCCAAGTGAAAATTGCCTAGAAGCAAATGAGGAAACTTCTCAATGGGAAGCTTGCTTTTCAGTGTCTAACTGAGCGCCTCGACTGACAAACAGCCTGCAGTACGAGGCTATGATATAGTATTTGAACTTTCAATTTAACTGTAAAAAAATTGTTAATATTATTTCAATTAAGAGTCGTTTAAAATTATTTAATGTAAGTTATATTAGTTCAACAAACGTAAAAATATGTTTTCTAGTATAAGAATTCATCAGCAGCCAGTACAACGATGAAATCATTTGGGAAATCAGCTCACGGGGAAATGCAAATGTCTCATTTTTCTTTATGCAGTCCTTAAGCGAACTTCAGTACAAATTAAAGTCTCCATTATAAGATCAATACATTATAGTGCCAATTAGGGAAAGTTACGAACTTCCAACAATTTGAATCATTCTGCTTATTTCGAAGTTGCTGACATTTTTGCGAATGGTTAACTTCCTGATGGAAATGTAATTCAGTCTTTTTAAACATGATGTGATTGCCATCTGCAATTGTCAAATTAAATACAGTTATATTCTAACGCTTTCAGGAAATAATTGATTTGTTGATATGATGTAAATGATGTTATAATGTTTATCCAAAATAAAATACATCATTTTATTGCGAAATATTATTGCCATGTAAACTTATTGTGCAATTTCATTCTATCATAGATTCACTATTATGTGTAAAATATAGGATATTCTTCAAAAACTGATAGTGAAACATTTTAAGTCAGAAATACTCTTAGGCATGCATGGTAAATACTTTCTCTTCTCTTTGGCTGTGTGAACTACGATCGGTAATTTCCTGCTCCCTCGTAACTTGTTGACTAAGTTGTGCACAATACGCGATAAATGTGCTGAGATGTGGGAGTGCTGGTAAAGTCTTCGTTCATATTATAGAGCACGCCAGTAGCTATATCAGGTCATTCTTTATGATAGCTCGTCGATATTTACTTTGCAATTGCCGGCATAATTTGATCTTTATTTGTATTGATCACGGTCCAAAACTTCAATGTTTGTTATAATCTTAATAATTTCCATTAATGAAATCCATGAGTTTGATTATTATACAAGTGATTTTTATTGTGAAGAAAATTCAGGGATTTTAAATTTGAATTTTAAATTTTTTTTAGTTTGAATTTCCATTTCATACTGAAGGTGCGTTCAACCTAATGTAAAACTTAATTCCACATGTTACACATTTTGTACTGAATTATCAGATATAACTCGTTTGTTTTCCCCCGAACCTTTAAACCACTGTGATCAAGCGTATCTAATATTAAAAATTATTCCTTCATCACTTGAGTGAATCATTCCTACCAACTCAAGTAACGCACTATAAATCGTTAATTATTAATTTCCCCATTTACAATTAAGTCCCACGAACTTTGCGCGCTCGATTTAATTACACGGGAAACGTAAGCAAAAGTTATGTTTATTTTACAAAGTAAAAAACCACCGTCGTAACTCGACGTCCGGCGCTGCACCCACGCGCGTGCTGGTCAGAATGTGTAGGCGGCAACCAACCGTCATATGATGCCGGTGCGCCGTGACAAACCTTTGCGGGGGCTGACAAATAGACAAATGCTAGGAATTGCATGCCCTAGTTGTAGGCTTGATGCTAGGAATCTCATGCCCTAATTATAGCCTTGAGGCAAGGAATTTTATGCGTTATTTGTAGCCTTAATGCTTAGAACTGCATGCCCTAGTTGCAGGCTAGATGCCAGGAATCTCATGCCCTAGCTGTAGCCTCGATACCAGGAATTGCGTGCCTTAGTTGTAGCCTCGTTGCGAGGAATTGCATGCACTAGTTGTAGTCTCGTTGCTAGCTAGGTATTTAATGCACTAGTTGTAGCCTCGTCGCTTGGAATCGCATACTCTAGTTTTAGTCACAATAACAACCACCACCCATGAACCTGCAGACCAGCATGTACTAGTGGTAGTAACGCAACCTCCATGCGAAGTTGTACGCAACATTTGCGTAGGCAGACAAATGCCAGGAATTACGTGCCTTCGTCTTTAGTCTTAATTACGACCTCCTGGGAAATCTCGAATGCATGTCTCATCAAGGCTTGCAGGGGTGCCTTAAAAATACAACCTGAGATTTGTTGCACATCAATTAGAGGAAAGAAATAATTCAATATAATGAGGCATGGTGGTGTTGTTTATGTTTGATGATACAACGGAAAATGAATTATACTGAATTGTAAAATGCTCTGTATTCATGTATATTGAATTCTTACACTTTATTGGCACACAAGGGTCCAACAAAATAAGTGACCAAAATATATTGATATAGACATCTTGCTCATTTTTACCTACAATTGCACATCCTCTAATCAACCAAGCAATCTAACAATACAGGAAATTCAGACAACATATTCTTTTAATATATTATTTGATATCGCGCTCTCCTAATTCGGCTCTCCTCATTCGGCTCTCCTAATTCGGCTCTCCTCATTCGGCTCTCCTAATTCGGCTCTCCTCATTCGGCTCTCCTAATTCGGCTCTCCTCATTCTGCTCTCCTCATTCTGCTCTCCTCATTCGGCTCTCCTCATTCGGCTCTCCTCATTCTGCTCTCCTCATTTGGCTCTTCTCATTTGGCTCTTCTCATTTGGCTCTCCTCATTCGGCTCTTCTCATTCGGCCTTTATTCGCGCTTTTTTATTTAATTTCTTTCTCTGTTTTTTGTTTGTAAATTTATGATCTAACTTTTTATTGTTTTTTTAATTCCGACTGTATTAACTTCCGATTGTACATGTGTTCTAGATTTTTCGAACGGACGATGGAGCTGGACTCCGAAACGTTTTCAATAGAGATGTGATGAATTTATGTGGATTTTTTTCGCATATAAATTTCTAGTGAATCTTAATAATGAATCTAGTGAATCATTGTCAAGCTTCAAGCATCGCTTTAGTTGACTTAAAATTGTATGACTGAAATTTTTCTGATAAACACATTTTTCTCTAGGATTTTTTCAAAACAACCAACTGCTTATTCGTTCATAAATTATGGATAATGATGTTTCATTAATTACTCAATTATAATTTATTCACTACAATTTATTTCAACCTGAAAAATTTCCCACCACGGATCTTAAGGATAAGAAATTCTTGCTCAACCAAACGATGTGTGCAAATTATAAAAAAGTAGAATTTGTCGCAAGTTGAAACCGAAAACATTACACTAACAATCTGTTCGAAAATTCTGCCGCGATTCTGCAGAATTTACTAGTCACTGCATAATTGCAATTAAACGAAATGGAAAATCCTTCCAGCAGATCATAATAAAATTGTGCGATTAAATAGATACAATCACCCAGAAATATTTCCGAGATATGTTGCGATGGATACGGTTGTGAATTATGGCAATTGCACTCGGCAAGTTACGATATTTCTTCTGCAAATTCGGGAAAAGAATTACAATCTTGTTGACTTTATATTAATTCAGGGCTTCCAAAATTTTTATTAGATACGAGAAAAAGTATTCACTGCATATTCTAAAACTTAATAGTCAAAACATACTACCGGCCGCTAACGCATGTGATCTCACTTTTTTGCTCCATGAACTCAACAGGAAACAAGATCAAATCGCATTCTCTTGTACATGGTTTGGTCCTAAAACTGTTCTTATCTTTATATAAGAACTGTGAACTATAGTTTTTTCTACATTTCTAGGTTCGTTTAGAAAGTTTTGTGAGGCATAATCTAGCTGTACGGCAACTTTTGATTAAAGGGGACGAAAATTATGGGAAAAAATTTAGAAATTTAAATTTAGAATTAATTTTTAAGGGTGAATTCATTTGTATATTAATTTACTTTAAATTTGATAAACAATCTAATATCGCTGTTCCCTGAAGATGATTTGAATAATATAATTTGAACAAATAGTACTATAAGAAAAAGATATTATTCAATTAATGCTGTAAATACCTAATCACATATTTCAGGCAGAGTTGCAAGCACTGATCCCATTTTTAGAGGAGAAAAAAAAATTACAAAATCAAAATGATTCCCTGTTTCAGCCCAACTAGACGGAGCAGGAATTTGTCAATTCGTAAATTTTTTTAGCAAATCAGAGAAGAGTCGTTTGAAGAATTCCATAGCGACTTTTCAATAACTCCGGTAATGTCTTCTTTGTCATCGGCGAACCTGTCTTTGTCTCTGTTTTCAGTGAAGAAAAAATCTTTTGATCAGATCTGAAACAGTTTTTTTAACACATCAAACTGGAGCACCGAGCCGGTCGATGTGTTAAGGATTGTTAAAACAAATCTGAATGGCGACCGAGATTGTTGTGGAATCACGATCCGAATTTGGCGTTATTATCAAATATTTAGAGCACTGTATCCAAATAACGAGAATTGACTATGAAGCGTTCATTAGAATCATTAAAAAGCCTACTTACGTTCATGAAAAATCGTCCTTCTGGCAATCAAAATTTCTATGCTGGATTTTCAGGCGTTAACTATTACAGTGGAATTCAAACATTACAGTTGCAGTAATTTCATCGGCTCTCATAATTTGCATTCGAATATCAAAAACCTTACATGTCATTTCTAAATTGTTTTTCAAAATAATGAATTTTACAGTTGTTTTCAATTATGCGTCTAAGATTCCTAATTCATTTGCAACAATAATACGAAACAACGTCCTATTTTAAATCATTTTTTTTCTGGCAAATGCAGTTTTTAACACCCATACACTAAACATCTCACAACAGCATTTTAAAGTGACAACATCACGTTATTTGAATGGAATATCCTGTTTCCTTGACAATGTTTCAGTTCGTATAAAGCATTGATATCTGCCACAGCATGTGCCACGCAGTGCTCAATCGGGCAAGAAAAGCGTCTGTAGTCCGATGCCTCGAGTCGCTGGATGGGTCTTTGATTTCGCCTTTACTACACTCAACGTCGCATGCAAAGCAGTCGCCGGCTCGCACTGCAAAGCTTTAGCGACGTCCTAACATCGAGAAAAATGGAAAAGAGCCCTTGTCTGGCTATCAGACTTGCTGTGTTTTGCCTCATTTAGCAGAAGATGTTTCGTATGCACATTAGTATCAAATGTTTGTTAGCTAACCGCCATGCCAAAGGACAGTCCTGGAAAAAAGGAAATATGGAGAAGCATTCTTATATGTAGTAGCTTTAATGATAATATTGGTAATAATAAGTTATTGATTACCGATATTGAGGAATGAACATATGTGTTGAAAAACAATTTTTACATATCAATAATTTAGACATATCTTAATTTAAAATTGCGATATCCCTCTTTGAGTATCTAGAACCTTTTGAACGGCATCAAGACTTCAAATCAAATGGCTTAAAAAACGAGTACAAAGACGAACGTGTCAAATCAAGCTACTTTTTCCCCATCAAAATTATATCGAATTTTTGTTTCTTTGCTTGTCAATTTCGCGCTGCAGTTGAACGAATGGCAGTGCTGGTTGCCCTCAACGGCGCTGATTGCCTTTGAACTTCTGACGTTCAATTTTGGCAAAGAGTCAACGCGACTTCAGCCGCACCTAGCTCGATTCGAGTACTGGAGTCTGTCGAGCATTTTTTTTGTAAGCAGTTCGTGACTTGCCTGTTTCGGAATTCAATGATGCGCGAGTAAAAGAGAAGTGAATAGTTGTACAATCTGCAAAATTACCAAATGTCAAAAAAAATATCGCAATTTAGACAAACTGCACACGAATCGCATCTCAAAGGTTAATAGACACAATTTATTTGAGCTGCTTCTATTTACTTCGTGAGCTTTCAGAGTTGAAAATATGTGAATCAATAGAAATAATGTGTGTTTATTCTATATCAGGTATATAATGTTTGCCTGATACTAGCCAGGAAACTACTGGAACGAATTGAACGAAACGGAGGAAAAGTTATATATGAATAAAGAAGAATGAATGAGTAATTAGTTCCAAATCTATTTCATAGATGTGAACGTTTGACTAGGAACAAATTTGCTGTGAATGGTTTATTCATTACACAGATAATTCCGAGTTATTTAATCAAAAAATAGTAAATTATAATAAATTGAATAGTCCAAAGCTTCAGTTTCACAAAAATAGAGCTGAGACATGGCCAGTAATCTATCCTCATAATGGCGACCCACTGGCATTTCCTGATACAGAAGAATCTTCTGGAGGAATCCTAACTCCGCTAGCCAAGGAATCCAATATCGTCGTTAGAACTTCTGAGCCGCCAGGAATTGGCTTAAATGACCAGACAATAGATCGAAATTTGCTGGAATTTCGAAAGCTCGTGCGATAAGAATCGCAATGATGGTGAGATACGAATCTGAATGCATCATTTAATAACGACAGAGAAACATTGTACCATAGTAGGCTTTTATTGCATGAAGAATTTTTCCTTCTAGAGGGGCTTGATGATCAGAAAAATAGCCAAATTTAGACTGTGGTTTTTTTTACTACTATCCGCTCTGCTATAATACTAATCAAAAATCTGAGTGTCAGTTTTCAATATAATAGATATTTTAGATCAAGGCTTCTGATAAAAACTTTCTCTGTGCACCATTAGATTTTGGGTGTCATCTGTAGTATCTTCAGCCTAAAAATTTAACGTGAGATTGACCTCGACCCCCCTCACTATATCAGTTCAAGAATTTTCACCGGTTCGTTACCTGACTCCAGGCAGGGACTCTCAGAGTGCTTTCATGGCTTTGTGTTAATCCTGTTTCGCCAGCTTTTGCAACCTTTTGATGATTGAATGGACGCAAACGCCGCTTTGAAGATGTTCCGCCCCTTTTTATTATAGGCTATTGTGGAGTTAAATTTTAATTGGAAGCCTAGCCTGAGTACGTTCTGGATTTGGTGTCGTCTGCGATACGATGGGTTTCTCTGTCACACATGGTTATTACTGCGGCTACTACCACGAATGCTGGTCCCGGCATCATCCGTGCGAGTGTTGACCATGCAGCGCCCGGACCAGCCATACACCGACATTTATCGGAAAATTTTTAGACCTCAGGTACGGCACCCTGTTTTCTGTTGGCAGCGAGCAAGTGGTGATTCCAATTATCCTCAATTGTTAAATTCCAGTTCTCAACCATTAAGACCAGAAACAATAATGAGCTCGTAAATTTTACATAGATCATTTAATTTCTCATTCAACACATTAAAGAATTAACGGTTTTAAATTACCTAGGAGTTATGGTGTAAGATCCTCTTTGAAGACAAACTTAACTAGAATGAAAGTGTTGCCACCTCAGGACACTTTCCGCAACGATGCGAATGTAACCTTTGTCCTAAAGGCACTTTACATCGAAAATGTTATTAATTTCTGAGCTTGCTTCCCTGCACGTCATGCCTGTAACCACAATTTGCATTTTCCAGAATCTACGCGCTGGGCAGAGGCGGGAGCCAGTTGCGACTCCTCTGCATTTTCACTCGCAGTGAAGACCAGTTACTACAGAAATTTCAGTGAGAAGCACAGAGCAAACTTAAATATGTTCAGCCTTCTTGTAATTTTGAGATTTTCAATAACGGAAAAATACTTTTAGCCATATTATGCTCGTTTTTTTGTATGTTTTCGAATCAATTTATGAGTTTCGTTCCCTAAAGAGAACGAAACTCAATCTTTTCGTTGTTGTTTTTTTCTTCGAAACGAACACTAGAAGTGGATAAGCAGGATATATTTCACTATATCGAAGTCAGATATTTTTCCAAGCGTGGATTGCAGAAAAAAATCATGTGATTGAACTCACTTTGTTTCAATTGCTTTCGTTTGTTGTTCATGCAATTTCCATTTACCACCCCAGTCTTCAGTTGCAAAAATAAACTATCTTTACAAGTCTCTCACTTTCCAGCGATAAAATGATTTCTGAGTTTGCACTAGTCCTGAACTTTTCAAAAACTGATTTGTAAAAATTTCATTGATTACAACAGTTCACGGTAGAGAAACTGAATTTCAAAAAGACTGCAAAACCAGCATTTGAAACGAAGAGCAGTTTCAAGTTTAATTATTGTTAGTTTTGAAATTTGCCCTGAATTTAATGGATTTCAAGGCAGTGTTTGACGGGAATATATTTTGTTTAAAATGCTGTAGTCTTTTAAGTTCTCAGTCTGTTGTCATCAAATTCCTATCTAAAACGTTAATGAACAATAATTTTGCGGCAATGATTTTCGCAGTCAAATAAACAGGAGCAATAACGAGACTCTCACCGGAAAATTTGTATTTTCCAAAGTAATGTGTATAATAAGGCAACTATAAGCAATTATTTAGACATTCTAATCGATAAACTCCTGTTCTAATTAATTAAAAAGATTGTTTGTAGCTAGCATAAAAAAACAGTTGAACTTTGTAATTGAGTAAAAACAATCTTCACCTTCTTAAAAATCAGCTCTTTCTTCAAATTTCAAGCAGCACAAGCACAAAAAAACGTCCGTTTTAAAATCATTCAATCAACATTTATGTTATCCATCAAAATCGTTATATCTGCAAAGGTAAAATTGTGATTATGACTACTCAGCAAAAAGCAGTGGACAGGAAATAATTCACATACTATTTATATTGCAATATTTTTCTAAATATTAATTATGCAAATGATATTATATTATGGTGATTTTTAGCAATATTCATTTCATTATTAATGTACAGAGAATTCTTGAGCGTCGAAGCGAGAAATGGAGTCTCACAACATAACATAATATTTGCCCAAGCAATGCAACGGAAGATTATTTTTAAGCCGGGGCTGCTCTCGAGAGACCCAAGCTTCAGCAACTTGTTAAAGTTGCTGGATTTATTAGCGAAGCCACAGTGCCGTCCATGAAAGGGCACATCCCCTAACGAGGACGACACATAAGAAAGGTACAGGGAATTTTCCGCGCCTCGTGTTAGGAAAATTGTAGTGAAGAACATTTTCCTTTACCTACCAGGTTCAGTTTACATGGAAATTTCTCATACTGACTTTCGAGAGGAGGTTCGAAACGCTCTAGATAAAAACAACTATATAATATAAATTATATGGCATTATAATAAATTATAATTTAGAGAATACAATTGTAATTCTTGGAAGTCTTTACTGCTCCATCCAAACGTCGTGAATTATACGCTAATTAAACGCAACTCAATTCAATCTGTTAGAATTAATGTCGCATTAGGTTGAATAATATACATATGACCACATCTCTAAAATTCTTGACAACACAAAATTTATTGAAAAGTCACTTATGATTGTTACGAATTTTTATCTAATATCAGAGACAAGCATAGAAGTTTTCGTTTAAACCGTTGTAATACTTGAATTTCAATTAATTTCTGTAGGCACACAGACTTTTTGATAAGTAAAGGTTTTTATTAGTCAAACCTACATTATCTTAAACAGAGGACTTTTTTTAAGAAAGACCAATTAATTTCTAGATTCCTTCGAATATATAGTAAATTTGTGTTAATAAAGTGATCATAAATGAGTGTATTTTACACTCTTTATTTATTATTGTTGGACCGAAAAGTCTTTATTATGGGTGAACAAATTTCGGTTCTTTGGAAGTTGGATTGTCAAATTCCTAATCGCTATATAGTTCCTTATTCACTTTATTTATACGTCAACCTAACAAAAGGAGGACAATAATCAACGAAGTTTTGCTCCGTTCGCGATGAAATTATATTATAATAACAATTGTATGGACCAGATTTTCTGGTCACTCGATCTGTTTAAATATAGGTATACGCATTTGAAAATATCATAAATGGGACAGCAGTTTCGGTCAGCCTAGGGTATGTTTGGTTTAGGCAAATGTCTCTTTGGATGCTAATGAGTATCTCTTTGCTCAGAGAATTTCATGAAGGTGACAGAGACAGCCTAAAAGGAGAGCAATTAAAATGAAATTATTTCAAATTCAAAATCCTCGAACTGGATACGTTTCTGGGTTTAAAAAAGCAAACGGCTAATTAAATATTCATTGTTGCTAAAATAGAGATAATTCGAATTATAGCTCTGTTTCATACCTTATGTTCGATGTCCTTCAGGAAATATCAGTGTCAGCTCTGAACTAATATTAGGCTTCCAGGCCTGTCACCGGTTCTGAACATCATGAAATTTTTAAATCTTCTACAGATCTCGAACACGCAACCCACCGCTCCAATGTTTCTGTGTTTAACTAACTAGCCACCTCGCTGAGGCAAAGTCTAAGTGATTACCAAATAACATTCAATATTGCGTGAAAACGTAAACTGCTGTAAACTTTTTCTAATAATTAAAATTATAAATTTCTTAGAAATGAGTAACAAAAGCGTAAATTTCATCGAATTGTTAAATTTATCAATCATAAATGGGGACTACATGAATCGGCCACTAACTCTTCACCTCACATCAACGCTCGCCCAATATAGGCCAACATCTGGAGCTCGTGTTCAACAGTCAAGCTTGCAAACACTACACGCAAACTCTGGACTCCTGACACCGTCGTTGTTATCTCACGAATGCGGTTATTGGACGTCCAGCGCGTTCGTTGAACCCAAGTTTACCTCGACAAGATCGTGCCAATGTCAGCACAACTCCGGACACATGTTTAACGCGGATATAGCAACTCAGGGGCGGAAGCTAAACAATAAACCGAATTTGTTAGGGTATTAATATTGACGTTTGGCTTTGTATTTAGTAATTGGATATTCTTATTGTATATAGGCTGGTGTTTTCTCATGTATTTAGTTTGTGGGATAAATTGCCTTAACAGCGAAATTTGTACTTTTCCACTGACACTCATCCTCTTTAATTTCTTTGTGAATTTAAAGAATTGCTGCAGGAAATCGTAGCATTTCGGTTACTCTTTCAATTTCAGCCTTCATGAAAATATTTTATCCTCTCACACTTCATTTCCGAATGAATAAATCATCGATACCTGAATAACTTTGATACAGTTAATTTATTATTAATGTCAAGCATTTACGTTACATATAAACAAGGCATAAAGTGAATAAAAGAGTTTCTTCTGGATTATGAAAAGGCATCGCTAGTCTGTGAAGTCTAAAGTCATATATTAGCTCCAGGGACGAAATAACTGAGTGAGGTGTCAAGCTGATCGATTGAAATGCCTCTTGAAGTATCGCCTCATTCAAAACGTCTTAAACTGGAGCGCGAAAATGAAGCCCGATAATCGATGTTCAATAATCGGGACTTTAAACCCGTTTGAACCAAAAATAATAATCCAGCTCGCTCACCTTTTTTAAATTTTTTTAGTTGTTAAACTTTAGCAGTTATGTCAAAAAAGTTGAACTCTCAGTAATCTGAAACGTAAATTTCGGGACATTTTTCAACTTTTTGCCATCATTCTCTTCGTGCCTGTAAAATGTATATCGATGACGTCAACATTCACACAGCATGAGCTGTAATGTTCCTCGTCACAGTCAGCTTTTATCCTAAACACACAAATCATCTCTTTGTCGATGCGTAAATTGTATTTTGACTACGATTTAACTTTTTCATCGGTGTCGTAGGTAACTTACCCTATCATCACTTCTTTTCACCGGTACGTGTCTTCCTTCATCTAAGACCAGTGAGCTTTTATCCATCAGTCTAATATCTTCTCGCAGTGCCACTTGTTCATCAGTGTCAGTCATCAAGTGACACCAGCAGAAGACTGGCATTCTTCTTCCATGAGTGTCGCTTTTTGCTCTAACAGCGTCTTGAACATGAAACTTGATACTCGGTGTCGGACACGCGCTCAAGAGCTCCATCCTCTTTAACAAGATAACAGGGAACGCAATACCCAAGATTTCTTTTATTTTTCGTTGTTTATGTTCCTCAGAAGATGGAAAATTAGGCAAGGGTATATATTTTTCAGTACGGTATAAAAATATAGGTCAGACATAACATAACATAGTGATGTCGGCGCTGAAGTGTAGGCCTGATGTGGCCTGTCGCCGATTCTTTTCCTTTTCGTGCCTTGTTCATAGATCTAAACTCGTGTCATTTGACCGGATCTTTTCATGACTGCCGATAGTTTGAAGTAGCTACTAGACTTCCACCTGGTTCGACATAACGGCGGACCAAGACTTTCGGTACAGTCAAATCGAGGACATTGGCAATGAGATAATTTACTTGATTCTGTTATTCCTGCGGTAATAAGCATTCATCAGTTAATCTTCATTGAAGAATATTCTATGCTTAAAAGAAGAACAGAACAACAAATTAGTTGTCACTTAAATATTTAAGGACTAGAGAATAAAGTTCCAGAATGATTTGAGACAGAAAAATTGTACAAGAGCTATGTTTCGGGAGCGTCATTTTCAACAAAAAAAAAACTTTGTACTCTAATTCAAACGTAATAATGAACTACTGGCACACAAGACACGGATCGAGTTAGCTCATTAAATTCAATAAGAGACTGAATTATTCTTTCGCTAGTCATTTTCTATGAACTTACTTCTACGATTTTGAGCAAGACTCGATCAGGCACACCTGTCAGTCTAAGAAAGTACTGTAATGTATTGTATTGTATTGCACTGTAAAATTCATGTTCAATAAACATTTTCTATATTTTTGATCTGCATGCAGAAAGGTTAAAAAGCTCGTCAAGTTTCTGCGATGAATAAATTCATATAGAAGCTCAGTCATACTCAAATACATACCTCTAATCGGAATAAGTTCATCAACAAACACAAATGCATAGGTGATCATTAACTCTCTAATGATGGTATAGTACAATTTTTCGGTGTACTTGATCTTTTCTAGCAAAGTGTTCCGTAGAAACTAGGAGTTTTTTTGGATTTCAAAATTTCTAACAAAATTCAGAAATGAGAAGAATCGTTGTGTCGACCAACCATGTTTGATTAATTGCGCTTTCTGTATCGGGAATGTGAATGAGGAAGAATCAGGCTGGTTATATTTATTCAACCTTTGTTTATCAAATTAAGCGCAAGAAGCAACGATGGTGTTGTCGTTCCATGTTTCTCGAATTTCATCCTGTTTACATACAAATCCTTTGTGCCGCCTTCGGCCATGAAAAATGCGACATTTGAAGCCTGCAAGAAGAAGTGGCTTCAGTGCCACAAGAGTTGGGAACGGTGATTGCATTGCCTAGTCCTCGCTTGCAATTCCGGCGGCAATTTCAAGTCCTGACGGCAGCAATTTAACTGATGATTTTGATCAAGCCAATCCCATGCTTCTGAAAATTACAAAAGGATTCTCAAATATCAAAAGATGGAGACGGGAACCTAATTTTTCTGGGAGCGTGGACTGCTTTCCGCTTCTGCAACAAAAATTCCCTGGAAATTGGAAAATTCATTGAGTTACGCTACGTTTCAGGTGTCAGAATTGATTATGGAACAGTTAAAAATAAAAAAATTGTTGCTATTTTTATTTTGAAAAATCCTTAATCTGGAAATTTACTTCTGAAAGAGTTTCTTAGGATGCCTTTTAATGAGACCAGTTTCAATTTGTTTAAAGGATATAATTGAATACCTCCGGGGAATTATCTATTAACAGAGTGATACAAAAACAGGAACGCCGATCAAGAAATGATAAATTTATCGGCTTTCTCATAGCTTTAAATTTGTCAAATTCTAATCTGCATATAGATTTGAATGAATTACATTGATGTATTTTAGCCTGAAACAATATTTCGTGTAGAATTTCATTTGTGCAATATTCAGGGTTATGGAAAATGAAGGATCCAATTTAATAAATTTGTATTTGTTCAAGTATAAATTAAAAATTAATAATTTATATACCGATGGATAGAAAAAGATTCAAATTTTATTTTACATATTTATAAATGTTTAATATTTTATTACCTTTTTTGCACGGAAAAAGTTGATAGGATGCTTCTGGAGCGATAAATAGGATTCATGGGAAATGAAGTTTCGGCTTTACATTTCTGGCCACTTAGATGACCTAATCTCACCCTATATGAGATTACGACGTAACCTATCTCGCCCCCAAATTATAGGGTTACGTCAAAGAAGCTGTTTACGTCCCGCCTCTACCAGCAACTCTGGTTGATCTGAAGAAGCATATCACTGCTACGGTGCACTCAGTAACAGAAGATATGCTTTTTGTGTGTGGGACGAGTTTGGCTACCGTTTAGATGTTTGCCGTGCAGCACATGGGGGACATATTGGATATTTATAAACATGTGAAAATTTTTAAATCTTTCTCTTTTCATTGATGTAAGAATTATTTAATTAAATTCATACTTAATTAAATCTGCATTTATTAAATTGGGTGTATTATTTGGAATAATTCTGCATATTGTAATTAACAACTATAATACCCACTTAAGTTATAAATTTAAATTATGATTCCTTAATGCACCAACAAACTCCGTGTGGTTGAAAAAGATTGATAGTTTGTATTCGTCTTTCTAATATAAGATTATTATTTCAGCCTTGACAGATAAAGGTACCTTGAAAATAAATGAAATGAATTTCAAAGCTGCTGAAGTAGTTTATCGATAGGTACTTAAGTAGTTCATTGGTATATACCGTCAAAATATACAATAATCTCAGCCGATTTTGCAAGAAAAAAAAACTTTCTACAACTGCGTGTTTAAAATTTTATGCTGCCGAGATATGACTGGATGTCTATATCGAGCCTTTATATCTAATGAGGTTCGTATCATGTTGCCTTGGGTGCTTGAATTTGCAAATCAAACAATAGATTTCTTTTGGATATTTCCACGCTTCCTCCATGCGATGGACGAGAATGCAAGCTCCAAATCTCCTTAAATTTTATCCAAAATCCAAATCCTTGAAATTAATTACAAAACAAAACAACTTCAATGACCGAATAGAATTAATGAACAAATTCCCTTTTATCCATTAATACGCACACAACCGTAGGACCGCGACAAACCTTCCTATTGTATAGGATTATTAATCGGTCTCTTCAAAAAGTTTTCGAAGAACGCGTATTTTTTTTATTACCCTATAACAACATATTTCAAAATAAACCAACCAAACATTTGGCTAAAATTATGAGCGGCTATTTTCCATCAGTTTCATTTATATCTTTGCATTTAATTTAACCTCAGCGATGAACCTTCATATTTTACTACATTAAAACTACCTTGTTCTGCCCGAACAAGCGGTTCAGGTAAAAATGAATATTGTCTCCACTCGAGAATGGGAAGACGTAATATTCTGTGCAAAAATGTGTGCATCTTACTGGATAAAATATTCGTGCTAACGACCATAATGATCATTGCCTCAGCGGCATGAAGTGTATATGGCCTGCGATCTTCTTACCTAAAAGCCCAGTAAATGCAAATTTCACGGTCTTCTTTTCGCAACTGCTCATGCAGAAAATCCGAAATCCGAGCGAGAAGATTTCAATCTCTGTGAGTCAAGAAAAAGTTGGCTTAACTTTCTATTGGACATCCTAATGTGTCGAAGAAAATGTCTGTTCAGACGGGGTAATATAGTCTTGATAATTTCGTATCTCCCAAAATTTATGTCAAATTTTGTTGTGCAGTTTATTTTGTTCACAGTTGTTTTTCTTTTACAAATATACAAGTTTTCGGTTATGAACATTCAGTTCGAATGAGTGAATGAATTCTGATGAAAAATAGTAGAGGCACAGGCGATGAAAAATTGCGCTCAGAATGAGTACCGGAATATTACAAATTTCACCATTAATACGAGTTAAAAATCAGCCAATTATGACAATAATGAACTCCAACTTAAATTCTATAATACGCAAAATTCGCGCATCAATGAATAATCTGGACGGTGCATCAAAACGCGCTCAGCCGGAAAATTTCTACCAGAACTTTTCGTCACCGCAACGTCTGAACTTAGCTCGTTTACTGCTCGTTGACTGATGTGCGCGAATTTCTACAGATATTCTTCCTCCATGACAAGATAATGTTTTTTCACCTATGCCTGCTGCTTAGCTGAAATTTTTCGAGGAACATTTTTGTCCTAGCAATTTTAACGAGAACTTATCTTTATACTATAACACGAGGCGAAATCTCGGAAAAAAATGTTTGCCGTAATGATACAAATCCACGCTAGTGAATTCCTGATGATAAAACTTCAGTTAGAATCATGATTCATGTTTGAGGTTAAATTTAAGCCCCAAAGCAAAGAATTACATTTCACTTCGTAAAATCTTACGAAATCATTGCACACTCGGACTACTATATTATGGATGAAACTAGCAGACTGCCTGGGAATATTTAGAGTTACGTTTATTATAAAGTTCGTCGTAATAAGCTTGTTTAGCGAGCAGTGAACAGCCGGCAACCAGAAAATTAAATATTCAGGTAAAATATATAAAATATTGCATATTTTCTGCGTGTTCTTTCCCACAAAGCACAGACGAATTACAATGAAAGGAACCAACGTCCAAAATACAACTTAATGCGTTTCGGAAAATATTAAAATCGAATAAACTAAGTGGAAATATAGTATTTTCATTTCAAGAAGAAAAAAATAATACAAAATTAAACCCAAAATCCTCAACGAAATACCAGTTTTCATGTTTCCAGAAATGTTCATTTCAACCGTAAAAACAACAGTTATGGCCGTTGAAGGAAAATAAAAAGCCTAATTCGAATGTATATCCTTGGAAATAATTTACTAGCCCCCGTAATATTTTTGTTTGCGATTGCGCAATACTACAATAGGGATTGCATATAGCTGGCCCGCTTTCTTTTTATAATTCATTGAACTGTGTTGTAATAGTTCTTTCACTACACTTCCATATGAACAGCCTAATACTGCAAAAATAATTTTAACAGCAGCATCCAAGCCTTTTCAAAAACTGAATGTAATCCAAATGGCAAGGCGGAAGAGAAGTTGGCTCAATTAAGGAAGTTACTCGTGTGCTCGGTGCGACCGTCCAAGACAGTCCCGTGGTCCGACAAAGACTTCTTTGTAAGTTAACAGTGTTTGCCAGGCCTCCAAGTCCCCTTTTCTGTGGCCTTAAATTGAATTTGTTTCTTTAAGTTTGCCCTTGCCTAATACGAATACAATTAAAAGTTATCGACAGTGTTTAATCTTGAGCAGAAGTTTTCCTCTCGGAATACTGCATGTAAGAATCTTGCACATGTGCGAGTGAGAGCAATATTTTTGGAGAGGGTATGTATTCTTGGTGAGATAAATTTGAGCCTTTGAGAGGTAAAGCTCGCACCACTCACCAAATCCGAACCAATACCTGAACTGAAATCGAGAATGCTAGACGCCTGGCATACTCTGATGTCGCCTTGCCTTCAGGAGCAGGGAGTATATAGCATTCTTATCCTGAAACTTGCCATCTTGCATGAATTTTTATTGGAAAAATTTTCTTTCGAACTGAAAAGGTAAGTATAATATTTCGGAAAGTTTACGAATGAATTATTCAAAATTAATGCTACGGTTTACAGTTTTTACGTTCATTTTAATACTAAGAACAAGTTTTCTTTATTGAAACTGTGAAACCTTCTGCTCTATTTGAAACTTTTATTATTTTCAAATCAAATTAATCGCATAAAAATAAGCGTTCAATTGAATTACACTGCCTTTCGTGAACATTGTGACTCGTTTCACAATATATTTCAAATTATAAGTCTTCTAAAAACATAACTTTTTTCAATATTCATCCGGTATCGCGGTGGAAAAACTACAAAAACAAACATTTAATAATTCAAAAACTAAAATATGACCCCATAATAAAAATTATCCTAAATTCAACATGCGTGATCGAGAACGAATAAAGAAGCAAAGAAATAAAGGGAATAAATAATGAGGTGACACGGGAATCATGCATGTCTGCCAGATCCCTTCACTCGTGACACTCCGACGTGACCGCCGGTAGTCTCGCGGCTCAGCAGATTACTTGGTCTCGTGAGCTCTTACGTGTCGCGCTGCCGACGCACGACTGCGCATCACATTTTCCTGCGTTCAAAGAAGCAAAAAGCTGCACAAAAGATTAAAACCATTTTAAATAAAATTTTGATCAGTGCTTTTTGCCTAAAAAATGAGGATTTTTTTGAGGCTCTGTTAGGAAGTTACGAGTATATGCAGCATTTAATTTTGATCTAATATTCGGTTAATTTTTTATTTTCTTGCTTTTTTGTCAATTATTTATGGCTCCATCAGTCAATTATTTATGGCTCCATCAACTTGTTTGGGCCAGCAAAAACTAAGATACACCAAAGAAAATTGTATCTTGTATGACTTGTTTGATTTCTATGAACTTATATGGTCTTGCTCCTTTCTCATCCGCCACCAATTAGACAAGAGGCAAAAATTAAATTGATAAAGAGCCATTCCGTTTTTTATTAGTACCAATGAGCTAGAATTTTCTCAATATTAATTAAAATTTATAATTTTTTGGTCTAATAAAACTATTATTTCGTCCCAGAGATCAGGATAACTCGAGTTGACGGGTGTTGCGGGTTCATTACTGCGCTTGCTCTCACTTGAGCGCCTGACGCCGAGAGGGAAGGTTGTGGTCTCGTCTCCTACAATTCCCCATTAAATTCTCGATTGTTGGTATATTGAAATACTGCAGATACTAGAGTTGCGTCAGCAAACCTAAGACAAATTGGTTATGGAAATATCAAATTCGTAACAGCAAGTGAGGCATTCTTTTGTTTATTAATAATGAGTTGTACCTAGAACATCAATTAACTTTTGGATGACATTATGATTTGGCTATCGCAACTCTCGCTCATTTGTATACACTTTGGTTATCCACATGTTATTAGAGATGTAATCAGGCACTCAGTGTCCTGATCTCAATGGATGTATATTTACATTTCCATGACACATTTATAAATTTAATTTTGTTCAGATCGAGGACTAAAAATTACCTATGTACATTTTAAATCTATTAATTAACAACAAAATTTCAGATTTTCTCATAAATCTTTTGTCGCTAGTCGCACAGAATTATATTCCTGACGTATCTACGGTTCCCTGCACTGAGTCTGCCTGCGTCATCTAGCATACGTCTGGGGAGATGACGACGCTAAGGACATGGATTATCTTCAGATGGAGGCAGGTCCGTAAACGGGTTCTGACAGCACAAACAAGGAAACCGATTCATCGGAAACATATCATCTTATTGGCGTACGATATGTTCCTACATAAGAATTATGCATAAATTTGTCAGTAAATAAGGTGAAAAACGACCGTCTACCTTATTTAAATTTGAATCTCAGTTTTACGAAATTAAATGGGCTGGCACTTCAGTTTCACAACAGAGAGTTTAATGATATAAAATTTATATACTATTAAAATTAACGCAAATATGCATGGTGGGTGCCGGTTTTAGCCACCAGGTAGCATGGACAGCCTGTTGAGCTGGCGTTGAAAATGTAAAACGATTCAGCGGTTCATATTATTTCATATTGATTTATTCTGCTAGAATTTCTCATATTTGCATACACTTCCAACTCGACGGGTAGCATCACGATTCCATATTTATTTCGCTAAATTTATTGGATTTGTGAGTCAAATTTGTCCGGTTTATTGGTACAAATCTGCAACAGGTGTTGCAAATGTTGCAGAATTTGTTGCGTGCGGGACAAATTGAAGGGATAGAGCGGGTTCCCGATACTGAATTCTGCGAAAGATAATACCGCGTTATACAAAAAGCATTGAATTAAAAATTAAATTTCCAAATAAAAATCCAAAGGATTCTCGAAACTAAATTCTGCAAAGGATAATACTGCGTTATACAAAAAGCATTTAACTAAATTTCCAAATAAAAATCCAAAAGATTCCTGAAAATTAATTCTGCGAGAGATACTTTTGTGTTATAAAAAAATATTTGAAGTAAATGTCTTGCAGATGCTAGCGTGCGCGCTGGTGGTGAGCGCCCTGGCGACGACCGGCAGCATGGTCGGCTGGTCCGTGGAGGTGGCCAGGATGGCCGAGGACCCTGAACTGCCGTTCAACATCTCGACGTCTCAACAGCGATGGCTTGGTCAGTTAGTGAGCTGATGAGGTGAAATTGGTATATTGGAGATGCAGATGCCATATTCGTACGAAACTTCTTTGATGAACTGCAGGTTCTGGGAGAACATTTGCAAAGATTTATTATTGGTAATTATAATCGTCCGTCCACTCATCTTCTTAGTTGAAAGAAATTCATTGACAATAATGATTGGCAATGGCATTGATTTGATTGGATAGAATTGGCATTGATTTGAATTGGACGTAAGAAAATTAAATTCAAAATGCCCTTTTCTATTTTACAACACTTCTCTTTAACTTCACTTCTTGTCTGTCTGTCTGTCTGTCTGTCTGCTACAAATCTTGTAATCGAAATTTAACACACTTCTATAATGAGAAATTCATTGTACATTTGTAAGATTGGAGACACTGGATTCTTTGGAAGTGTTGTCTTTAAAAAGTAATTTTTAAACGCATATTATTTACTATAAGTAGCAGTCGAGAGATATTCTGCTAAGATTTGATAGGCCAAGTAGTTTAACTCTCATGCATGCAACTCCGAAAAAGGTATTTCAGAAAGATTCGACGAAAACAAGTTCAGTTATCAGCGGTGTCTATAACTAAACTGAAAAATTAATATATCTCTAAAAATATTCTTATTACAACACTTCTCTTTAACTTCACTTCTTGTTTGTCTGTTTGTCTGTCTGTCTGTCTGCTACAAATCTTGTAATTGAAATTTAACACACTTCTACTTATCCTATCGATCTGAAATTTTGCATACTTGTTTAAAGTTGGAGACAATGCATGAATCAAATGTCAAAATAAATGATTTTAAAAAGTAAAAAAAAAATTTTTCAATATTAAAAAAATTGAAAAAATAATTTGTCAGCTACAAATCTTATAACTGATATTTGACACACTTTTACGTGTCTAATTGATCTGAAATTTTGCACACTTGTGTGAAATCAGAGGCAATGCATGAATCAATTAACAGAATAAATAATTTTGAAAAAAATTTATATATTAAAAAAATTTATATATATTAAAAAATTGACAAGTAAATTATGTTACTTTTTGAAAATTAGATGAGAAATTCATTGTACATCAGTGAGATTGGAGATACTGGATTCTTTGGAAGTGTTGTCTTTAAAAAGTCATTTTTGAACGTATATTATTTTTAACCCTCACTGATAAGTAAAATACACGCTCGAAACCCCAATTTACCTAACTTATGGAAATCTCCATCGCACACAGAGCTGAGCAGCTGCCATAAATCCAACAAAGCTTTTTTTACACTCCCTCATTCCAGTTTTTATCTCTAGCGGCGCGGTGTAAAACATTTTGAAGTGTCTTCACTGTGAAGGAATTACGAGTGACGTTGCTGAAATCTGCGAGAACATGCCGGAGAGTTGCGCTTGTGCGGCTAGAATACACAAGCAGAGCTTTATTCACGCTCTAGACCTGGCGTTGTAAATGCCGTTGCATTAATTTCGAAGGGCTTAAAATTTCTATATATTAGGGCCCAGTGGGCAGTGTCAAAATCAAGCCAGAATATTATAGTAATATAGGCCATGGATAAATTTTATGGGACATTGGAGTAATCATTATTTTTAATGACCCTGAGAGATGTTAACGATTCATTTACAAATTTAATCATTGATTATATGGATATCTCTTGACGATATCATTAGAAGGGGTTTCGTTGAATGCTAAATGATGCCGCGAAAATATTTATGTTAGTCGTGCGTAAAAGGTATAGTTTTATTTTATAAAGAAGAACTTCAGTGATGATAAACTAATATCGGAGCCTTCAACATTTTCTAAATATTCTTCTTATTGGGGCATATTGATTGCAACGCTCACCTGCCTGTCCTCATAGTGGGCAGCGAGTACTCGCGTCAGTCGTGCGTGGCCTTCGGTAATTTACCTCATCCAAATTACTCACATATGAAATAATGAACAAATAACGTGCTTCATTTCTAAAACGTTGACGATTATAGAAATTTCCAGCCAATATCTCTTCCGTGTGATAGGTTTTATGCTACACCCCGGCGACGCGGAAACGCGTTGCCAGCAAGCTTCTTATAATTCACACTAGTATACAGAATGACTGGACGTAATTGTAAGATCAGTAAAAATATCTAACTTGATCTGTATGACTAGCAAGGAAATATATAAATAATATGGAATAATGTTTTCTCATAATATGTAAGTATGATATTGTGAATCTTCAATTAAACTAATAATTTTAATAAAGGTTTCACGAGAAAAATATAAGTTGAATAAAAAGTAATGAATGAAAGAAGAAACACGAAACGAATAAAAAAATTTATTCGATCACTCTATTTTTCGAGTGTTGTTTTTTACATCAAACTTTTAAAACGATTTTCTATTTACCTCACATTGATAGCCATTTTGTATGGCATTAAGAAAAGCATGACTACTAAATGTAATAATCTTGAATCCAAACGTAAGGTTTCATGGAATAAATTGCTTTCCTTTTTGTTATCTAATTAAAAACAACCAAGAAATATAAGTTTAACCAGGAAATAACATGGCTAAAATATTTCAAAACCTTCTTTCGTCCTGGCATTGACAGTTTCGAGCGTGGGTATTGCCTCGGTGGTAAGCACCCTGGCGACAGGATGGCTCATGGAGGCGCTGGGTCCATGTCGTCTGCTAAGCTTGCTGTTGCTGCCTCAAGGCTTGGCATGGATCACCATGGCCGTGTCATACTCACTGCCCTGGATCTTCGTAGGGCGCATCATCACGGGCGCTATAGGCATCATGCTCACCACTATCATCCAGGTTAGATATCTTAAGGACAAAATTTGTGATTTGTAAGCCATAAAGAAGGAATCAGCATTAAAGAAGTTATCAGCATATTTGAGGAATCTTGTCTGATGGAAGTACTGTCGTAGTGCGACATTTTCGAGCTTTGAGGCAGCGATCATAATTTTCGTAGTCGGTCTGTAGGATGCAATGTGAATAGATCATTATACTGCAACTGAAAAAATTATGATGAAAAAATTATGAAATTATGCAACTGAAATTATGAACTTGCTATTGCTAGTTAAACATTTCACGTTTATATTTTTGTTATTGCTGTCATTCCCGTCTAGCCTCTGGTAGCGGAGTTGTGCCAGCCAGACGTGCGAGGTATGCTGAGCGCTCTGCCGGAGATGGCGATATCACTAGGCCTGCTGGGGGCCTATGTTTTCGCGCGCTTTCTTGTGTGGCAAGCCGGCACCCTCCTGTGCGGGGTTCTGGTGTTCCCCTCCCTTTGTGGGGTTCTTTTCGTTCCTGAGTCCCCGTACTGGCTCATTAAAAAGGGCAGAGATAAGGAAGCTACTCGGTGAGTAGACTTCGGGGGGCCATCATTTGGAAGGCTTGTTGGTTAAATTGAAAAATTTTTAAAGTGCAGTTATTGTATGTAAACTTTACTGGGGTAATCATGTAGTGCGGCAAAGATCAGCCTATATTTTTGAAATGATCAAATTGCACTGAAAATCAGGTAATGGTTTTCCAGAGGAATTATTAGGTTTTCATTTATTATGATTTCATTTACAAGTTTTCATTACTCAAATACGTTTCACTCTATTAAATCCATTTTTCTGTGTATTACACAGTTCATTTGTATTACACTGGCCTTTTTGGCACGTCAACAGAGCCTTCTTGCTCGAATCACAGCCTTCGAAATTGCGCTAGAATTCTCTTGAGAGTCGATTGGTCTGTGTTACAGGTGTGCTTCATGTTAAGTTTATTCTGGCTCGAATGGAATTCATTCAATGGATTTAGCATAGCCGTTACGAAATAATAACTATTTGAAGGAATGGTTTTAAATTTATAGAGAAGCTCAACCCTAATCAGCTTGAATATTAGCAGCCACTGCTACTAGCTTCACTAATCACGAACACAATGATAGTTTGGAGGGAGTGATTCTTTTATTTTTCAGTGATCTTTTTTTGGGTCATTGTGTCAGGAAATTACAGTACTTTGGTCCGGTTGTTGCTCCAAATGTAACCATGCTCAGATGAATAATTTTGGACTTACTTGCATGCCAGTAATTCGCCCATTTTGTAAGGTATGACCCAGTGGTTTATATATGTCAATATGATAAATAGCTCATGAAATGCTTGCAGATCATTGATGAGGCTACGGGCACCGGAGCACGACATCGAGGCAGAGGTTGCGGCTATCAGAGATGGCATCGCTCTGCAGGCGCTCGAACAAGGCTCCTTCGCTCAACAGGTCGTTAAAACAGGCTAAGAATTCTCAACAGGTCGGCTTCTTGAAATTGTGCAATTATATAAATTAAACCTCAAATACGATAATAACTCTGAGTTGCTTCTTTGCTCGACTATTTAAAATTACAAAATATTTAATTAATTCGGCAGATTTTTATTGTCCTGATTTCTGAACGCGATTTCAAATAAAGCCGGCAAGTGATGACAAAGGTAATTTTAATACATCTATCTAAGTACTGCTATCCTAGCCTAAATTAAACAAATTTTGCTGCCAAGCATAAGTATTTTATTTTAAGAGTAATCTGTAAAACATAGTCTTGATATAATTCCTGCATTTGCAGTTTCGTTCAATGGGCCAAAGTGTCAACTACCGCCCAGTCATCCTCCTCTCGGTCCTTGTGGTTCTGAAAGAAGTCGGAGGCGCAATGTTCATTTTCATGTACTCAGCCTACTTCTTCCTGGCTGCCGGAGTAGTGTGGGATCCCTTCACATGTACTGTGTTGGTGGGAGTAACGAGGCTATTATTTACATTCGTGTCTGCTCTTGTGATTGATAAAGTTGGACGTCGACCATTGCTGGTATTCTCATCACTGACCTGTGGCTCAGCAATGTTCGTCATAGGAGCAATCGTGAAAATAGGAAGTCCATCTATTGCTTGGATCCCTCTGGTGGCTGTTCTTATCTTCGTGGCATCATTTGGGCTCGGTGTGGGGCCAGTTCCTTGGATTTTGGTTGGAGAAATGCTCCCAACCCCAGTACGGTCGTTAGCTGCGTCCATTTGTACGTGCCTCTTCGCCTTCTTCACGTTTCTACTAAGTGAGCTCATGCCACAGATTATTGAAGTTTCAGGACTGGATGACGCCGCCTTTGCATTCGGAGCCTTTCAGATTTTCTTGGCTCTCACAACTTGGCTGTTCGTGCCGGAGACCAGAGGCCGGACGCTGGAGGACTTGCAAACTGCTTTCTCCGGAGCTGCCCTCCGACCGTTCCGGAAATCTCGAGAAGGATATGTACAGGCCTATGGTTCCACGTTCTCCGAGGCCGGTCCCAGTCAGTCCAAAAAAGCCTAGTGGACAATCAATTGTCACGTTTATAAACAACTATCTAGGTTACCAATTGAGATATTAAAAACGGAAAAAATTAGATCGTAAAAAAAATGATTTTGTATCACAGAAATTTTCGAACATGTGAAGTAAATAATTCAATATTGATTCATTTTTACAAGTATACTGTATATTGCAAGTATATAATCATATATACTTTTATCGAATTTCTGGTTTCTATATGAGTAACATTTAAATGCTTAGATAAGCATGGTTGATTCTTTTTTTGTGAACTATTAGCCTTACGTAAGATACGCATAACTTCTTAAGCTTCATCAAGCCGATATTCACTAAGCATTTGCCGGAATGCCAACCCCTGCTTTCAGTCACAAGTTTTGATCTAAAAATATGGAACCCTATGCAATAATGTTTGCTTAAGTTTCATGCTGTCCGTTGGAGCTTTTATGTTCGAAGTTTAGTTATCTTCAGAGCGATGTCACATATTCCGCCTCAAACTTATCCGCGAGAGTCGGCTTAACTGTTTCCGCCGCCTTTTTGGGCGCGGAATGCGAACATATTTTCCTCACGCATAGGTGATTTTGGCGAGCGAAAGTTGCACGGTCTACCGCAACATCAAAGCGACTCTCGCATGAACTGAACTTGCATGGTATGTAGGTATATGTTACCAAACGAAAAAGGCAGTTAATCTCTTATGCATTAAAATCACTTGACTGCATAAATCGCAAGTTTATCAAAAATTTGAAAGCAAAGATAATTGCCAGAAAATTCACCATTTCTTAAAAAGGAAAGCGTTTCGGAGACCAGCTCCATCATCAGTTCAAAACCTAAAACACAGGTACAAACAATTAGCAATAAATTCACATTGAAGCATAAATCGTCAAATGAGAAACAAACAAGAATGAAGCAAACACGGACACAAACCTGTCTATTTACAATTTCGAGAGGATATGAACTGTTGGCGGCATTTAAAATAGGCTTTTGTGCTTCAATGTGAATTTATTGCTAATTGTTTGTACCTGTGTTGTAGGTTTTGAACTGATGATGGAGCTGGTCTCCGAAACGCTTTCCTTTTTAAGAAATTGTGAATTTCCTGGCTATTTTCTTTGCTATTAAATTTTTGATCTCTTATGCATTGGTGAGATTATACAATATATTTGATATGGTCAAACTATTTTATTTTATTTTCGTATTTATGTTAAAATTATGGATTTTTATGTACATGTTTAGGTTCATTCCAGAAGTCAACCAGTTCTCGGCATTACGAGTATCCCATCTAACTTTATCACTGAACAGGTTCTCAGAACACTCAAATCTTTGAACTGAAGCAATGTTTTGCTTATGAACTGATTTTACTTTAATTTCACATTAATATGTGAAAGCACTTCTTACCAACTGTTGAGATGCTAAGTAATATTGTCTAGAGGTAAGCACAGTACCTACATAGCATTTTCAAGTATGGGTGACTAAAATTAAAACAAACGTCACTACAAATGAAAATCTTTTAGGACAGACACTTTTACGGTGTTTTCCATATCATAGAACATCTTTTGCCTTATTTTTCGCTTATATTTGATATGCCCTGGAATTGCAAAAAACTAATTTCACTGTAATAATAATACTTCGCATTTTCAAACCTACTTTTGACTTTTACTTTTATATTTGCGATACGTGAGTGCACAACAGCTAATCAATTACAATCATTTTAATAATTTAAAATTATGATAATTGAGTTTGTATTAGAAGAATTTTCTACACGTTATATAATTGCTATGACTACGCGTTATATAATTGCTATGACTGTAGAGTCCCCATGATTTTCTTCACTGTCATGATTAAAATAAAGTGTTAAGACAATTTAAATAAATATTCAACATCAAACGTTTTCATATTATTCTCACATGATTTCTTGTGTACAGCAAAGCTCGAAATAGATGGGAGCAAGTTTATGATACTATATGACAGTAAGAAATTTAGTTGCAATTTTAGTAAATATAAGTATTGCGTCAGTCACATGTCAGTATATATGAATATATAAGTATCGCGTCAGTCACATGTCAGTATATATGACGATATAAGTATCGCGTCACTCACATGTCAGTATATATGAATATATAAGTATTCAAAACCTAAAACACAGGTACAAACAATTAGCAATAAATTCACATTGAAGCATAAATCGTCAAATGAGAAACAAACAAGAATGAAGCAAACACGGACACAAACCTGTCTATTTACAATTTCGAGAGGATATGAACTGTTGGCGGCATTTAAAATAGGCTTTTGTGCTTCAATGTGAATTTATTGCTAATTGTTTGTACCTGTGTTGTAGGTTTTGAACTGATGATGGAGCTGGTCTCCGAAACGCTTTCCTTTTTAAGAAATTGTGAATTTTCTTGCTATTTTCTTTGCTATTAAATTTTTGATCTCTTATGCATTGGTGAGATTATACAATATATTTGATATGGTCAAACTATTTTATTTTATTTTCGTATTTATGTTAAAATTATGGATTTTTATGTACATGTTTAGGTTCATTCCAGAAGTCAACCAGTTCTCGGCATTACGAGTATCCCATCTAACTTTATCACTGAACAGGTTCTCAGAACACTCAAATCTTTGAACTGAAGCAATGTTTTGCTTATGAACTGATTTTACTTTAATTTCACATTAATATGTGAAAGCACTTCTTACCAACTGTTGAGATGCTAAGTAATATTGTCTAGAGGTAAGCACAGTACCTACATAGCATTTTCAAGTATGGGTGACTAAAATTAAAACAAACGTCACTACAAATGAAAATCTTTTAGGACAGACACTTTTACGGTGTTTTCCATATCATAGAACATCTTTTGCCTTATTTTTCGCTTATATTTGATATGCCCTGGAATTGCAAAAAACTAATTTCACTGTAATAATAATACTTCGCATTTTCAAACCTACTTTTGACTTTTACTTTTATATTTGCGATACGTGAGTGCACAACAGCTAATCAATTACAATCATTTTAATAATTTAAAATTATGATAATTGAGTTTGTATTAGAAGAATTTTCTACACGTTATATAATTGCTATGACTACGCGTTATATAATTGCTATGACTGTAGAGTCCCCATGATTTTCTTCACTGTCATGATTAAAATAAAGTGTTAAGACAATTTAAATAAATATTCAACATCAAACGTTTTCATATTATTCTCACATGATTTCTTGTGTACAGCAAAGCTCGAAATAGATGGGAGCAAGTTTATGATACTATATGACAGTAAGAAATTTAGTTGCAATTTTAGTAAATATAAGTATTGCGTCAGTCACATGTCAGTATATATGAATATATAAGTATCGCGTCAGTCACATGTCAGTATATATGACGATATAAGTATCGCGTCACTCACATGTCAGTATATATGAATATATAAGTATTGCGTCACTCAAATGTCAGTATATATGAATATATAAGTATTGCGTCAGTCACAAGTCAGCTGGCCGGAGGTGCAGCTCATTATGTACCATTGAGCTTTTTTCTTTTTAATTTTGCTCATAATAAGTACAAGGCTTTGATTGTACCGGAATTTACATGCCTTGTTATTGCAGCTGTCATCCAGGGAAAACATGGAATATATTTCAAAGCAACTTAGTCCATAAATCAAATAAATTTGTTGGGACTTTTTAGAATAAGATTACCGCGGAAAATAAACAGGATTCGCCAGGAAATATTCAAAGCTTGTTATAAATTTCCGCTTAATTATTCAGCACTGTGACTATGAACGTTCGACCGCATGCCATTCTTTTTTATTTGCGTCGAAAAAAAGGCGATTGCGAACTCATTCAGCGATTGTGTCGCAATACGACATGCTTTAGGATCACATGGGACATGACAAAAATTATTATAATTGCACTTATATTGGAGGAAAAAGTTCCTTGTAAGTCAAGGTATCAATTATTATTTGTATTATATGATTATTGTAGTCGAACCTTCCCTCAAATAGTTTTAAAATTATTTTCTCTACAATCGCACGTGTTATACGCATTACACGTGTAACAATGTTTCTATTTGGTTTGAACACAAAATCCTTTCGGTAAGAATTTTTCCACACGACCACAAAAAAGGCCTCAACCACTGAAAAGTGATCCATCACGTTGGAAGGTTCAGACCTCATGAACAATCCTTTCAACAGTAGAGGAAATGCAACCATACAAATTTCATAATCTGTATTAATAAGTAGCTTCAGGTAATGTTGCTTTCGAACCAGCTAATATCTAGATCTATTTGTGTTTGTTAACCTTTGAACTAATGCATAAAAACACTTATGTTATCGCAGTATAACTTTTAATCTAATAAATTCAAGTTAGAAAAACATCCTGACAATCAAATAGCAATTCGCTGGCGGCTAAAATGGAGAGTAAACTTGAATCCCACTATTGGCTAGGGGAATTGAGATTAGCAATTGGGCACAAACCTTCAAATGGCGGAACCTGAAGTGAAGCTTTGAAGGCTATATTGCCATGCAGTTATTGACGATGAAGGCCACGAGGCCTTCATCGTCATGCATTGCAATGAAGATTCCAGAGTTTAGAGCTCCGATTGACTCGGCAATGAAGGACGTGTGGGAAATTGACTGTCGGCGCTCGGCACGATCCGGAGATCACTTTTGGCACGTCAACAGAGCCTTCTTGCTCGAATCACAGACATCGAAATTGCGCTAGAATTCTCTTCATAGTCGATTGGTCTGTGTTACAGGTGTGCTTCATGCTAAGTTTATTTATTCTGGCTCGAATGGAATTTATTGAATATATATAATCAATTTATCGTTCACAAAAAGGTTAAAGTTTTTATTGTACCACATTTGAAGCATTTCTCTATGTGGGTCAATATGGTTCTATTCAAAATATAAAGCAAGATATATAAATTATCTGAAATCCTGTTCTAAATAGTTTTCATCCACTATCTTGTTAAAGATTACAATTCATTAAAGTTTTACTGATTTAAATTTACCGACTATTGATTTATTAAAAATTATTTGACACATTGTTGATTCATTGCACATTTCTGCGTGCTATCAACAACAATTTTCTTCGTTTCTTCCATTATGAAATAAATTGGAAAATATACCACTTTCAAAACAAAACACAATTAAAATTTTCAATTGTACTGAAAATTGCTGACTACCTCATTCATTCATCATAGTAACGCATTCATGTTAGGCAAACTTCTGGAAGCCAATGTTCATTTGAAGTCTTCATGTAGCCTCATGAATTTGTTTAGATTTTGAAGAACGTCCGCTGAATTACTTTGAATTATATTAGATTGTTCCAGCATTCCCTGCCAGCCTTGTATCACAATGCAGCTTTAGTTGTCTCGTGAGCCTCATCTCAGGTTGGAAATTTTACAACCGCGAAAGTCGTAAAAGTGGCATTAGCTTCCCCGAGAACAATCCGGTAACCTGGACAGGCAGTCGGACGCGGTGTGACCTGCCGAGAAGATGTGGTTTGTGAAATCCACTTGCAGGTTAATGCCCTGGAAATTTTATCATGGGCCTCTGGTGAGGCAGATACTATGGCATGTCCTCATATAATACCATTCCATAAATCTCATTCCGGCCCGAATGTCTTCTACGGTCGTGACCAAATTCAATTTAATTTGCGTGTGACACGCGAGCTTTGCTCATGCAGATATGAGATGAGCAGTCTGCTTCTTGATTCTAATCTCATTCGAGGAAGTATATAAATCCTAATTCCCAATATTTTATGAAGTTTTCGTTGCTTCGCCATTGTACGAAGAAATTTTTCCGAACCAACTGATATCCCTACGCGGAAAAAATAACAAACTAATTTTCCGCTGCTTTTTCCGGGACTGAAGCGAACCAGATCATTATACAACGAGCCTTCTTAAGATTAGATACTTTCTCAAGACTTCCCAGGGCAAGGTATGTTCATGGAGAGGCTGTGCTCTGGGATAGTCGTTAATTCGAGCTTAAGTGGCAAGTCTCATTACCCAATAAAGGAGGAAAAGCACGCCATTTAAGGTCGACTTGGGCCTCATATACTCCAATTAGAGGAGTTTATGGACGTGACTTGCAATGCTTTGTTTTGCAGTAATCTTCTATAGCAACATACTGCGATGTTGCGCTGATTCCTTGCACTTAGACGGGCTGGTATATCCATAATTTTTGTATCAGGTAAAATATTAATAATGATAAAAATACTAAAGAGTATAAATATAGTTCCATCGTATTGTATGGAACATTCCTAGCAGACGCTGGTAAATACATTACATGGGGATCAACGAGGAAAATGCAACTCACGGAGCTGAGTGCAGGTAGTATAAAAAATTTAGGAATGCAACACTGGTTTCCAGGTTCTTCTTCATTGCAGCCATAAATATCGGAAAAATTACAGCCTTGTCTTAGTTTATGTCTTATTTTTTTGGATGGTCGACAGTGCTGGTGAACTGCGAATCTTTATTTCGAAGCTGAGCCTCACAAAAGAAGCTGTCGCTGCGGCTGCCACGTTCAAATCGTTTCTCGCACGAGCGGAACTGAACGAACTTAGCGTGCCAAAGTTTCCTCTTGAATCGATTGTGAAAAATGCTAAGTTTTTTTTTGTCCTTACCGTGAGAATCTCGCCGATATTATAACAATTGAAGAACATTTTATCTGCTCGTTCAGTGGGAGAGGTGTCTGGTATGGCATGAGGTAAGGTTGTATACATACGAAGTTACAGTTAGAAGTTTTTTGTCATGCAACGATTTTTATTTACGAAAAATAGCAAAAAACGCACCCAACGCTTTAAATTCTCTACTATGATTTACTTATGATTAATGAAAATGAAAACCTCTCTCAAAAACCATTCGATTCGATATCCCATGAAAAAATTATGTGAGTCCTGGGAACATAAAAAATACAGATATTTGTGTCTCGCAAAAGTGTTAAATAGTAACAGGATACATTAACAAAAACACTAGTATTCTCTATGACAGGATTGAGGAAGTGCGATCGTAAAAGTTTACATAAGTTTTCAGCAATAAATTCTAATTTTGAAATCATGAGATCTCTTCCAAACGATGAACTTATTAGTTTCACAATGTTTAGTCCAAATTAATAATAAATTTTCAAAAATTTTCCTTTACTTTCTCCGAGTCAATGGAAAGTTGTACAGTGAAAATTACGCTCTATAGTAAATCAAACTAACTCACAATGGCGTAGAATTTCGATTATGTCGTCGCACCAAGTCTGTTATTCATCATCTTTCACATCCATCACTGACTGGAACCTGTTATATTCAGGGACCCAATACAGTACCAGACCACCAGTCCCAAAATCCTGTTTAGATTACCATTAATCACCAACGTCGTCCACCTGCGCTAAGTGAAAGCACCGTATTTGAATCCCGATGGCCGCATGCAGGCTAACAATAAATAAATGTACATATTGCTGTCTTGACCGGGAATATTTGATTACTACGTTTTACGTTTTTTATTAGTTATTTTATATATGTCGGTATTACGTTTGTTGCATTTTGCGCTTAGAAGATCAAAACTATGATGACCACTAAAATTAAATTTATAGGTGAGAACCGAAATTTTACTTCGGAGCATGACATCGCGCTTGGATAGAATGCATAATTTTTTCATGTACAAGCGAATACTTGCAGAAAATATAATTACAAGACAATACTTACTAAATTATATAAAATCTAATATGCTATTCACACCTTGCCGTTAATATCGTTAATTATTTATTAATTTAATTACATTTAAGGCAAATTTCAAAATAACATTTTTTGTTTCATTATTTTGCTCGTTGAAATGAACCGAAACTTGCTGTACAAAACCTAAATTGATATAACGCCACCGGCAAATTGTTGGTTATTAAACCAATTCACCGCTGAACTTCGAATGAGCACTTCAAATAATTTCCGTTAAGCTCGGTCTTCATTATACCAAGCTGAGTGAAATGTAAATCGACGCCTAGAAGAGCATATTCTCATTATGAGGTTGATGGCTCATGGCGGCCTCCGTATGAATATCATTATGATGCGCGCAGCTCTCAACCTGCGTATGAATATCATTATGATGCACGCTGCTCTCAACTTCAAACGAGGCTGAAGCTGATGCTTTCCTTCCCTGTCTAAAGTCCCCCATGATTATTGATTTTAGGTTTACACATTCATAAAGTTTCCATTGGATGTTAAATAACCTTGTGAACAAGGAGTTCAGCTAGTAAACAAGTAGTTGAAAAACTGAAGTCCTTTCCACTAAGAGCGCCGAGTCTGAAAACTCTTTGTCCCGTAAAACACTCATCAGTAAGCGATCTGTGAGCAGACCATAGTGAGTGATAGAAGTCATATGATATTTGATGAAACTTATTTATTGCATATTTATGTGGAAAATTACTCTAAAGAGTAATTTACAATTAGTTGTGGTTATTAATCGTGTACATTAAATTAAGTATGGAAATTTTGTTGTGAGGTTTACAGTTTTCTAACCGCTGTTTTGCGGAGTTTTGTGGTCCAAAATATATAAAATCTGTTGATCTTTTCAAATAAAATCTGAGTGATATTTCCGTTTTGATTTGAATCTTTCAAGTGGCAATGCGATTTATGATTTTATTATTACCCAGATAGTGTTTCGAAAAATTAACCATATATGGTTGACCAACGTCTACAAAATCGAGCCAAACACTCTTCGATGATCACATTCTCGCTAAGTGTTTAACTACGCAAGGTTTTTGAAAGTAAACATAAGTGGAGAATTAGTTTCATGGAATTACATTTATTGAAATGAGTTACATTGGTTGATAACATGAATATTAGTTAAAAATGAGTCGTAGCGTTCCATATATTCATGCCGCCAAACTCCAGCCAATAGTTACGATATCGGCAACGAGGCAAAGACCGTAAAACGAGCCTCTGGCTTTGACGGCTCCCAGAAGCCAATTGTCGTCGAGTTGTGCACTTGGGTTATCGGGCGACGCAGAACCGAGCCAAAAAATTCCAGTCCAACTAGGCATGAAAATTCCTTTTGAAACTCCGTCTCAGAGGATCCCCATGAGTGACACGCCGCCCGCTTTGCCCGAGGAAAATGTCCTGATTTCAATAGAAGGAATTTGAATTGGCGAATAAAAAGTATTTATACATATGTTTCAATACATTTTGGCCTCATAAATTTTGAATTGCGCATGCTATATGATGCTTGAATGGAGCTTGGATTGGAAAAAGCCTTCGCAAAACTGAATCCTATTTTATTCTCCTTCGTATGTCTCTAACTAATTTAGGTGAATAATTGCACGACCCTACCTATGAACTATTTCACACACGGCGTAACTAATTAATAGAAGCAATCCTATGTTTTTACAGTCCCGGGTTTGGGCCATTACTCAATTCGCTAGCACTCAAAATATATGTAAACAATATTTTAATTAAGCAATTGTATTCCGAAACGCTAGAAAAAGCCTCAACGTTCATTAATTCTTAAACAGACTACAGCGCTTGCCCTGAACATATCTCGCCTCATTACGATGTTCGCCGCCTCCTGAAAGAATAAAACTACATCTTTAAGTCAACATGAGTCGGACATTTTTTTAAATAAAGGCAATATCATCAGTTCATATGTGGTTTTAACATATAACTTTGTGCACATATTCTTGTCAATTGCACATTTTTTACTGCAATTTTTTTCGACAACTGTATGAATCCTTCTAGTTCGATGTTTTTAAATTCGACAATACAGAATTATGAGATATTCAATGTGTACCGAATTGGATATTTTTCAATTTGCGCAAACACCTTATCGTAGTTGCAACTGAACAATGAATTGTCTAATCTTTTCTTAAATGAGAATATATCAGATTAATATCAGGAACATATGGCATAATTTTTTGTGAAGTCAGTTCTCTGAACAAATTCACCGATTTTTTCCCAATGAGTATACTGGCATTTGTGTTCGGTGAACTCGTTTCATTTTGGGGCTGAAGAAAATTTTAGCTCAAAGCTGGTTTGCTCATTTAATTTTACATCATACCTGTGTTACTACTGATAAGATTGGACTCCTGCATGTGGGCTTAGACAACGCAGCTCAGAATCAGAAGCTTGCTTTCTTACGATTAATAATCTAAAGTAAATATTGGTCGAATTGTACAGTGTGTTTAGGTGTTAGCAGAACCAAAGTAATGTGCTTGTACATTAGCGCGTTAAATTAGTTCAGCTGATGATACTGCATGGTTGGAGAAGCTCGAAAATTATCGAAATCCAATTTGCCTTAGCAAAAGCGCTATGGGGTATATACTTTGGATTAAATATTTCGCAAAATATTAGAACATTATTGAAATCATTTTCAGTCAATCATATGAAATAATTCATTTATCACTCTAGAAGTGTCAGATTCTAAACTTTAAAATCACTGTTCGCATAGTTAACTTTTTAATATTTTTTCGGCCATTATAGATTTAGGACATGAAAGAAATTCTGATATTAAATAAAGAAGACAGAAGCCAAGTGGTTACTTTTAATTATATTTTAAATAAAATATCTAAATAATTCTGGGAGTTATCTATTTATATTTCGCAATTTTTCTTACATGCCGTGTTTTATGGCATATCCGAAATAAGTTATAATCTGTATGCTTTGTTGAATGTTTTTACAAGTCCTAAACATAAACTCAAACAGCGGGCTTCGGAACGAAATTTAGTATGCAATAGTTTGAAAAATCAAAAAAATTCTTTGCACGCGCTTTTTTGCCAAACATTTCAAGGCTCGCTTGGCAATACCAAGCCCAGAAAATTCAAAACAAATCATTCATGCAGCTCTGCAAGACCGTCACGATTAGAATAATTTCGATTTTGAGTATAAAAACTGCCAGTTGTAGCTATTTTACAGGTGCGGCAACTCAATAGTACGTTTGCCGGAATTAGCAATCTCCGAAAGCGCCCTGCAATCTTGAGCATGAAAAGGCGCCTCGAAGTTACGCGGCCTCTCAAAACACGCGAATTGAAGACCTGCAATAAACAGCACCGCGAGATGAGGTCCCGAGAATTTCAATAGCTTTCTGCATCATAAACTCCTGCCTCTAGATTGAACTACTGGGCCTCAAGGCGAGGCAAAAAATTAGATCTCCAATTATTTTATTTCACAGGAAATATTTTTTCTTGATGTTTAGAAATTTATTGACATAAATTACTGGAAATTGCAATAAGGGATTTAGGTTCTTCGATTAATATTAAAATTTTGGTTCTCTGATAGCACTCTTTTGCAAAACGCCTACATCTTGGAGGCCATCTACGGATTTAGAATATTCGGGAGCAATGAAGCCCAAAATTATATACGAGGGGAGGATCCAAAAATAACTGGACTGACTGTGTGGTGAGAGAAGTTTTGGTGTTACCGCATTCTACTAGTATGCGCATATACTACTGACATTCCTCAGTTAGTGAGCCACGCATTGCTAACCTTAAAAGACAATAAACCATTATCGCAATTTTTTTGTGACACTTCTTTTGTGCACTCGTCGTTTTTTCGATAATGGCTGATTATATCATGAGCAACGTGCTGCCATAAAATTTTTTTTTCATTTGCAAAATTAGCAACGAAATGCTAAAGACGGCCTATACAAGGTTATGAGGGTAACGCCAATTTTTGAGTGATTTTTCCTCGTCAAGAAAGGAGAAAAGTCAATGTATGACCAACCTCGCTCAGGTCGTCCTTTCACTTACCGCACTGAAGAAAATGCTGAAAAAATTAGGGACATAATCCCTGAAGATTGACGAAGAAGTATTGACGAACCAGCGGAACTCTCACAAGTGACTTGGAGTTCATTGCATAAAATTCTGACAGAATATTTTGAATAAATAAATAAATTTCTAAAATATCAGTCCGGTTTTTTGGTCCCCCTTCGTGTATTCTCTTTCGACCGCGAATTTCAATTCAAAACGTTCTTGTGATCAAAAACATATCCTATCAAATATACCTACTTATTTCAGTAGAAATATTTCGACCAGAGGTAACAGTTTAAAGGTGAAACAGCAATATCAGTCTAAAGTTTGACCTTAGAGGCAAGTTTAAATAGAATTTACTTTACGTGATGGAATCTTTATCTTACGTTGAAACTGGAGCTCATATAGGAATGATGTAGATCTTCCACAGCTACGACGAAAAATCTACTTAAGTATCAGGATCATATTTTATTAGCTTCCATTTCAGAAGATGAGAAGTTATCAAGCAGGATCGCGCGATGATTTTTTCAAGTTTCGACAGAATGACTTGTTGACTTCAATAAATAGGCAATTCCCCATCCAGCATCTTGACCCCAAATTTTCAGTGCGCAGCCACAAGGAATCTGTCTGTGGGATATATCACGCTGATGCCCGGTGCGCAGTTATCTTCATTGTCTTATCTCCACGAATTATACCTGCAGTATTTCCCCTGTCTAGCCTGTGATAAAAAATATCGAACACACTGCGGAAGGTCAGCCTCGATAACTCCGTGTGAAGTTATCAGACTCACGCGAGCTGTGATTTCTCCTCAATAAAGTCTGGAAGTGGAGTTATTTAGCAGCACTAAGTCGAGCAAAGAGAGACTCCTGGGACATCGTTAGAGGCTCACGACCGCCGCCGTCCATCAGTGAGCGATTAGTCTCACGGCGCCGCTGCATCAGCTGAGCCTCAGGCCGCTCCTGCAGCCTGAGTGCGTCTTAAGCCGCTGCAGAGTTGAGGCATCGAGGCCAAATTCAGACAGGAATAACATTATATTGAGTAAAATATTTATTCATTGCGCTCGTTGGCATCTTAATTACGCAGGAATACGTCACCCTTCATTATACAGCTCACAAAATAACGAAATATAATGTATATCATAGCCGTTTAACGAGAAATTTTCTCTGAATTCTTCTGCAACTTTTTAATAATTGAGAAAATAAAGGCATAATTATCATTCAAGATGATTCTACGAACGGATTAGATACAGATCAGCGCATACTATAGTTCTTTAATGTTAAAATCAACCTCAATGATGACTCTGATGATGTGGAATTTGGTTTCCAGGCTTTAAATTTTTTCTGATCAAGGCATTTTCCTAGTTTACTGCTCTACTACATAAAATTTTTTATTTTCAGTCATCAACATGGGTGAAAGTTTTTCACTAATTTCCTAAAATTTTACGTTGTGAACAAATATTAACACGTTTTTCTTAGCTTAGCTTCGCGTTTGTTTGTTTGTTTGTTTGTTTGTTTGTTTGTTTGTTTGTTTGTTTGTTTGTTTGTTTGTTTGTTTGTTTGTTTGTTGTTAACATTGACAACGAAAATTAGCCCACTTCTGATTGTTCTAGAGATCTGAAATTCTGCATGCAGGCTATTTTCGCCTAACAATTTCAGATACAATCATAAAAACTAGTTATATAGTATGACGTGCGGGCGCTCACGTTATAGACGAGCAGGCGCTGACGCTGCGTATCATCGATACGTACGTCAAGTCATACTTAATCAAGTCTTAATCGTTTTTCTTGTGGACTAAAAAGTAGAAAATAAAATACTTAAAAAAACTTTTTAAAAAACACGTTTTTCTGGTGGACTAAAAAGTAGAAATTAAATTATGGCTCGCCCCAAAAAACGTGGGTCGGGCTGTACATTCACCATCAAATTTCCAAAATTTAAGTGTTGTGTGCTTTTCGCTTTAATCATAAATCTGCCCGACACACGTTTTTTGGGGCGAACCATAATTTAATTTCTACTTTTTAGTCCACCAGAAAAACGTGTTTTTTAAAAAGTTTTTTTAAGTATTTTTTTTCCAGTTATGTTTATTTTTCACCAGTTTCCTTAAAATTTAAAGATCCGTTGGCGAAGGAGCCATTCATGTACTTCTCGGAAGAAAAAGTTCGTTTCGGAAACTATTACAGTTTTCGAACGATGCAATTTGTCCGAAGTAAGTAACCCCGTTTCGTTCTAGGTGAAGTTACTTAAGATTTGTGTGTTTTGATCTGTTATTTAGATTGGATTTTTGTAAATTATTTTCTAATGGATGTGCCTATATCCGCCAACTCCACAAGAAAAGAAAGCCAAAAATAAGCAATAAAAATTATTTCATTATATTATATTCGGCTTGTGAGTAGATTGGTTCAAGATTTCAAGGCTAGGATGATTAGCGTGCCGCTAAGAAAACCCCTAACAAGAGCTCAAGGTTCGTGATTAAGTGATCCTAGAAGAACCTTAGCCGAGGATCTAAGGAAAAGTAGGCCAACATTCCGAACAAAAAATGAATGTTAAGGAGACTAGGCGTGATCAAAAAGTTACGAGGGAACCTTATTTTTAATAACTAGGATGACGGTTCAATAATTTGGCCTACAGATTGGCCGAAGCATAAGCTGCCCGTTTGTGTCGAGAAACACTGGTTTATAGATAGAAAAATGATCGCACACTTTCCAAATTTGAATGTATTTAACACATTAACGTCGTCACGATATGCTGCATTCTTCGACAATTCCGAACGGAATTTCGCCGAGTTACGTCATTGCAGAAATCCCACGACAAATAAAGCAGCCTTATAATATTTTATTATGGAGTTCTAATAATGCTTTGAAGATGAGCTACTGCGAGAACAATAAGCCAGCGCAGGCCTCAGCCAGAGCTCAGTTTTATTGTCTCAATTATTGTATTATGTCTTTTATTTTATGCTCGATGCTGTTGGATTCGGGAAAGACGGGTTCAGTAAACTTGATGAAAATGTTTAACTTCGAAATTATTTCATAGGAAATATTATTTTAAAATTTTTTGAACTAATTATTAAATACAGTTAATTATCCTTGTGCTTCTATCGTACTCTTATGTCAAAATGCAGCGCCAACTTTTAGTTGTGCCACCAATATTTTCTACGAAAAATGGGACGGCTATCAACAACCTTTTATCAGAATTTTAATGAAAATTTATATCCTGTGTTATAATTGGTGTGCGTAATATATTATGACATGTTCCATTCTAATATAATTGTCATAAGGAAAGTAATCTTTACAAAGGTTTTACGGATGTTCAACATTAGCAAACAATTTCGATAATCTATGACGTATCTACATTCTAGTGAAGATTTTCTAAGGAAATGAACAAATATAAAAATAACGAATATCCTGACTAGTGACAAATTTATAATTAATATTTTATAGGGACTAAAAGTCTGAAATCATTTTTGCGATTGCGAACTAATTTTCTAATGAAAGAGATACGTATCTCCTCAGTACATATTCAGGAATCAATTGAATAATTCTGAGACAAAAACAATCGCAATAGATTTCCTATTCGACAATAGATGTTCAGTGATATAATTTCTTCAATTCGGTGCTGTTTGATTTTGAATCAAGGAAGTTATCAATAAAAACTGCTAAACCAACAACTTTGCAATTCATGCAACCACTGAGCTGTTAAGGAAATAATGAGTTCCTCGAAATCGTTTATAAAGGATGTTGAACCAAGGAAGTTGTTATCGGAAAACCCAATTTCACAACAGCTGAACCAACTTTTAAGCAATTCTTACCGCCACT
Organism: Hyalella azteca; assembly: GCF_000764305.2. NCBI lineage: Eukaryota > Metazoa > Arthropoda > Malacostraca > Amphipoda > Hyalellidae > Hyalella > Hyalella azteca. Next base: position 220,244 of record NW_025943295.1, on the reverse strand, counting down.
GCGCAGTTAGAAATTAATTAAATCATTTTGATAACATGATATACGATATTGGATCAAGGAAGTTATTAAGGGAAACCCAAATTTTTAAACGGCTGAAATAACATCTATGTAATCCATGCAGCCACTGCGCAGTTGGGAACTTAAACATTTCTTCGAGTTAAGTGATATTTCATGTTTAATCATGCAAAATATTACAAGTAAACCCGATTGAAAAACTGATCAAATGCTTCGAAGTAACTCGAAGAATTTTTGCTATATTTGAATGCGAATAAATTTCTTGAGTTAAGTGATATTTTGTGTCGAATCATGATAGCTATCACCGAAAATGCTAATCTTAAGCGCCTGAACCAACCAACCTATGAACCGATAGAATTCATGCACCCACTGCGTTGTCATTTGGGAAGTGAATGACTTCGTCAACTAGATGATATACGGTGCTGAATCATGAAAATTATTACCGAAAATCCGAAATAGGCATTCTTGTAATATCTTCCATGGTTCGACATAAAATTTAAGCTGTGTCGAGCAAATCATTCATCCCATAACTGCGTAGAGGCTGCACGAATTTCATTGCTGTTAGTTCAGTTGTTCCTAAGTGCATTCGACATGAATTTTTTCACTTTCCAATTGCTATACGGCTGCAATACTGGCATAAATGTCACTTAACCACACAGTTAACCGGGATTTGGGAATAATGTATCAATAGTATTAATTTATTAGATTATGAAATTATACCCACCTGCATGGTCACGATGTGTCTATTGTCCTGTTGTTTTGGTTAATTTATTCATCCGTATTGCAAACTCTACGCTGGCTTTTCCTTCAACGAACCTTGTCCGGTCCTCGCGTGGCAATGCCTCATGAGTTTCAATGGACGAGTGGGGAAGATTTAAAGTATCGGTTTGTGTTGCACTTGCGGAAGCGAGGAAATTGTCGTTCCGTAATGGATGAGCACCGCTCTTAACGGGACTGATACAGCGTGGTAATGAGCGAAGGAGGCCCTTCGATCTTATAAACAATTCGATAATGACCGCGTACACTTTTCGATGCATATGACTACTACTAAAAGCAAGATATATACAAAATTGATACAAATTTATTTAGTTTCAATTTTACTTTCTATAAATTTTCTCTTTCCTGCTCGGGAACTTTGGTATAAATGTATATCAGTGTACTGATCTTAACTTGCGGCGATTCACCTGAAAAGAATACACGTTCTGAATTTAAGAACTTAAATTAGAATTACCAGCAGGGTGGAAAATCTCTGTTCGTTCATTTTCTTGTGTTTTTTAAACAAAAAATAATCTGATCTGGCTTTTGCTTTAGAACCTATGACTTGCGAAGGTAAGCAACGCTCAAATAAACGTTAAAAAGACGTTCCATAACGTTCAGTGATTACTCAATAGTATTACGAAATAAATAAATTTTAAGCACAAAATTCCTCGGCTTTGAAACTCTCGTGAGTCAGCGCTACTTGATCGGTCATCTTACTTTACTTGCTCACAACAATCGAAGATCAATGAAGCTTTGTTGAGATGCTTTTTCGTCAGAACTGGGCATGAATTATTCAACAGTAAGCAGTACGGCCCGATTGTGACTTGACATCCTCAGAAGAATCTTACTTAAAATTGCGTCGACCCTACAATTTTTTAACCTCTAAAACTATCGAAATATCAAAATTAAAATATTTATTTATGCCAAAAATATGATCATTTTTGTCGTTTAATCGAAATCATATTATAGAGAAGCATAAATTTCGTTCAAAACAACAATGATTAGTTCTTTACCTCACAAAGTGAATAAGCTCTTTAAAATTAATTAATTTATTTAAAATTATTCTCAGACAAAGAAAAAGGTGGCAATTACAACATTTGTTTGGCTGGAGACTCGGGACTCATGTTTAGCGTACATAGACCCAAATAATTCCACGTTGACTCTCTGCCAGACAAGCCATGCGTTCTCTATGCGAGTGTCGCCCTCGTAAAGAAAAAGGTCGAAATATACCAAAGTGGCTGCAAACATTCTTGAAATTGGTCCCTGACAGTAGGCGACGTCTCAGGATCAGAGCATTGAGGAAAATATAAAAGACTTGTGTTCTTAAAGAGGGGTTTTTTCAAGTCTGTAGAGCACATTTTGGAGGCCCAAAGAATTCTAATGCCTCTTACACAAATGCAATGACGACTAACTGGGAGTCGTATTCTGGAATAATTTATTATTTATTTGTTTCCTTTTCCAGGCCCTGCAGTTGATGCAGGGCCTAGACTTGAAAAACCTTCTAGATAAAAAGTTTAAATTTGACGAGGCTACTAAACAAGGTGGTTTGATCAAATTTACAACTATCGAAATATTTCTCCATCTTGTAATATGATCTCGGTGAAATATCTGTTCATTTTTCATATCGGAGGCGTTTTGAAGCCTTATGTGAACTGTATTCAAAATCGGCTAATTAATATCTGGTGTAAAATTATAGTTTGTATAATTTTTTCCCAAAATTTTTACAGTGATCAGATTACCTCAAGTCTAGCACACAAATCCAGATACTACCGTCAATGTATGAGGCCCCAACGGTATAGTGTTTATATAATTATTCTTTAATGCCTTTGTTCTTATTATGAAATTTGCAAAGAATATTACATACAGGAATGTGAACTCAGATATTAGTCACTAATAGTCACTTTTCTGTTGGTCAATTTCGATCATTTGAAAGAGTAGTACTCTCAAGTGGACAACCGAGCGTGTGCCTACAATTTCCGTGTTAAACGGCATTTATAATCTATTTCAAAATATTTATTACATTCTCAATACCAGCGTCCTTTGAATAATTCAAATCACTTTCATTGCGATACGTTTTGAGTAAATAAATTAATGCCAAGAGACTCGGGAAGATTTCGACTTCTGAAAAAATTGTATCACCAACGTGTTTGAAGATGAATTTTAAACTGGGATTTTCCCGTGATTTCCCATCACATCATTCTCGGTGTGAATGACAGTATTTATTTGGATTCAATCTCAAATGTGCTGTCATTATATTGAGAATTAATCACTTTGATTGTCTTGAATAAATGCCGTATTGCTGCCTTCTACAAGCTAGGTCTGTCCGTGCAAGCTTCTGCTACACTCTCAGGCCCGCTATTAAATATTGATATAATAATCATTTGGAGAATGGCCACGTATGAGAAACGTTACATTATAACAAGATGAGTCTAGCAGTAAGATTTTTCTGGAATTTGAACCTTTCATTTACTGACCTGAATTATGAAGGTAAGTTCTGAATAAAAAATTTGTTAAATCACCTGGTATCGATCGTTATGACAGACATCAAACTCTGAGAGTAAAATCAATCTATCAATAATCTTTAGTTTTTCATTACTTCAACATCATAAATTGATAAAAGTGACTTCTACATATAATTTTGAAGTTACACATATAACTTCATGCTCTACAGGAGCTTGTATTCGTAAAATCATTACTTATAGGGAAACAACAAAATACGTTGCAAAGTACAGGTTCTATGATCACAAAGGCTTAGTACGGCCTCCTCCACTGCTCACCAACGTAGCGCTGCCGTTGGAATTCAGGAATGGTCATGAATTCAGTGTAAGATCAACAAGACTTGGCAAGAAGGGCGTGCGTTATTTCCGATGCAGTAAATATCGGAGCAGTACAAATGAAGTTGGACGCTGCGCGGTCCCTGAGAGCAAATATATCACGGGCAGTTGCAGACAATTCTGGTGGGTGCGTCTAATCTCGCAGTCACACTCGTTCATTCTCTTCAGTCGAAGCCAATTTACAGCAGTCGTGCTATAGTAGCTTTGTGTCCTGAAAAATTAGTGTGCATATGACGAATTTGCTTCCGTTCATTGTGTACTCCTTAAATTTGCTTTAGATACGATAAAATACATTTCAGCTGTTCGTGTCATGGTTTTTTCATAATGCGCTTCAAACAATTGTTTAGTATTATTTGAAATTATAGCCAAAAGATTGATATAGGTACATGATAACAATTATTCTTATTATTATTATTATTATTATTATTATTATTATTATTATTATTATTATTATTATTATTATTATAATTATTATTATTATTATCATTATCATTATTATTATTACTAAAAGTCTTATTATTGTTATTATTATTCTTACTAGTACTTATATACAGGATTCAAGCCCCATTACTCAAAGCATTAAGCAAGTTTCCAACATGAAGTGAAGCTCGTTAATGCATAGATGCAAATTTAAACTCCATAAAATTCAAAATAAGTGAATTTACATAATGCCAATAACACGTGATTAACCTTTAAACATGTAAAATATAATTGAGCATTTTACAGAGGAAAGGCTCAATATTTGTATTTTACACGAGGTCATTTGGAATCATTTGAATATATTTCTACGTACATTTCCATAAAATATCGGAATAATCATCAAGAATAATAGCTTACGTCATGCTTTTTCCTCCTCACAACCGTTTAACGCCACATTTTCAAGGTGATATATTACGCAACGGAAATAATTGAAGCATCTTTAAAAAATATTGATAGCATATTCCACTATTCCATCGATCAATTCTATTATAAACGGGATTACATGGTAGAAAAATCAATTTAATCATCTGATCTTAAAATATAGTTTGCAATTTGTGGCAAGTTTCAGTCGAAAAACATTTCCGTCCTTCAGTCAATTCTCTGATTTGATGATTACATTTGCTTTCGAAGAACTTAAATTCTACCCTAATTTTAGCAAAACAAATAAGCGAACTCCAAAAAAACAATTCCATGTTTCCGATTCGTCCTCAAGTAACATTTTAGAGCCTAGTCATTTACATAAACCTCATTTCTTCTGTCGTAAAACGAGTATCATGCACAACTAACTTTTGGCTTCAAGCGAGAAATCCCGTCTCTTGTCAACTGAATGTTCTCGATAAATCATCAACTCGAAAAGAAGACAATTATATGTAAGATATTTGTCGTGGTATTACGGATTTTAAGCTGGCATGTTCCCAATAACGACCTCGGTCTCCTGATCGATGGTTGAATTTTACGAGAATATAAACGACGTGGGCGGCTTGCCGCTTGTTTGGGAGCGGAAGAGGCTCGTCCTAGAGTCCTGTTTGCCGATATGCTGACGACACGAGAGCGCATCAGCTTTTCTTAATGAAGACTTTGACTGAGTCAGCAGACGCATCGATTCCGCTCTTCCGGTAATTTGCTCGACAGCAGCGATGGAGTTTGAAATTCAACTCTGTATATAGTTTTTTAGGGACTAGACATGATCAGCCTTAATTACAGACGCTCTGTTTTTCGACTTGACGACGATGGAATGCCGATATTGCTGTCGGAGTGGTTTATAATTATATCAATAATATTGCTATAACTTTCGTTAACTAGTTTAATAATCTCGTATTCGAGGACCAACCTAGGACCTTGACTTGAGTGTGAAACGAAAATACAGTAATGGTGGATTTTAAATGCCAAGACCCCTTACTTTTTCACTTTTGGCAACTTAACTAGATCAAAAGTTTTATGAAAAGTTATTGTTGCATGATTTTTCCCCAACTTATTTCCACAGTCTATGAATCAAATTTTCCTTGTCGCACATTGATGAATTTTCCTATTGCATGTATATGGATAAAAAATACTGATAAACCTTTTCCCTATTTTCTAAGTACCTTAACACAAATAAAATTTCCTCTCGCACTCAATTTCAACGATTTTATGAATACATGATAATACTGCTATCGTAAAAACATCTTCCAATTTTCGTCGCTTGTTGCAGTTATTCTACTTCATCACTCGCAACTTCCCCTAAGATAGATACGAGCAACTGCCCAATAATTGTCATATATCAGCAACGTCGTAGCCCAGGGGCACTCCAAAGGCCCCTCATCGTTGGCTCGCGTCCAGCGCTGCTCTTCACGATTGGTGACATTGATAGCAGGACTGCCCCCTTTCAGCGATACCGAACACCTTTCTAATTTGATGAACTGATGCCTAGGTTGCTGTATGGTTATTATAATCTTGACCGATTATAAAGAACCTTATTACCGTTAGGTTTGTCCAAGACATCTGTTATTACTGTCTAATTTTTTATCGAACTTTTCAAGGAATCTATTGGTGAACAAATTATCATTAAAGATATGTATCGCCTTTGGCATTGGATTTAAAATCATTATTTGAATTTGAAACTCTTGAAATGATTTGTATAATTATAATAATTATGATAGCGTGACATGCAAATTATCCAATCCTGAGCTCTGTTGGTCGATAGTTCCCGTGACAGCTGCAGCTGAGCATTCCCATGATATGGATCCCCCACTCCCGTTATATTAGCGTGTAATATAAAAATAATTTTAGGTGAGTGTTCATTTATAATTTGCACATTCATAAAAGCTTAATCATCAAAGTCAGATGCTCCTTTTAACTTCAACAGAGCCAATCGTGTTGAGCTTTTTCACCTTCAAAGTCTCTGGAGCTTGCATCCAACATTCAATTTACCATTGATTATATACGTACATAAAAATTTTTATTAATATTTAATGTGAGCATATCAATGAATGATTATTTTCAATGAAGCGCTGCATAATGTACCTATACCTAATCATTGACACTATTTTCCTGCAACAAAGTTAGGTACTTGAAACGAAAGCTTCCTCATGTGTACCCTATCATGATAAATCCCCTCTCGCATGAAAAATAAATCTATTTAAATATAATGAACAGACGTATAACAATTTTTTCAGCTCCTATGAGTTGTTTTAAAATATTGAACGCACCCAACTTCATTTAAAAAACTCCAATCATCAGAGAAAAACAAACTACAACAACTTGCCAAGCTCCACAGCCAAATCACAGGAAGGCTAAAAACCCGGTATATTTTACAAGCAAAATTTCAGATACAATTTATCTAGTCAACCAGCATAAATTGGGCTGCATTCCTATACGTCAATGTTAACTGGTCACTGGGGTCACAGGAAGCACCATGCCACTAATTTACGTGGAGTAAGCATCTATATTTCAGAGTCCGCTTATGGATGTGCGTTCTCTATTGGATTGTCGGCGGGGACAGCCTCTGTTGACATTCTCAGTGAGGACTGTCATGACCAAGAACGCAATAACACTTCACTGGATTACAGACATTCCAAACGCCACGACCGATCCGAAGTCCGTCGGCTCGTGGAGCCATCGGCCGAGTATACAAGTTTGAAGTGAACTAAAGCACAAGTTCAATTTACTGAATATAATAGACGCTGGCCACTCACCTGACGGTCACATCAGAGCTGGTAAACAATAAAAATTTTTATATTTTTGCGGGAATGTCATGTCTGACAAGAGCATGTTTCCTCCGTCTTTTTGACGAAATTTTCAGGTTAAAAGAGAGCCAAGCAATAATTTATTTGACGAGACTTTCCCTTTTCCTATTTATGCTTGGAAAATGGAAGAATGTTTTGCGCAAACCATGGTTGATCAAAATTTACGTCAAGTTAACTCCATGCGTATAATTTTTTCGACAATATTGATGGTTAGAAACATGCTCTTGCTTGTACGACAATTTTAAACTTGGTATTTAATTAGAAGCTCATGTTATTCAAAATCGCGTGTACTTTTTATCTCTCCACCAAACATACGTTGCTAAGTGTGCATATATTGGCCGGAAGAATAGTAATTAATTCGAACATTGTAAATCTTTGACGCCTCACGATGCAAATGGAAGCAGGAAAACATTTCACAAAGCACTTCTTGTCATTCACGTGCTGTTATTTTTTGCCGGCATAATAACACGCGTCGCAGAACTTGCTGCCGATATATCTTTGATCTCAGTCCTGTTATGGCGAAATCCACGACTACGGCGACGATGATTGTTTTTCCAGCATATAATAATGATTGCTTTTCCAGCATAAAAAAATAAAGTTGCGTGCAATAGCATCACTGCATGGACGCTATAATGCTAATGCAACGGCGCATTATTACTAGTGACTTCTCAGACAACAGGATGGTGTTAAAAGTGTCATGTTCGAGTCGCAAGAATGGGTGTCAACAAGTGTACTTCGGAACAATATATCTACATTGAATCCTAATATTAAGTTCAAAATGATAGTTCGCAGCCACTCTGGTGTACTAAAATCTAAATAAACAGCGATCGGATAGCTTGCTGCAAAAAAATACTCAACTAATTGTGACTTACAGGATGATAAAACTTCTATTCGTACCCGAAATACGATCGTAAATATTTTATAAATATATTTAATTCGCAAGTTATAATACGCACTCATAAACACACATTTTATTGTGACATTTTTATGCGTTGCTTTCATTTTTAGCCAATATATTGATTTATTCATAGGACGAAGATTTATCAATCACCTTCGCTTCAAGCCAGGCTGTCCAGCCTCATATTTTATGCCTGCGAGTTTGTTTTCATTCTTTCATCGGCGGAGAGCTTTGAGGTGTTTCGGAAAATTCTTATATTAAATGTGAGATGTTTAGCGGCTCTAGCTGATTATTAGATTCCATATTCTCCGGTGACATACCTTTGTTAATGAAATCAAGACCAACCAAATTTATTTCAATAGCTCGGCTTGCAATGTCTCTCTTATTAATATTTATAAATTTTACGAGCTCTGTATTCTATATTCTTTATTTTCTACCATATTTGGTAGCAACGATACATTACGCTCGTTTCGCTGGCAATAATTTCCGAGAAAAGTGTTTCTCTATTGCTTTGAGATTTTCTTTTGGAGATTAGAAAAGTTGGCATAGAATCGGAAATTATCGTTCTACCTATTAAAATATTGCAGTTATTTATACCGTTCTTCTGCCCCTTAGCGCTTCGTTTACAAATTTGTTCGGATTTAACTTCCAAACAGAAGTATTTATAACAAAGTGAACATTCGAAGTACTTAGCCGTGAACCAAAATATGTATAACATATACAAAATTTCGTGATCTTTGTCGATATTTTTACCTGTATTTGAAGAATTTAGCTACTGTTTGTATTCCTTCGAAAATATTTAATGTGTATGAACGTTGAATCATTTTCCTGCCATTAAATGCTATTTTGCCATCGATGGGCGAAAATAAAAATTTTATACTCGCGCTCTCTCTCTTGCTGTTGTATTGTTATTTTAAATTGCACTGTTTCGAAATGCTCTCGTGGACAATTAAACGATGGCGGCATTCCATTATAGGCTTCATTGATACTTCATTTCACCTTATGACCATCAATAGCAGATTTGTTCTATTTACAATAAAGTTGTATATTGAATGCCGATATACACGCACACTTCACCAGTGACTGACTGGTGCCTGCTCCAGATCATATTTGACGGATACATAAATCTTTCTTTCAAATACTCTTTAGGCCAACGTTAGAAACTAGAAAACGAAGCAGATAATTGAACAAACAAAAAAAAAGCTACAAAAGGATGCGTGGTCGAAAACTCACGATACGATTTTCATTAGCCAGTTTAGTTTTGGTCCTGGAAGCCTCGACATGCTATCCTTGGGAGGCATTTTTTTATAGGTTGCAGTCAAGTTTCGGGAACTTTTTTCAATCACGAATGCCCATAGTGTTCGCCATCGCAGGATGTGAAAAGGACGCCATTGCAGGACGTTCAGACGACGTGAAAAGAAAAGTCTACGGATATCTTGATGCAGTTAGTTTACAACTTTTGCTGTAGATATCAGCTGATGGTGATGGAAATTTCAACACTCAACTCGAACTGGTTCAGTTTCAATAATCGAAGAACTGAAAATGTGAAGGCTTCGTGAGATGTACACAAAACCGATTAGTTTTTCCCATCGTATTCTGATCTATAGAATAGTTAGACAAAGCATTTAATTGAGCATGCATTTTCTTTCCTCTTAAAAAGGATTCGAACTAAATGTGAGAAAATATTAGTTAGTTTGAAAAGCAACTAATTTTAAATAATCTTTTTAAAATTGTTCAGTTCATAAATCAAATTAATTTTTTCTGTAGTTAGACTATCATCGGAGTTTAAACACCATAAAAATGTACAACAATAAAGGCATTTTTGGTTAAATAAATCAAGCTAATTATTATACCAAAACAAATATGGTGCAGTGTGAACTGCTCTGTTTATCTTCTCAGTATTGTGATTTCGGGCAAAGTTTTCCTTTATTTCGGACAAATGATTTGAAGGAAAGCAGAGTTTCGATCATCTTCAATAGCAAAGGTTTTTATTTCAGAACAGACTTTTGGGAACTGCGCCACGCAATGTTACCACAATCCTAAATAAATTTGGGTACATTTTCAAGAAGCCTTCACATTTTCAGTTCTTTGACGATTGAAATTGAACCAATTCGAGTTAAGTTATAAAATTTTTCATGACTATCAGTGGATGCCTACAGTATGAGTTTAAAACTACTCAGTACAGATGAGGACTTGAACAGTTTTCCAGCTATTGAGGAGCGCCCAGTTGGCTCGAAGTTAACCTGTTTTGAAATACACGAAGAAGAGGTTCTCAAGCACCTGGTCGCTCTGAATCCCAACAAGTAATAAGGACCAGGCGGCAACCACCCTAGATTGCTCAGAGAATTAGCAACCGTCCTGACCGGCCCTTTCACAGTGTTCTTTCACTGAACCTTGAACGAAGTGACTTTGCCGGACAATTGGAAAGAAGCTCAAGTCACACCATTGTTAAAAAAATATTTAAAAAATGACAAGAGTATCCCCGGTAACTATTGCCCTGTCAGTCTGACAAGTGTTTGTAAGTTAATGGAGTCTGTTGCGAAGGGTAGGATTATAATTATCGATCACTTGACTGTTAACTATCTCCTATCAGACTGACAACATGGCTATATTGCCGGTAGATCCTGCACCACTAACCTTATGTCTACGTTGAACGATTGGACTCGCCTGCTGGATGACAGGGAGCCAGTGGAAACATTTACTTTTATTTCCAATTAGGTAGTATTGTCGAAGACTGGAAATAATCGTCTCTTTAAAATAAAATAAAATGCTCATTCAGGGGCAATATTTAATTTGTCATGGTTGGATATTTATTTTAGTAAAATTGTATACTTCCTAATTTTGATTGTGAATACCACCTTCATAACAATATCACATCAAAGCTCGTCTCTTTCGCATCCTTGAAATCTCATTCAGGTTCTCATCTCAAGATGCATGTGAATCCTGCCAGTCCCAGATGAGCTGCTAGTTCCCTTAACCGCGCCGAGGTCATAATGATCGTCTGCAGTAATTAGCTCGAAGGTTATATATAGACAGAGCAGAGACAGAAGGTTATAGACAGGCCTGCGACTGATGACGATGCGTGCGCTGCTAGACAGATGCTCTATCATCCAGACATGTAAGGCTGAATTTAACTGTAGCACATCGAACAGGTCAGTAAATTCAATAGCTCAGATCGAGTATTGAGTGTACGATTATAATTGGGGGTACGATTATAAGGGTACGATTATAATTCGAGAAAAATACGTTGTCGAATAAGTCGAATAACTAGAGCATTTTCCAGTCCTTCATGCAAATTTAGAACGGATGATAGCGGGTAGAGTGGTTTCATCGAAGCACTAGTTTACTTTTTGTATTGCTAGTTTTCAGCAAATGAATTCATTTGCTACTTTCATTGCAGAGAATATTTTCCGTTTTTCAAGGCATAGATTTTTTATTAAATGCTAATAAGGAAGACATTACGGTCCATAAGAAAACGTTCAGCATGAAATACGGTAGGAACGGTCAATCAAATGTACCTACGGCACCTTTTGGATCTTCATACAGCATAACTTCAATACGAGTTTTCGTTCATTCTCAGCGGACGTTCACAATTGTCGGTAATCCACTTAAGAGCCGCGCTGGCTCGTGTTGCTTCCGAAAATCTAAATGCTGCGATGGAATTGGCCATTCACGCAAATTGCAAGCGTCTGCAATTAGTACGATGAAATTGCAATTTGAATGAGTTGAGCGAGCGATATAAAGGAAGTTGGGATAAGAATGCGAGTGCTTTGCTGTGGTAATGAATTTCACGTGGTGTTGCTTGCAATGCAGCGGAAGGGTATTTTCCGCGAAAATTATATTTGGGGCAATCTTTGAACAAATTTACTGGCTTAAAGTGGCGTCAGACATTTATTCAGTAAACCGAGATTGGTAAAATAGCCAGGTTAATAAAAATTATTATGTAAGTAATTTCATTCTTAATCTTGCACAAATGCTTGCAGATTACTATTGTGTACAATGAATTTCAATAAATTTGAAAACTCAATACTCAATCTAACGATGATTTGGGAATATCTAATATGGAATAATATAATGCTTTTGTTGTATCAATTCTAGTTTAATCTCCTAACCTTGAACATGTTTTTAAAATTAAAATATTGAATTCAATTTTATAACCTGGTATTTATTTAAATTTTTTCATATTTGTTTTCATAAAAAGCGCATTTTGCATTTTTTACGCAGCTGAACATGACCTGATTCTTGTGTTTGCAGGAAACATGATGATCGCAATTCCCTACGCGAATATTATGCAACGTAAGGAACCCGGATCACGTAGCCAGGCTTGCCAGACTCTTGATATTCTGTCTCAAGCACAGCCCTCTCAGCGGACGGGTCGGCCTGAGCAGCGTTGTAGAAGAAGTTGGGACCTCGCAACACCTGAGTTCGGAAAATAATTATTGTTATGGATTTCGTTGAATGAAAACATAAATGGCATTTGTGTGTCTGTATTCATGAGATGGTGACGTATGAAGCGATTAGATGATTGATTACACAATAATAAAGTGACAACCTCATAACTACTGGCAAGATTATGTTCAAACTAATATACATAATAATGTGAAAACTCACGACATGAAAATATTCAAAGTGGTGACATTCAATTCTCAAAATTTGTGTAGTGTCTTAGAATAGAATAAAATAGAAGTGTCGGCATTGAAGATAAAACAAATAAAAAAACTTTTAAAAACCACGTTTTCTCAACGGACCAAAAAGAAAAACATTTACGCTTACATAACATTTAAGTTATGTAAAATGTTATGTAATGTTATGTAAGAGTAAATGTTTTTCTTTTTTGTCCGTTAAGAAAACGTGGTTTTTAGAATTTTTGTTTATTTGTTTTATTTCACTATTTTTAGTTTTGTAAAAACCAGAAAAACGCGTTTTTTTCAATATTTTTTATATTTTTTTATTTTCTACTTATTAGTTAGCAATATTAGCAATTAAAATCAATTTCCAGGGTTGGCAAGTGTGGATGTTCGAGAAAAAAACTCAATTCCAAACCGTGAATTTTAGTGTTTTTATTTTATTTTATTTTTATTTTTTTCTAAAATTTTTTTTTTAATTATTATTTCTGATGATCAAATCTTGAATTTTTAGGCATCATAAGCATGCATGCCAAATTTGAATTTTCTAGGATGTTCAAAAGAGCTCTAAATTAGGGTCTGAATTTTTGATGACAGACAGACACGAAACGAAGCTAAGAAAATCGTAGTAAAATAGGCCCATGGCCTGTTGCCGATTTTTGAACTTTTCGTGACTTGATTCACAAGGGATCCGGCCTTTGGAACCGTATCAATACATTTGGAACATATGCTCCTGCATAGCTACGTCTAGTCTGTTCTTAAAGGCGTATTGGAAAATGTTTTTTATGAGTACACTGAACTTCAAATTCCTTTTATAAGCAACACAAACGACTAAATTTTACTCATCTTACCTGTTGGTCGTGTCTCGCTGCAACGGGATCCGCGTCCAAAATGGTAGCCAGAGCCGACACGGAGCCTGCATGAAAGAATATTTATTCCTAAATAATATACGTTTAAAAATTACTTTTTAAAGACAACACTTATAAAGAATCCAGTGTCGCTAATGTTACAGATGTAAAATGAATTTCTAATTTTATTTTCGCATATTAAAAAAATTAATTGTTCAATTTTTTTAATATATAATTTTTTCTTCCAAAATTATTTATTCTGTCAATTGATTCATGCATTGCCTCTAACTTCACACAAGTGTGCAAAATTCCAGATCAATTGGACAGGTAAAAGTGTGTCAAATATCAATTATAAGATTTGTAGCTGAGAAAATTATTTTTTCCGTTTTTTTAATATTTAAAAAATAATATTTTCAAAATTATTCATTTTGTCATTTGATTCATGCATTGTCTCCAACTTTACGCGAGTATGCAAAATTTTAGATCGATTAGATAAGTAGAAGTGTGTTAAATTTCGATTATAAGATTTATAGCAGACAGACAGACAGACAAACAAGAACTGAAGTTAAGGAGAAGTGTTGTAATAATATATGTTTAAAAATTACTTTTTAAAGACAACACTTCTAAAGAATCCAGTGTCTTCAATGTTAAAGATGTACAATGAATTTCTCATTTTATTTTCGAAAATTAAAAAAATTAATTTTTAAAATTTTTTTAATATATAAATTTTTTCAAAATTATTTATTCTGTCAATTGATTCATGCATAGCCTCCGACTCCACACAGGTATGCAAAATTTCAGATCAATTGGACAGGTGGAAGTGTGTCAAATATAATTTATAAGATTTGTAGCTGACAAAATTATTTTGTACATTTTTTTTATATTGAAAAAAAAAATTTTAATTTTCAAAATTATTTATTCTCTCAATTGATTCATGCATTGTCTCCAACTTTACGCAAGTGTGCAAAATTTCAGATCGATTGGACAGGTAGAAGTGTGTTAAATATCGATTACAAGATTTGTGGCAGACAAACAAACAAACAAACGAACAAACAACAAGAAGTGAAGTTAAAGAGAAGTGTTGTAAAAAGAATCATTTTGTCTTTCATATTTACTCTGCCTTCATATTTACTCTGCTCACCTGAGACACGATTCAACGTAAGCTCAATGTTTCAACATATTTCTGAAAAATGCCGCTCTATATATGAAAAGTGGCTGGAAAAATGTTTAAATTCAAAAAAATTCATAAGGGAAGAAATAATCGAGTTACTTCTCCCGTGTGGAAGGGCTTAATGTTCGCCAGCAACTCCTCGTAAGTAATACAAACCTCAGTCATGCCACAGTGCACCAAGTAGAAAATTTGAGTGATCATCACTTGACAACAATAACCCAAAATAAGCAAAATATAGTACATTTATATCGACTATTTATATTGAGTGCTATTGTCTGGACCCTAGCTCCTTCTGACCTCGCGCCTCATCAACGAGGGCGTCGGAGACCCTGAAGAGGAGCTCGTCTCTGGTGCCGCGGATGGGGAGCAAGAAGCCTGACCTCAGCGCCGCCAGCAGCGTGGGGGACGCGCGCTCGATGGCCTGTTTCGAGCCTACATCCTGCAAGCAAGTTAAGGGAGATTAGTCTTCTAAATTTAGTTTCAATAAAAATACTAAAATACTTTTTCATTTCAGATAGAGTGAGATAAATAAAGCATACTATAGGTCAAGGAGAAATTTTGAGAAAGTTCAGGAAGACAATGTCAACATTTCGCAATTCTTTTGCGCCCGCCATATTCTCAAATTTGTCAATATTGTACATTAGGGCTTGGATCATTATCTCACTTTAGCACCAATGAAATCCTAGCATTTAACTAGAGTATAATTACAGAAATGGCTCAATTATACTTTCTAATGTTAAAGCACTCAATAATGAATCGTTAAAGTACGCATATTCAGAAAAAATAAATTGGATGAATTTTCGATAAGATCACCTAGAAAAACGTTTGGAACGCTGGAATGTTAAATTCTTGTTCAAATGAAGTTGGTTTTGCAGGCTAACAGTGTAATTGTATAGCACACGTTCCATACGTTATTGAAAAATAACGATTTCTTACAAGTCCGATTTCTTCATCAGCCAATTTGCTGAACAAATTCTGTCTGAACTGAAGAACGTTCTCCCCGTCGAAGGCGGAGTAGGTTTTTGACTTGACTGCCTCTACTGGGGAAACCAAATTGACGACGCCAGCTTCTGGTACAACATTCTGGTTGACGGTGAACCCGTCCCCAGGGCTGGCTTGATACGACGCTTGTTGCACTTCACCTTTAGGAATAAAAATTTGTTCTAAATTTAATCGATTTTATAAGATGAAAAAGGGTTGTGTAAAACTACTTGAAACCTGTATTGAAACTGATTTGGTTAATTTTAATGTTTCATTTTCAACAGAGTTACAGCAGAGTTACAGCTACAGCACATCGAGAGTTTCATTTAGTTACAGAGTAAGTCGTTGGATAACAAATAAAAATTCACAGTTTCAAGAAATAAAAGCTGAAAAATTAGCCATGCATTTATTCACTTATTACCTCTTTAAATAGTTGAGTGAGGACAGAGTGAATTGGTGATGTGAATCTTACGATTGAGGACAGCCGAAGAATAATTATTCAGTATAAATGTTATTACCAAAAAATTTGGATCCTTATCTACAAGCAGAAAAATTTTAATGAACATTCAAGATTGCATTTTATTACATGAGTTGATCGTACAAAGCATGAATAAGAAAGTTAAAAAATTCTTTACTGAAATTTTACGTTCTCGTGAAAGAGTCAGAAATAAAGTTTTTCCTATAAATTACTATAACCTATTTTTAAGGAGGACCAAATGTATTCAGCACTGGCCCGTATGCTAAATAGGGCACTAGCACTACGAAGTAGCACTACGCACTACAAGCCGTAGTGCCACTTTCTAAACAAAAAATATTTCGCACATTGAATGATTTTTTTCTTACTTGAACTATTGCAACAAATTAACTAACATTTTGATGGTAGTTAATTATAAAAAAAGGCATGAAATATGTTTAAGAAAGGCAAAATCTCAGCAAACTAAACGCTTCCAGCAAGTCAGTTACACAACAAATTAAATTAAGAAGAGTTTGAGTACTCGGGAATTTTTATTATTTTTAATTTTTTGTAGAAGGAGCGCTTGTAAAAAGAAAGAAAAGTATGGCACTGACCGTTGGCATCAACAAAGGCGTAACTGCCCTGCACGGTGCCATCATAGCTCTTGCTCTCAGAGTGAGTGCGGCCAGGGAACTGGTAGCCCCAATTGTAGATAAAAGCGCTGTCGGGACCTCGATAGAACTGAGCTCTGTAGGGGAAATACACGAGGATTCATACCAAGCTTGACTAAAAGGCTAGAGCCTCCATCTACATTTAGAGTACATTTACTTTGGCGTAAAGAATAAAATAGAAATTTGAGGTTGAACCAAAATGCTAACACAAATTACTCCTGCCCAAGTAACCATTAGGTAGAATTTAGCTTTGGAGGCAAGCCGAGAGCATCGTCTCAAGACAGACGAAACATCACAAGCTGAGATAGACAACGTCTAGTTCTAAAGAAAATCAAGTGCGAGCTGATGCACAATTCCCACAGTCGAACGTAGCACAAATATTTACAAAATTTGCAGTATTATCTCTGAATCATTTCTTACGTGTCTCTTATCTCATATCATTGTTTATGCCTACTATTCTTCCGCAAGATATAACCTAAATAAGTCATACTCTCCTGCGTCTTACCCATTAACTGACATATATATTCAAGATACGAGCATCATAAACAGTTCTAAATTTCTCTCGGCAAGTGTCGTATGCATTTATGATATGACCTTAGTTCCATTTTCAGAAATTATAGGGATTACTGAAAAAATTCGCACGACTAACATGCTGCCGGAGTCTCCAGGGTTCTGGTAGCTGAACCTGAAGGATGGGACGCTGGCTGGGAGTACGGCGCCGGCCAGCAGCACGGCCAACACGGCGCTCAACGTCAAACTCTGAAATGCAGAATTTCATGACTACATAATAGCATAATAATTCAGAGGACCTACTAAATCAAATTACGAGAATAGCTTCAAGAAAACACGATAATCAGTATTGATGAAGGAATTAAAATCCCGAAATATAAATAGATTTCAGTACTTAAGGGAATTAATTTTTCATTCAATATGAACAAAATGAGAAAAAAATTGGGGGATTAGATGTCAAATCCTGATAACTCAGCTAAACCCTACGGAAAATTTTTAATTCAGGTTAATTATAATCATCAAATCCGTCTCAGCGATGACATAAATAATAATTTCGAAATTTTATACGCACAGCCTCTTGTAAACAGCGAAACTAGGCGAACTAGGTTTGAAGCGAAACTAGGTCAATTTGAATGAAGTACTATTAATAACTATTTATATCAGTTCTGCCAGGATGCAATCAATTTTGGAGCAGCTCTTAAAACAGCTTCCAGAAATACAGAAGAAAAGATATCATTAATTTCTGTTTTAACAAATAATACCTTCATAAAATAATCACCAGCAACAGGTTAACATTATCACATCATCCAAAGTACGAAAAAAAAATAAATAAAATTATCAGTCTGTAGTCCTAGTCGTTTTAAATTTATTTTAGTTATTATCTTGAAAAAAATTGAAATAGTAAATGTAACTCATGATTTTTATCTTCAAGTTGAGTATTGTTCGGTTATCATGCATATCATTAAAGTAAATTTGACAGAAAATTAAGAAAAAATTATCGTTCTGGATTGAAGCTGCTGCTCACAAGCCGGTATCGTAAGCTCGGCTCCTGGATTACCAGGAAACAAGTTTGTGGGTGCGTTGCCCTTGCTTTCAATGCCAAGGTCAAGTGAAGAAGCTCACAATGCTCCCATTCCTCCTTCTCTCGTGCTTTGTTTAGTATCACATTGCCATAATTTATCTTATTTGTTAGTTGTTTAATTAAAATATTGAGTCAGGATTCTTATCTAGACCAGAATAATTATGTCAAAAACCTCAAAATTCCCGGAGGGTCACATAAATCAAACTCGCTTATTGATTATTTTAAAGAAGGCATTATCCGAGCGTGAACTAACCGACCTGACAAATTTGATCTTGTTGGGGAATACATTTAATTTGAGGCAATCTTGGACAGCAAAATATCACTACACCAGCACGATAAATCCTTAACGGGGAAAATCATTAAGCTTTTTGACAAAGAAGGGTAGTATGTGGGCAGATGATGACCGTTACCATAATATTAAAATACGATTTAAATATTGACGATGATATTTTTCGATAAAATTCATGATACTGAAATGTATTAATCGCCTTGATATGTGCCTCTGAAAAGCTTATCAGAAAATTAAAAACCGAATTTTACTGAATATTAAATTTAACTGAGTAATTGATCCCTTAGCAAAAATACGTAAATGACATCACATGACTTCACTCCACAAAATGCATGTAGGAATTACTCTTAGATAAAGAGAGTCATCATATCAAAACTAAATGCGGTTTGAGTAAAGAAACAACTAAATTTCCCTGCTGCTTGATAGTAATTTTACAAAAATTTTATTTGATACTCCATTCGACACTGAATTGCAAATAGTGAACAATGCACGAATACAATGTTAGAGATAATTCTGATCTTACCATCATAATGCCAGAGGTGTTATCCGTAACGCTCGTGGTGCACAACTGAAGATCGTCTCCCAGAATTCCGGTTCGCAAGCAGTCATTTTCATCCAAACCTCCAGCACAGCAACATACATGCAGCTGCCTTCAGTAATCTATTGCTTCGATGGTATAAAAAAAATCTTCTTTATGTCGACTTGATGTGATCCATGCTTCGAATCCGTGCCAAAAATTAAATGGACTTTGTGCGTAAAAAAATGTAATTGGTCGAGATTTCGCCTAAATGCAATATATCTTTGCCTCTTCTTCAACTGAAAGCAGCCCATTTTATTCTATTCCTTATAATCATGGTTATTTACGATTGCTTTCATATAGTTGCAGGTGCAAATTCGAGCTGAGGTGTTTCAAATTGTTCACGTATCAATAACAATAGCAATCTATTTGAAATATGAGATATTGAAAGAGCTTACAACAACTATATCAATCAATATAAGTAGCTCCTACTCAAACCTAAATTATTCTAAGAAACCAATTGAATGATAATTTGATCTTTCTCAATACCTGATATCTTTTTCAAGTCCAGATTATCCTTATTTTCAGATCCAGGTTGCCCACGAACATGCCTTCGCAGTTCGGTTGAACCAGGCGTGGATAATAATTCACTTCATAGAATAATAATAAATATAATAATTATCAATAATATAGAATAAATAAAATTTAATACTGATACAAATACCGAAGCATGCAACGCACTTGTCAGGTCCGCATGCCATGGGCGCTCGCATCCCAAACCTGTCGCGGCGAAGGCCAACCTGCAGGTTGCTGACCCGAGCTCAACAAGAACGAACAGCGCAATTAAATTAGTTCTATACTTAAGCGTTCGATAAACTTTCTATTAGTCATAGCCATCGGGAAAGAAATTTGTGCCGTACGAATTCAGTAAATTATTAATCAAAATTTTTCATTTGCGAAATATTTAGCACAGGTTCGGAATCAAATTCGTAAATATATGTAAATATTCTAACCTAGGCCAATGAGTGAATACTAACTTTTTTTCTTTTATTCGCATATGCGTAAATTATAGCCTAAATTAATTGAGCGACGTGGATCTTCGACAAACTTTATCACTTTTCCCCAAGTCCTACCGAGAGTCCTTGCTTTAGCTGTTGCCAGGGCTATTTGATTGGTTCGGTGACATTTTTTTGCATCATGGCTGTAAGTTTGAAACTCTAAACAGTTAAACTCATTAATCACTAATCAGTTATTATAAACAGTTAAAATCATTCAGTCATCTTGATTTTTACAGGTAAAGGAAACAATGGGCGTCTAAATATATAATGTATTTTTCATGCTCTCTAATACATATCAGATTGTGAGTAAAGTACTAAATTTTCTTCATGAATAAATCAAATAAAATTTGAGAACACATGAAAGTACATGAAGGAAAGATTTGCAATACTAAAAAAGTTCGCTATAAACTTTATTCCATGGATTTTGTCTGAGAATTAAATACTAACAAATCTTCTGTACTTGAATTTAACAACATTTACTGAAATGATCAGTTTTCCATTATAAACGAAAATGATCATGTTTCCAACCATACAGCATCCAACTAATATTATGTTAATTAATTTCACAATAGTTCTATTCGAACCAAGTTATCAAAAGATGGAAGATTTATAACAAATGAAGAGATGAAAGCACGTGAGTCAGCGACCGTTTTCCACGGTCCCTACATCAGGCCTGACGAAGGTGACGACGGCTTGCAGGGCATCATCCACCAGGTCTCCATCGCTGTGAATGAAATGACTAGTTTTTGGTTTGTGTTTCAGTGAGGAAATTTGATTCTAAATTAACACTAATTGCAATGATTTGCATTGGTAATATGTTCGCTTACTCATATAATTTCTAGTTACAGATCTATTAAAAATATTCATGTCGAAATGCAACCTTTCACCAGCGAAAGGTATGTTATGTATGGCTAAAGAATGTACACCGTTTCCTGATGAGATTTAATCTCGGTATCACAAAGTGATGCCGTGATACTTACTCAAAGCATCCGATTGCTTTTATAGAGATCCTAATGGTACTCCCAACGATCGAATTGGAATATTAGTTAAGTTTTCTACGCTATGTGAGACCACAGCTGTAAGAAATTTCATCCTTGCCCTTTTACTTGTAAAAGTTATGTGTATAAATTTTCTTTCCAACTTTGCGATTCTTCAATCAGGAAACGAAAGCCATTGAATATTCTGCAGATATTTCTGCCCCAATTTGAAATTAATTATCGAATTTTTTATCGCAAATATAATTCTTGTCTTAAATTTAATTGTGTTAAGTAACATAACAAGACAATACGTTTTGAATTACCTGAGAGGAAAAAGTCTCTGAGTTCCGAGATCAGAGACGAGCTTCAGAGCTCCGTACGGCTGGACGCCCTCCTCGGCCCGCAGCTTGAGCAGCAGCGCCTGCAACGTCGCGGCGTCCTGCTGCTGCGTGGCTCCTTTATACGGTGAGAGCAACTGGCCCGCTCCCCCCACTGGACCTGATGGCAAAATTTCAGGAATAATGCACAAAAAAAACTTGTGCGTTTTTAAATTTTCAATTCTAACGAAATTTCTGGAATAATTTTTCCAGAAAGTTTTCTATTGTATGAACTCTTGGAATATTTTCATCTTATATTAAGAAGAAGACTGCTGTTCAAAGTATTCCCTTGTAAAGGGGTAACCGTTACAATTCCAGCTCTAGAAAACTAGTGGCCGGTTTCTTATAAACTCTTCAAATAACTTGAACTAGTCGCATAGATTTTATTTATTACAATGTAAAAATATTATTTTACCTAGACAAATTAACCACACCTGACACTTGAAGTAATTCGCTGCCTTTATTACGCTGAGGCCCTGCGTTGTAATGCATGCTAACGCGGCCCCCGTCGGGGGTGACGTAGAAGTACTGCCCCCTCACGGACCCCTCAGCGTCACGCGTCTCCACCCGCCACTGATCGGGAGCCCGCAGTCCGAACCTGAATCGTATTAAGAGACATACACGAGATAAATAACTTTTTTCTCCTAACGATTAAATAAGTAGCCCCGGGAAATTTATGTAGCTTAACAGAATGATGGGCGAAAATTTCGTTCGCTGGTCATTATTCAGCTGCAGTTGAAGAACGAGGATGATTCAAACAAGTCAGCATGGCATTCTTCAATAGTGACCAGGTCCTCTAGGATAGATAAACGAAAACAAAATTGAGGTAAATTACTGGTAACTGTTTCTGTCAAGATCATTCCGTACATCTAAGCATTGCATTTTCAAAAGATTCATAAACCTCAAGCTATAGTTTATTGTAAAACGCAACCAATCGCAATAGTTTTCTCCCTTTTTTTCTCAGGACTGGAGCTCTCATTTCGTACGAAATCATGCCGAGCTATTATCAAAAAAATTTTTTAGTAAAAAAGTTCGGAACCACTTTGAAAATTGCAAAAAATATGTCAATCTACTTTATTTCTGCTTCTGTAAACATAAGAAAGATATCTCATTCGTCAGAGCAAATAATTTACTCCCAGCATTTGGCCTAGAATTAGTTAAAACATCCAGTAAGCTCCAGTTCCCGTTCACTATAGGAAAGAATGGTCGGAAGCTTCAAGCGGCGGAAATCTTGGCAAATCGTCTAAAATTATTAATAAGCACCTGTACGCTCCAGCTCCCGTTCTCTAAACGAAAAAATTGTCGGACGCTTCAGACGGCTAAAATCGAGGCTAATCTTCCAGAATTAGTAATAACCACCTGTAAGTTCCAGCTCCCATTTGTCAAACGAAAGAATGTTCGGAAGCTTCAGGCGGCGGAAGTCTAGGCAAATCATCAAGAAATACTGAATAACCACCTGTAAGCGCCAGCTCCCGTTTTCCAAAGGAAAGAGTTGTCGGACGCTTCAGGCGTCAGAAATCTAGGCAAATCATCAAGAAATACTGAATAACCACCTGTAAGCGCCAGCTCCCGTTTTCCAAAGGAAAGAGTTGTCGGACGCTTCGGGCGTCGGAAATCTAGGCAAATCGTCTTCAGTGTTCCGGTGTTCTGCTGCCAAGTTTGCCAAGTTCGGCTGTCCGTAAAACGGGGCTGGCGAAGAGAAGCTCATGAAGAAGCTCACGACGATGAGCCCGGAAGCCCATCTCTTGAACTGCGGCTGCATCGCTGGCCAGAGTGAAGAACGAGTAAACAACAGTTCCTGGAGTTTAGATGTCTTTCGATGAACAACAAAAAATTTGCCAATCAAATAAGTACGAACATATCTATCAGGGACTGATCGTAAGGACTTACGCCACATAATAAGAAACAAAGTCTTTTATAGAAAGAAGACATGAACTTTACGAATGAAGATGTATTTTTACATTGTGGGCAATAAAAAGACAGATGTTGTATATAATTAGTATGGCAACGTAGCGGTTACTCAACAGCCAAATAATTCAGTAAGCTCAACAGTATCTTTTAATTTTTATGATATTTATTCAGATTCATAAACTGACAACTGAAATCGCCTTCACAAATTTAATATATTAATGTGTATCTTAGGTTATTTTCTGTGATCATTTCCTTCGCTACAAACAATTAATAATCATCCTTACTACAACAAATTAAAGAACCATATGTAATCAGTCAATTCCAGAAAAAAATAAAATAAGTGACAAAGAAAGCAGTAAGTGCAGCGTGTAAGCGATTGAGGCGCGCTTCTGATGACCGCTGCAACGTGACCGAGCAAACCGGTACTCGCGTCGCTCGCGGCGCTCAGACAACAAACAAACCTCCTGCTCTGCCTCGCACTCAACAAAAAATACAAACTTCGTGTTTACAGATACCCTTTTTTGCTATTTCTTGTATGAAGCAAATCGTTCCTTCTACCCGCAGACTAACAGGATTACTTTTATGCAGATCTTATATGCATATATCTAGATGTCATGATACTCGATTACCTCCGTACGAGCTTAGACATAACGTTATTATTGACATTCAGCAGAGAATCTATTTAGTATTGAAAAATCGACTGATCAAAATAAAATAGACTGATTTAGTACTGATAAAATCGACCATAGCTAAATTGTCACAATTTTTGCGACTGCACTATTGGAACTGCGCTGTGCTTATGGTTATCTTAATTGATATGTAGGAGCCGATTATAGTAGCCGTGCAATTAAAACATCACTGAATATAAATAGTCCATGAACAAGTCACACATAATACATGTAAGTCGTTTGGTGTGCATGAGTTCTTTCAAAGACTCCATGTCTTTTCGTGCAGTCATGCAATCAGATTAACAAGACAAATGTCACTATAGTATTAATAATTTCAGTGATTTGTAGCGAATTTTTCGCTAACTTGAACCATTTAGGTGATCACATATACTTTTCATACCTTAATCACCCTTCACGAAGTTCATTGATTGCTTCACCACTTGACGTGAACGCCGACTAGACCAGCTAACCGCGCACTACAAACGCTGCTCACCTTATGAAGAAGTGTCCTCGACTGCAAGAGTCTACCATCGTCGTCTTTAATTTTCTTTAACCAAAATATTCATTTAATTTTAAGAATGTAATCGTTGATGGTGAACTTTAGCACAGTCTTCACCTGCTCTCGATTTACCGTATTTCAAATCAAACTGATCACAAGTGAGCGTAAAGTAAAATGAATTTTCACTTAAATACAACCATCTTGAAGTTCAATTGTTCATGCGAGCCAACACGGAGTGATCAACAGCATTGAAAGCTGCCGTTAAATGTGGAGCATTTGATCAAATGAACAATAATTTTGAGTTTAATGTATTCACTACATTAATAGTAAGTTCAGCGTTTGAAAATAAAAATAAATACTCTCCATGGAGCATACAAGTCATGGGTTCCATGACCCACTACGATGGGTAACTATCAACTCATTAATAAATAAATAACTCATTAGGTTGAAGTTAATAATTGAACCAAGTGAGTCCCGATGACTCAGAAAATCGTGTGGCTATGAGGACAAGCATCTTTGGTATGCTATCCATTCTGGGGCACTCTTGTATCGTGAAGCGGTTATGAAACTTATCAGTTTGACCATATTAGATGCAGTTAATTAGATTTTGTTCAAGTCAACTGGCTTAAATTTGCTGGTGAAAAGAGTAAAATGTTCATACTAACCCAGTTTAAATATGGATACACGGATAATTAAAATAATCTGGCAATTTTGACGTACATGTTAAAGTAAATCTGAAGGAACAAGCTAACAATTAAGCTGTATAACCTTGGATTCTGGTTAAGCTTTCTGCATTTTCCTTTTGGTGAGCATAACCGAGAGAAGTTCCCGGGGTCACTTATCAATATATTATTTGATTCAATAGCACTTATTGACAAATTTTTCTCAGGGACAATCTGGATGAGAACTTAAATTTGAGACGACGGGAATTTACCCGGGCAGCATGTGAGCAGGTTCCGGACAGTGCCTCTGTACTCTGGGCTCTTCAAAATACTTTTTGAAATCAGATTAGGAACTTCATAAATATAGAATGGCCGATATTGACTGTAATAATTCTACTCTAACGATTGCGATTAACCAATGAAATCCTTTAATAAATTAAACCGCTACCTTTATTAGGCTAGTTAAACCGTAAAACTTTGTATAATATTAGTATGTTTGTTATATGATAATACCAACACCAACAGCATGAATTTAAAATACACATACACCTTCTTGCTTCATAATTAAATCCAAAAGTTAGAATTGTCATAGATTTCAAACGTAAAATATGGAAGAGCGTCTTTAATTATTATGTGGCAATGCCGAGAGCCATGCAATGGTTTTGATAACTTATATTAATTGCATCAAGTTTCATAGTTAGGATTTGAAAGAACTTAATAATATGCCTTGTACTTAGAACAGCCAGAGTGCCCACGTCGATGTTGTTACCGAACACGATTATCAACCATGAGTCATTCGCATTCAGTCCGTCAGAGTCCAGTATCCTTCATGACAGTCCGTCCGTAAACCTTGATCTGTCCTCGCTTAATTTACTGGGGACGGAATCTTCAGGTCACCTCGGACAGAAGACCATTGCAGCAAATAAATTCTACTGCAGTTTAGCCCCGTTAAGAATGTACGAATATTCTTGGAGACCTAAAATCTTGACGATTTTTTACCTCGGCGATGGTGTAATTGTTCGTTATTTATGCACATATTCATAAAAATGGGTATTTGTCAAGGTAGATAGACCGTGGTAAAAATTGCACAATTATTTTCGAACATTCTGCGATTTTTTTACACTGAATTTTTAATAGATTTTATATATGTTTATTCATACTTAAGTTATATTAGGAGTATGAATTATATGTTGCAGCTTTCTTATCGCGAAAACAGAGAGGGATCAGAGGACGCAAATTCCAACCCATATACAGTAACAAACTCTGTCAGCCATTCCATCACTATGGAAGTTTGATTAGATTTAATGTCGCTCACTCTGCTTAATTTTTTGTGTAAATTATTTCATCGGATATAAAGTCATTATTCCAAAACATGTATGAAATATTTTGCCAATCGTAGATTTAAATTATTCGTTTAAACTATAAGTCGCTGAATAAATAAAACTTCCTCAAAAACTTATTACAGAGCTCTCTGGAAACTGAATTAATTTCGGGTTTAAATTTCTACCCAGGCATTAAATGGCATAAATGATCAAATTAAAAAAATAATTTCACATATAAAATTTTATCTGGCGTACAATCTAAGCAGATATTCTGACTCAGCATTGAAAGTTCGATTGAGTGATTCATTCAAGTTAGATGCGTCGATGTAAGATGGCTGCCCGCCATCACATTTTGCTATTCGTACCGCGCCAAGATCAGTCAAAGATGACGCACAGTAGGGCTTCTTCCCATTACTGGGCTAAGGTATTCAAGCGTATGGGGGTGCATGCAATTCCAGGGACCAGGCTTAATTTAGAGTGAAGATACCATGATAGAAATTTTTATCAATAAAATCCTGGAGGAACGGAACCATGAGGAATGTAAGGTTTACATATGATCTGAGGGAAAAGTCATGTTTAGATTTATGAAGGCTGAATCAGTTCGACATGAATTTTGTGCAATTTATGAATACGCCAACATACTGAAACGCATGACAGAGGAATTAAATTCATACCAAATTCAAATTCATTGATTGTAAATACATCAGATAAATGACATTAAACAAGAAAATTGTATGAAACATCCAAACCTTTTGAGTTCAACAATGTTCAGGATAATGCCAAAGATAATATATGCCAAGGATAATGACAATTATTCACAAAAGTATTCAAATCCACAAAAGTGAAGTGAATCCTTGAGCTATCCCTCGTTGCGGGACGCGAGACTTGCACCGCTGAAGGCGGTTGACTGCCACCGGCACCGCCGCGGGCTTGGGTGTGGCCAAGGCCGCTGGGATGAAACGAGACACAACTCCTGGTCTTAATTAATACTGGCAATTGTGGTGTGGAAAACAAATTATCACAAATTTAGTTGTTGTATTCAAGTAAGTAACCTTGCAACTAAAGATTTATTTGTTCAATCAGGAAGACAATGGTGTCTTCTTATCATATTTTTTGATGGAAAATAGCACCATACAAAGATCTCCTTGAAATTTCAGGCTTTTAAATACAAATAAAGGGTTCCATCCACTCATTGACATTCTGTATTTATTCCTAAAAAACTTCATATGAAACAGTATCTCATCTAATTTCAGAACATAATTTTTGATTAGAGCTATCGTGAATATATTTGAAGGCCGTTGCCCGAACAACTACAAGCACGTGTCCTTGGAGATCAGGGCCCACGTACGCTTGGTTAGGACCGGCGTGGTCGGCAGAAGCGCCCGACCCTGGAGCGGCCGTAGCCACGCCCGGCGCCGCACCCCTCCTCATATAAGACATCGCCGGCGCATCCGCGGCTCAACACTCCCAACACCTCCACCATGAACACTGTGAGTGACAAAACTGTGGCATACAGAAAAAAAATCATGCTAAAATTTCCGGTATAACATTGCAAAATGTCTTATTTGTGGATTTAAACGGCAGACCGTATTTTTATTGACCTGAATTGCCTAGGGCACCAACGTTTGTGAAGTTGAATTGTTTAAATTAAAATATTTCACTCGTCTGTTTAACTCGTTGTCGTGAAAGGTGGCCGATGGTGAATACCACATTTTATGTGAATATCTTTATGAAATTGGCAATAAGAACTAATGGGACAATAAGAAATTAAGCAATAGGAATAAAATAATACTTGGAAGTGAATAGATTAAAGCAAACCATAAGGGACTTTCATAGCCGAATCAAATACAATGCACGTCTACAAAAGCTTGGGATCCATTTATTTCGGCTTAAGATACAAAACAAATATTTCCGATGGCGATGTGCCGAATACGTGGGCATTGACAGATTTTGCCTTGAAAATTTCCAATACCACAGAAGGTTCATAATTATTGCGTCAAGCTTTCCAGCTGAATAGCTAGTTGTATTATTTTGTGTTTCTTTCATCAATCACACCCAACATTCAATATTTTGAATATTATGCTCTCTTACTTCTCAAACTTCAAATTTGAATTTCCACTGTTGATTATATCATGTGCTTCTAAAAGTTATCAAGGACATAGTTTATCTTCATTTTTATTTTTTCCTTGCCCGTGTTTCACTTAGGGGATTGTGTTTTAAATGTACATTTACCACAAATATCCTATCTACTAACACAAATTGTATACTTATAAGGCAATCGTTTGCTCCTTTTACAATAGCAATATTAAAATATATTTAATCACTTAACAAAATAATGACTTGATCGTATATACTCAGGTGGCCGTCATCTTGGTAGCTCTCGCCAGCTGTGCTGCCGTACAGGCAGACAAGAATGAATTTGCCGCCACGGTCGTCCGGGTTCCGAAAGAAGACTCGGCCATCATCCAGAGCCACAGACTCGGCGGCAACTTTGCGTACTCCACCCACGAAGCCCATGCTTATGGCGTGAAGACCCCGATAATTGAGCAGAAAACAGTGCCTGTCGGAGTGACCTACCACCAGGGAGAACCGATAGTCCAGACCCACACCTCGTACGTGAAGCATCAAATCCCTCAATATGGCGTGGTCCGAACCCAGCACTCCATTCCTGCAATCCAGTACACCGCAGGACAACAGGTCGTGACGTCTCAAGTGTCCACCCCAGTACAGTACGTCCAGCAAGCTGCACCTGTGCAGTACATCGCTGGATTTGCCCCAGCTCAGTACGTTGCAGCATCAGCTCCAGTGCAGTACGTTTCTGGAGGTGCTACCCCGGTGCATTACATTACCGGAGGCGCTGCCCCAGTGAAATACGTAACAGGAGGAGCTTCTCCCGTGCATATCGTTGGCGCACCAGTACAATTCGCTGTGTCTCCTGCGCAGTACATCAAAAACAAATCAGAAACTGCCGGAAAGGTCCCGGAAGTCATTGATGCTTAAAATCCTACCATCCTCTAACTTGTCAGCCCATCGATCGTCTCATCATCGCCTTCTCATCCTGACAAAATTAACCCATCGCGAATGTCTAGATCTGACAACACTGCGTCATTTCTTCTAATAAATAATATACCTGCTATCTATTTTCATATCCAATTCTGCTCTGATATTTTTCCTTTTATGGTGAGTTTCCTTTGAGTTGAGTTCTGGCAGTGATCGGGGACGCACGTAGTGTTTGCGGGTCCCAACTTTCTCACTTCTTACTATGCCGGTTTGACTTATCTCGCGAATTTTGTACCGAAACGATTTCAGTGGAAGGTTCAATGTTAGTGCAGTTCAATCAAAATTGTGCGAATAGTGAGAAAAACGGCTAGTTTATCGAACCCGGTGGAAGTCTGGTAGCTTCTTCAAACTATCGCCAGTCATGAAAAGATCCGGTCAAATGACACGAGTTTAGATCTATGAACAAGGCACGAAATGGAAAAGAATCGGCGACAGGCCACATCAGGCCTACACTTCAGAGCCGACATCACTATGTTATGTTATGTTACTATGTTATGTTATGGTGAAAGTGTAGTGGAAGCTAAGTATTTGATGATGCTAATATAATCAGCAACGAATTTCTTATTCATCGATATTTTACTTGGTATATCTTCTTATGAGGTAGTCATTTTCATCTTTACAACCTACTCAAAAAATTGATAATTATGTAGAAAAACGTAAAATTTTGGAGGATTAACACTAGTCTTCTGATTTTACAACCTTTGTTTTAATCAGTCTAGGCACCCACTTCTGACTTTGAACTTCTTAAAGTGGGTCTTTGGACCCACTTCTTAGTGAAATTATACAAGTGGAGATATTAATATGATATTTATACTTTATTTGATATATACTTAGTTATTTGATAGACAAGACAAAACACCACTCGCATCAAAGAACAAAATACAGCAATCGCATTGAAAGAAATTCACGAAATCTCTTTGACTCCTTACGCTGCATGTTGCACGTTGCATTTTCACTGCAGAATCTATAGTTGAAAATAATTGTAATGTAATACAATTAAGTTGAGTCTTGAAGAATTGCTGTTCGATTCTATTTGAAATTTATACGTAGAATTTTACCATTTCGTTAACATTTTATTTTAAATCATATGAAAATCTTTATCTGTAGAAAAAATTAAATTGAATCATCATCTAAATTTAAGTATATAAGCTTAGCATTGAAGCTACAATACAATATATGAGAAGAATAATAAGGTTATGAACACAGGATGAATGAACGACACGGCGAGATAATGCGAAATGTTTCGACTCTTATATTCTCACAGTTGTTGATTATCTATATAGCATTACTGATCAGCAATGAAGATAATTAGCTAAAATGAACTCGTGTTCGGATACATTTATCGGCTTTTATACATATGCACAAATGTAGATTAATATATTCTAGTCACCCAGAAGATGATTGGCTAAACTTAACTAGTGTTAGAGACAGAATGTCCGGATCTTACATTCACATAAATATGTTTTAACTCTATACAATATTCTATTAGTAAGAAGATAATTAGCTAAATTATACCCACCAATTTTCTTCATTAAACGCTGCTCGAGACATAAACGTACTAATGGGCTTAGGAAAAGCATAAGAGGAGAAGTGGATTCTCAAACTCCAAGGATTCTCCACCCTAAGCAACGCCTGGTCAATCTGCATATGTCATCCATGTAAAAGATTTTCCAAAATTAACAGTTTAATCATTCTAATGAGAATGTTTCACGATCCTGCAACAAACTAATGCATGTATGAAAAGTAGGAACATTTTTAACTGTGATCACATTGTTGCTCATTGTGAGGAAAACTCATACGGATAATTATTTCTTTAATCAATCTATTCAAAGTAGATGATATTATTTTCTTATCCTCCAACAAAGACGCAATAGCGACGCACTTTTTTGCCCTTAAGTGGGTCATTCTAACCCGTTTACCGCGGAGAGAGGGCGTATCATTGAAATGTGTCACTATTCGGACAATGTGAACCATACATTTTTCTGAGTGTGGCTTGGCGAACACAGTTCATAATGTGTAAATTTTAGTTCATCCTGGATTAAATGAACTATTTAAAATAACTTCGATCGTTCCTGCATCGGAAGCGATCGCTAGAAATTCCGAATCTATGTAATTCTAAATCTTGTAAAATATTGAATTAGGATGTTATGATTTTTCAGAGTATGGCATCGGGCGCTGTTGGGCAGTAATCTATTGGAATGACCTAATGTAGATTTAAATTATCGTGACAGTTGTAATATTCTGTGATGCTCACATGATGCTCCACTTCACTGATTACGACTAATTTTAATTGTTCGGCGGCCATCATAAATTTAACTTAGCTATTCCGAGAAACTAAACATCGTTATTAACGTTCAATAAAATAAATGAGTTGGCCAAGATTTCATACCTGAAGTTCAAAGTTTTTGACTGTCCAAAGTTTTGTCAACTTATACAGATCATTGCTCCTAAGGGTCAATCAATTTGTAATTCCAGGTATGCCAAGATTCATTCGAAGTTGGAATTCCAATATGCCAAGTATTATTCTTCCAAGTGTGGAATAATGCATGCTTCACCCAGCGGCAGACTCTGAAATGGCTTCATGATATTAACCTCAAACATACTAGATTCGAGCTCTATATAAAAAAAAAATTTTATTTGACTTTTCTAACTTGAAGTCGATTAATCCTTTCAAATAAATTCGCTATATATTATGGAAGAACTTAAATTTGATTTAAAATACTTAACAGAAAAACGAAAAACGGAGTGTAAGATACAGAGGGAAAACTTGCATGAATTTATTCGTGTGTTCAAACCAGTGAAACCAAAGCAATCAAAGATCTTCAGTTCCTCTGGTATGAGGAACGTCTTTGTGAGACAAGTTTGTGCGCCGATACCTACATGGCAGCAGCTTGTGTCCTTTTATGCGCCGTATCTACGGCCCACGCCCTGGTTTTTTAATGCTAAATAGTTTTTATTCAAACAACCCATTTCTGTTTAATCTATCGACATTAAAACATTTCCTTCAAGAAACATAACTTTTTTACAATGAATATTAGATACCTAACCTATAGACTCATTTAAAATAGCATTGTGTATCATTTTCTATAGAACATTCATAAGATGCAGAAGGCGTAGTTAGGTTAACCGATGGTGATGGGAGCGCTGAACAAGGTCGTGTGTGGGTGCCGCCGACGGTGTTCCCGGGAGCTGCACCGAGGAGGATCATTGTAGCCGAGGCACTGCCGTCATGTGGACTTGTGTGAGTTATCCTAGCCTGAAATAGTCATTTCATCGTCAGTGTGTCTATGAAACTTTTATATAGGGATTTTTTCAATTGTAAAATGAGACTGGGAATTTATACCATGTTTTTATCATGTTCTTTTTGCTACATTTAATAATTCACATGAAGTATATGGAAGAATATCAATCCAGTCTCGGAGCTCGCCTTTTCCATCGTAATTATGGACGCTAACTGTAATCCTAAAATTTGATCAACTATCCATTGAGAAATTTGCGGTCTGGTGTTACTGAAAAAAGTGATAATATTTGCAATAAAATTCTAGGCCTGTTTGGAAATTACATTACGAGGTCCATAAGCTACAAATATCAGCTCCTTCATCGCCGACATGGTCATCGCGAATTAAGATATAGCTAAGGTTTCCTTCATCGTCTGTTGAGCAGCCCAAGTTCCCCAGTATTTATTTGTTATCCATTAAAAGGACACAACGCCATGAAATAATAAAAACTCCACAAATCGATAAGAATACCTGGCTTCATTCAACAAATTGTTTAGTCAAACTTTTTCGACGATCACCGTTCATTTTTGTTTTCATTGGAAACTTAGGCACTTAAGGGCCGTTATCAATTCTGAAACAGAGGGTGTTAATTTCGAAAAAATAATTGTATAAATCCAATTAAACGCAAGCCATTCAACAAAACGTATTAATGGCTCATTTAAACACTGAACGATATCCTCGCAAATGACCATCGCCTTTGATTGATCGCGATTCCGTTAATTTCGCACAGCTTATTTTGGCGACAATTGGTGTACGGTACTTACAACTTATCAGTTATTTGCAACTTACATGATTACTTTTTTTTCTGGATTTTTTTCATTTGAAACTTTTATTTGAATATACATGTGATGATTCGTTTGCGTGAGCTAATATGATTTACCCGGCTTAGTGATATGACTTTTTATTAGAATTTCTAATAACAGTCGAAAATTATTGGAAAACTTCAAATTACCAATGATGTATATTTGTCTGAATGAAAATTGCAACTGAAATTCGAGTTTTAATGGAAGCCTAACATTAGTCAGATTTACGTTTCAAATTTGGAACAATGCCTTCTAGAGCAGACACTTGTACTACTAGCAATATTTACCTGTAAATGTATGGACGATATATGAACTGTGTTACGCTTAGCCCAACGTACATGAGCAACCTCATGGTAAGCTGCTGTTGATGCTTTAAGATTGCTCTTTGAATGACAGTTGCTATCGGCTTCTAAACCATACGAACAAATTATTTGCTTTGGCCCCTGCTGCTTGGTTATACAACTTATTTTCTTTAGCACTAGTCAGCACTTTATATTCATTTCTCCTATTATTCTTCTACCCGCCAGACTTTGATGATAATGGCCGCGGTAGCGGTGGCGAGCGGAGCGCAACTTTACGTCTCTGCACCAGCGGTAAACTTTAGTGAAATTTTTATCAGCGTAGGCCGGTTCATCATTAACATATTAGAAATTTTCTATGAGAATTAAGTATTCTTTTGAGAAAGGTCTCTCGATAGCACTCACAAAATTTACTTATAAAATATTTATTTAAAAAATGGCACTAAAGGCTCTGAAATTTGTGTAAAATTATATCAATAATTATAATGGTAGAAGCACATGTCTGCAACTTATTTAATTTTCGCTTGCTATTAAACTTATGTGTAACGTGTCCTCGAAGTTCGTTTGAACCAGACGCTACGATAATTGCTTCGTAGAATAATAGTTGCTTGGAAGGTAATGAGAATGTAAAAAAATTTAAATCGACACATTCACTAGCAAAAACTGACATAACATTTTCCACTAAAGAAATAATTTAATGGTTTACAAACAAAGGGTCGGGGCCAGTATCATCGCGGCAGCTCTGGCTCCTACAACTACGGCTACAACACCGGCGACGGCGTCGCTAAAGTCGAAGTGAAGCGACCGGACGGGTCGGTTGTGGGCTCCTACAGGTAAAGTAAAAAATCGTACAGTAAGTACAGGTAAAAATCGCCTCCTAATCGTAAAGACATTTTTTTGATTTCACGCGCCCCTCAGGGGGGACTTCTGAAGCGTGTCTGTGCTCGTCAGAAGTCCTATGGAATTTCGCGCTCCTAGGGCGATTGTTCCTGAGCTCCCCACCGCTAAGCTCGCGGTGTCTGACTGCGGGTTTCAGTTGTGGGGTTAAGTTATTATATAGGTAAGATTCCTTACATTTCCCTTCTCTGTCTCTCTCGTGCGGGCGGCCGATGTTCCGTGTAAGCGACCTCTTGTTCGAGTGTCGTCCTTTCTGTTGATTTTCACCTGTCCCTCCTTGTCACTTCATCTCATTGAGATGCTAACGCTGCTTCCTTCCAGCCAGCTTCAGCGGGCTGGACAATAATATTATTGAGACCTTCTGCCCCCTTGTGGGTGATGAACAACGTGTGATTTGAGACTCTTTCGATAATTGAGACCTTCCACCTCTTTGGTGACGTTCATCTTGACTTTCGATGCGAGATAGCTAAATAGCTGAAGCACTAGTAAACATTTGGCCACTTAACTAACTCGATTTCACGATATGAGACATTTATTATTGCGATTCTGAGCGACAAAATTCTTGAAAAGAATTATGAGAGAATTGCGCAAAGCGAGAACAATAATCTAAAATATTAATTCGACCACTGAATGAAGTGCGTAACGCCTTTATGAAACGATAAATCCTATTGTAATTCGTAATAAAAAAAATTGGCCAACACGCCAATATTGAAGGGTAAATTAAATAAGCGCACCAAACCCATTCAGGAAACGGCTCGATGCCACCATTATGAAATCATTTCAGTTGTAATGAATTTTCAGCGACCTCGCGCTCTTCATTCCACATTCTCGTCAATCAAGTTTTGGCATTGCGCGTTATAAAAATTCAATATTTATGAAACCTCGAATTAATTCTTTTGCAGATATTTCGATCCTAACGGGAAGCAGATAGTCCGCTCGTACGTGGCAGACTCGAAAGGTTTCCGCATTCTCGGCAACGATCTGCCAATCTCTCCTGACACTCCGGCAGCGGCCATCGTGGGAGCCCCTGCCCTCACGGCGCCTGTGGAGGGCGCTGCAAATGAAGTTGTCGATTCATCAATAAATCCTTCAAAACGTTTCAACACCGTTGATATCGCGCACATCAACACTCAGCCATTGCTAAGACACTACTACCAGCAACAGACTGTCTTCCAACAGCAAAATGATCTTTTGAAACAGCAGCAACGAATCATTGAAGAACAACAGCAACAACTTGCGTCTCTCAGGAACACGAATGTCGTCTATTCGCCGGCCACAAACATTCAGCGAACAGTGAATGACTTTATTCAATACAACACCATAGATGAAACAGAACAGAACGACGCTCCGTACTACTTCAACCCTCTGAGTTACAACTACGACTTCCCGGCAGGCTTCGCTTATGGCGGCGGTCTCGTCAGAGTCGAACCTCGGCAGGTCATCGGCGTCCAGCAGGCCAACGTTCAGGTAAGTTATCTTCCACGATGGAAAGTGACTATGGAGACTAAAATATAATTTTCTTCTGAATTTAGGGTTGACGTTAATAAATTTTGAGATTGTCTAATACCTAAGCCTGACTGAAGGAAATGGGAATTACACTCGTCATTTATGATTGAAATGAGTATAACATATTTCTTCGGCGTATTGAAGATCAACCACCATTATTAACAACTACTTATATTTCCAGACCAATTTCTCCAATTTAATCTCGGACAAATACACCCTGACAAAATTAACATGAACCTATTGAACCTTGAAGGAGCCGTTGGCGGTGGGCCGCAGCGACGCAGTCCCCAGTCACCGCCTGCCACCGCTGGAGGTGGTGTCGCGCTTCTCTCGGCGCAACAGACCGACCTTCGTGGCTGGACGCACCTAAATTTACATTACTGACGCGAATAATTCCTCTTTTTAGAGAGCTAGCTCTCACTGAAGGCATACTCACACAAGGGCATTACGTAATTTGGAGCAATACATGTCCGTATAAAAAGATTTTCATTCAAAATTATGCAGTAATCATTACTAGATCAACAATCTCGCGATTGTTTCACTTTTCAGCGGACATTCCAAGTCATGACTGATTGTTTCGAACACAGAGTTGGATTGAAAAATACCACATCATTTCAATTAATCGGAAATTATCGTTAAGAACCCTGATTTGTCCAGCACTTGGGGCATTTTCATTGCTGGAACGATGGAGGGTTTAATATATTGAACCATCAGGACATTAATATTGGAAGGATTCAGAAGGGCTCAGCATCAAACGAGTCAAATCATTCACACGTGCAGAGCGAAGATATTATTTGAGTGAAGATTTTCTTATAAAGAAGCGTTCATAAGAGGATAAGTATATCAGACCAAAAAATTAAGCAATGCTTGATTTTGTGACACATCAGGTCATGAAACTTGGCGATCGAGAGAAGGAAACTAAATCTTAAGAGATTACGGAAGTACAACTACCAAATCCTGCTACAATATAGCTTTAACCACATTTAGTAATCAAATCGATTAAAAAGTTTTCACAGCGCCTGAGAATTATACTTCTTACTTATAATCATCTTTGGGTTAAAGCAGATGACAGGAAACCACATTAGCATAAACGCACCTCGTTACGCTCATCCATAACTGGAAATTCAAGCGAATTGAAGAACTCGTATAATGAAATAAAACAGCCGAGGTATCAAAAATAGTTGTATTGATTTCCTTATGAATAATAAGCCTTCAAGTAATCGCCGCTGAGCAACGTAGATACACTCTTATTATGATTAAGAAGAGAACGTCCCAGCCAACACGAATGTCTCTGACCATTACTTTTAAAATATATGTTTCAACCAATAAATTAATGGAAGATAAAATGGACATTGCTAAACTAAACTGAACACTTAAGTTGGTAAATTATACGGGTATAGGACACATACTTAACTAAATCCCGAACGTCTATCGCCGATACAAGTAAATAAGATCGTCCCGATGTTTAATACACGTTTCTATCTTTCAAATGCTCGCACATTGAAACAAGTAGCAATTATTTTACATACAAAATAAACTAATATTTGTAATTCGCAAATTTTAAATATATCCAAGTCGTAGTACATATTGGTCAGCAGACTAATGAAACCTCTACGCCCGAGGAGCATCAAGATCATTTCCACGGCATGACCGACAATTTCCAGCCAATTCTGGACGTTACAACTAGTAATCCTA
The DNA here is from genome assembly GCF_000764305.2 of Hyalella azteca. NCBI lineage: Eukaryota > Metazoa > Arthropoda > Malacostraca > Amphipoda > Hyalellidae > Hyalella > Hyalella azteca. The sequence goes on along the minus strand of NW_025943295.1, from coordinate 181,875 downwards.
TACAATACCAGGCAAGAGATTCACAAGTGGCAAGTCAAGACTACTGAACCTAGACAGCGAGCAAATCAAGCGAGTCTACATTACAGAACTTATTCCGAGCGCACTGTAGCCACAAATTTAAACAGGAATGGGACATCGTGAGCAAAGCAAAAATTGGAATAAATATTTTCCCTGAGCATGAATAGTTACCGACAAGAATGGAAGTTCGAGCTAGAGCTATAATTTAAGCAAGGAAGCACAGTATAATTCTCCAGTAAAAAAAACTCGTTTTCAAAAAATATGCGAGGAGAAATAGCAAGTGGCCGAGTTCAGAATGGATACAACGAACCTAAACCTAGGTAATAATGACGAAAATACATAGCTGAGCCTTTTTCTCTATCATCACAATTTACAATACCACTTGATATATCACACAACAGGTCACTTGTCTATAACGCAACAGCTCACTTGTCACGGTTTGTCATGAACGGTATCACGCAATTCAAAATAAAAACACAATGACGCGGCCTTAAAAAGAAATTTACGTCAAATAATATGCTGACAAAGCGAGCATTAGCTTCCAATAGCGCTTCTCAGGTACGTACGCGATTAGTATCAACCCTTCCGCGGGTAAGCATAGAAATATGAAAACATTTCAATTTCTTCTGCCAGAGAAAGAAAATAGGAATAATTGCAATATATGCATTTTCGAAATTTTGCATGTCGGTAGAGTATACCGCAGTTGCAGAATTTATTAAATGCGGTCCCTACGCTGGAAGATATTTACATGATTAAATTTCAAGTATACAAATGTTAGGGGTTGCTATCTAACATCAATTCAATTTCATCAAGTTAACTATTGCTATTTCTGTCCGTATAAGAGAATGCGGAAAAACTTCAATTTCGTTGTTCGTGTCACAACTTGCACGTGAATGCCCGTCCTTTAATTTTTAGGCATGGTATGGGGCCATACTATGGTACGATGGTCACATAATTCGCAATTGGCAGAGGCATGAAAACGTAGCCTCAAATACAAACTGGGGTCATGCTGGGATATTTGTAGAGACCGTAAATGGTAACTTGCCCGCAAAAGGGTTCTAAATGGCGCGGTATATATTTAACACCTACATAAATTAAGATTACGACGTAACGTGAAGCAGATCTTTGGCAACACAATATTTTCTAAATTGTGAAGGCATGAGTGCAAGATAAATGAGTAAACAACAGGATCTTAGTAAGTCATGATGAAGATATTGATAACCATTAACAAATCAGAGTTGTGGTACCTCCAGAACTCGACGATAATCCAGTCTAGTAAAAGCGTTGACTGTCGGCAAAGTCGACTTCAGAATCAAGTTATATTAACCCGCAAAAAGTCGAGGATAAATCGTGCAAAAAAGACAGCAGAGTCTAAAAATTTTCGTAAAACAAGTAAATAACGAAGCACACTAACACCAACTAGCAACGGATGAGCGAAACAAAGCATAGTTTCGTTATAAAAGTCGCGTATATTTCTGCGTAACTTTTTTACCACAATTTCGTGGTGACATCCTATCACTACTAGTTCCAATACAGTTGACTTTTGAGCTACGATGATCGCGACTTCCATCAGTACGAATTTGGAACATGAATGTAATTGCTAATAAAATTAACGATAAACATGCCAATCGGAGCCAAGAAGTTTGTGATTAAATGAAGTTCATTTCAACTACAAGTATAACTAAATAAAATTAATGTGAGAATATATGCAGAAAACGACAACCGAAGTACTGTCATCAGCTTAATATCGTCATCGGCGCTCGTGGCTGTTCCGAAAAAATTAAGATAATTGCGACATAAAAGAATGAGTACAAACACGAAAATGAGGAATTATACCACTAACCTGATAACAGGGAAGAACAAAAGGCTTAAATAAGAAGTATACAACATAACGGTGATAACAAAATGAAATTAACTGATACCCATATAAGTAAAATCTGTGCTAACTATAGTATAATAATATCAATAGGCATGGGAAAATGACAAGGATTTAACTACCTCTTATGACGATAAAAAACTACAAGGGGGCAGCCCAGTACTGGTATCCTCGCAACAAGAGTAATAAACGCACGTAAACAACTCAATATTTTAAATATTTTAGCTCTAATTTCTAGAGTTTAAGATTATTATTGAGAGTCGTTGATACAAATACGGCTTAAAACCTCGATGATCGTTACAATACTCATTTAATTATTGCAGCGCAGTGCAAGCTGACGTAAAAACAATATAAATCATCTCTGGTCGACGTTATTATATCTCTAGTCAACCTCGTGTAAAAAAAAGTCAGGAATTGAAATGTCCGTTTAGATGATAAGGTTAACAGTAATGAGACGAGTTGGAGAGATAAGTAAGCAGCTTACTACAAATTGATCGAATTTAAGTAGAGCATAACATTCTAGATAGAAAACTTTCAATTAAAAAATGCACGTCTACGTTTTGCATGAAGGTATTTTATCGCATGCAAGCATCAAGTTTTTAATACCTTCATTAATTCAAATATAAACTTAACATGTAAATGGAACCAATTATATCTTCAATACCAAAATGTTCACCGTAAAGAAGAAAAACTGGAAAAATTTGTAAAAGTATACATTGGCAGAGATGTGGACTTTGTCATTTAAAATGCATCTAGGAAGATGATACATAAAAGCGGTTATACGATAGACGTATTCGTTAGTTTTAAGTCATTGTTGAAAATCGAGTAAGAAGTGCAATAGTTTAACACGTCTCACGGATGTTCTATTATGACAGGGGTCAGAGTGATGCAATGAGCTACTGTACACAAGTGGCTATTGCACATTAAATGTTAACATAAAAAGCAGTACATTAATCAATAGAAAATACTGTACAGTGAAATATTTCTATATTCAAGACTGTCTCAATTCTGAACTCTCTTCTGCCGACATAGTCTTCAACGCATCTCCTTCAGACTGTCGCTGATAGTTACCAAGTTCTTCTGTGTTAAACGCCTCTTTTTCAGCCTTAGTTTTACCGGGACTTAGGCATTCATTGGGTTCATCGGCATCGTCGTTTATGGTCGTATTTAAATCGGTGCCGCTGTCGCCGATGTATTCCTCGGCTTTCACGGCCACTTCGATGCTGCAGTTGCGCAATGATGCGCGCAGAACCGCATCCTCCTCTTCAGTCAGCATCCTGCGACCACTGTTTAGGTTAGGATTTCGGTCAGTAGTCAAGCTGAGCCCGTCTTCGGTGGGCAAAGCAGGAGCTGCTCCGCAGTATTCAGATGCACGTTGGCGATGCTCAGGAGAAGGGCAGTCATCAGATGGGTCCGTGTAATGAGAGTGGCACTCGCTGCATCGTTCGTCTGAGTGCGAAGCCACCAAAACTCTGCGGAGGTCGTCAGGTATGGAAGACAGAAGCGTGTTGAGCTGTGCCTCTAGTTTTGTAATTGTGTTGTCCTCCACGGCGGCCAAGGTGCGAGCCGCGCTCAGCTTGTGCCGAACTCTCAAGATGAGGTCGACCTTTTCAACCTCCCCATGGCTCAACATCCACGACTCCAAATCCTGTTATTAATTTAGAGTAAATAACTTGTCCTTTTCCATCAAATTTAAATAGGAGTTCCACATAAAGTAGTAGATCAAAAGATATAAGTTTAATGAATCTTGTACGTATTTCAATAGCAAAAACCGATAAGGAAAAAATAATATTACAGAACTGTAGGCTTCGGAATACGCAATTATTCAAAACGAGAAAATTTCTTAAGATCATCAAGTTTTTCTTGATCAACTAACCGCCTCACTGAGCGCCTGCAAGTGTAGAGCTGTGAGCTTCTCGCTGATTTCTCTATAGCGCGCATTGAACCAAACTGAGAAATTCACGCACCGGAAAAACCTGTAAGAATGCGAACAAAGGGTGAGCGCATTATGTGTAAAAAAATATGTTGGATGAGGAGATTATGGATAACGAAAATTAAAAAGTTAATTCCGAATCAACCAAATTAAAACGAGATTAAGCAGCTAATTCAACCCAGTAAATGGGTTAACCCTTAAGACTATAACCTTGCTGTGGTCGCATGCAAAAACTAACCAATTTATCACCTTTTCGTTCGGTTTCGTCACGGTCGATTTTCGTAGGCGTGGATTACATACATGTGTAATTACATACATGTGTAATTATTTTGTAATTTTGTAATTATTCTTAACAATTTTGATTTGTGAGTAGTATCCTATTTACTTTATTTTGTACTTATGTTGACGTTAATTCCATCACTCAATTCGCCTTTTAACTTGATAATGAATGATAGAAACATTCGAAACGTCATTAACGAAATAAAAATGTCCATCGGTAACCTGATTTTCGATTTGCCAGTTCAAACTAAAAATATTGTTTGATATATCGAAAAAACTGATAAGAAAATTGCGAATAAAACAAATTCTCTGGTCTTCAATGAAACCTGCTTGAAAGAAGAAATTCTGCCAACCTATACTAACATGTGTAATTACATACATATGTAATTACATATGTACTACATATATATGTAATCCACGTGACCACTGTAGGGTTATTATCCCAAAGGTAACAGGTACCCAGAATTCGTTTAGGGACAACAACCCGAGGCAAAGCTGAAAGCACCGCCTTCGATGGCTGCCAACTGCCATTCACCAGTGACAATGAGGAATGAACTGAGTTTCCCGAAGGCTAAAACGCACTGCTAGCTCCTCCTCACAACTCGGTCCACGACTGTGTCCACATATTGTAGACCAATAAAAAAATTTTTCATGCCAGCAACGTCAATAATCAATTCGTAATTAGAAATACTTAAAATCCTAATAATTAAGAAAAAATTCAGCCATCACACCAAGGCGAAAAAATGACAAACTTGTGCAGCACAGCAGCCCGTTGACATTGCAAAACTCAATTCAACGAGCAGTGCACATCCGCCATGATAAAACAGGTTAGGTAATAAATATATTATTTCGCAGTACGCACCTTCTGTATAGACCTTCCCAGTCGCCTTTGATGCCGGACGTGAGTTGTGGTCCGGCCGTCTCTAGAGTCGCCAGGAATTCGTCGGGGTTGAACGGACGTAAGCTTGGGGTTCCCTGTGAACGAAGAGTTAATATGAAAATTATGGAATACTTTAGTATTGATTTGGTGTCAAAGCGCTAACAGTGAATTTAAAAAATATACCATATGTAATTTGTGGCATTTCAGTTATAAAATATGAACGAGCCTTTCAATGATCCACAAGTTGAACTTAACTAAAAAATCTTTATTAGTATATCTTTTGACTGTTAGGAAATTTTAATACAAAATAAAAAAAACTCTTTTGAAAAATTATTACGAGGCGTCAAGTACATCGAATATATGTAAAAAAAACGTGACGTATAATCAGTTAAGTTTGTTATTTTAATATCTATCATTATTATTATTTCCACATCAATTAGGCAGTTTAAGGAGGATATCATTTATCGTTTACGAAGGATATCGTTTGGTACCTTCAACAAAATACTTCAGTAAAACAATGTTTTTAGAGAAAAGTCACTAATTCGTAATCCTTAGCTTCATAATGTTCTAAGCGTTCATCAACGTTTTCTTACCACGGCACGCTCGTAATTCTGACCTTATAAGGCGATATGTTGCGGTGCAGGGGCATGAGGCACGCTCGTAATTCTGACCTTATAAGGCGATATGTTGCGGTGCAGGGGCATGAGGGACGCTCGTAATTCTGACCTTATAAGGCGATATGTTGCGGTGCAGGGGCATGAGGGACGCTCATAATTCTGACCTTATAAGGCGATATGTTGCGGTGCAGGGGCATGAGCGACGCGACGTAGCGCTCCAAGGGGATCATGAAGCTCTGGGTGAGCTCAAGGAGATGGCGTCTCAGCAGCGCGCTTTGCACCTCCATGGGTCGGTTTGTTTGCACGCCTCTCATCACTACTTTGCTCAGGCTCTGCGAAAAATAGAAAATAGTCAAAGATTTATTTACCATCGTAGGTTTGTTTGGTACTGAAAAAGATTATCTATTCTTGAACCTATCGCGGTCGAGTTGTTATAAATGGTAACTTGAATAGCAGCCAAATATGGAATTATGACTGGACAGAAAAATTAAAATATATGAATGAAATTTATAGATGAAAACGAAATTTAGATCATAATAGTATGTATATCATATGATACAGTACATTAAACATAACAAGCAGGAGTAATATTAATTACAATAATAAACTGAATAAGAGAATGATTCCAATTTCCACCAGACTTTTCCCACAGGAATTCCTCACCTTGTCAGGCTGGAGGTGAGGTCTAAATTTAGTGTAGACGCCGGGCTTGTGGTCTAAACAGCGCAGCTGCTTCCTGCCGCCCTTACTTTTGCTGGGACTGCCATTCAAAGCTGCACATACAGAAATATTAGAGAAACTGCGAAAAACACTAATTTTGCGTAACATTGAAAATGAGATCCACATTTAATAATGAATATTAAATTTAGCTCAATCAAGCACTGTTTGAAAGTTGCTTTAAATAAGATCAGAAGCACATATTTGAGGTCATGGCACTGACGTTCTTCCAGCGGACGCACGACGTGCGGCCAGTGGTGCAGGGTCTTGGCGAAGAAGGGGTTGGTGACGCCCAGCATGACGTTGGGAGGCGCCGTGGTGCGGGTCGTGTACTCTTTGAACTCTGAGTCGTGGATCGTGAAGAATGGACGGAAGTCTCCGCTGTACTTCAACGGAGCGATAAGACTGCACAAACAGCATCCATGAATTAAAATATAACTCGTGCAAAATGCAAGCAAATATTGTGTAAGATCGGAAAACTCGTCATCAAGACAGCTGCTAAGATGTAAAGGAAATAGTAGACATAGGAAACAAACGTAGTCAATTCAACATCAATGATATCAATGTGGGTCAACACAATACATGAGGCAGAGCTGGTAATGTCTAGTATCACGTCACATGCGGCATTGGTGAAATCAGAATTCAAGTCCCAACACTTGTAACTGAAATAAAACGAAGAGATGTACCGTCAATAAAAACACGACCTGGCAAACAATAACTTGCGAAGAAACATTGGTCAGTGAGAGACCAATTTTCACCGTAAACGTCAAGACAAGCTTTATTTGGCCATCATTAATAGTAGTACGTGAATTAGGCGTGACATGGCACGTAAATTAATTGTGGCACGTGAATTAGTCATGACCAGGCACGTAAATTCATCGTGGCACGTGAATTAGCCATGACCAGGCACGTAAATTAATCGTGGTACGTGAATTAGTCGCGAGCAAGAGACCTGCGTAGCGCGTGGACAGTATTGGACGCGGTCGTGGGAGTGGCCGCCATGACCACGAGGGGCTCAGCGGTGAGCACCAACTCCCACAGCAGCTGCACCTGGCACACCAGCCCGGACAGCACCCGGAACACCTGACAACACAAGCCAGCTGTGCTCATTTGTGATGGATCAATGCGTAAGTAAATATGTACTCAGGAACAGGGAACAGAACACGTGATCACAAAATTTTTCCTGTTGCCATTAATTGCTACGCACTTAAATAAATAGGCTCGAATTGCAATCGGTACGGGTAAGTAACATATAGGTAATTTTGACTGCAGTTTAATATAAGGGTCATCGAAGTATCTGAAATATCTTTTTCGCCCATGTTATCTACAATGTAACAAAAAAAACAAATTTAACAATCAGCGCGCCAGACCTGCACTTGATTAGGAGTCGGGACATTCAGAGACGGTGAAATCGGCGCCACCAGGAAGGCCGGCTTGTCGGCGGTGCAAGGAAGCCTTGTGTGAAGAACCTGCCCCAGCAGGGGGAGTGCCAGGGCTTCTCCTGGCACTGGGGGCGGCCACTGGTCGAGGTTATGACACGCCGCTTCTATACTCGCGGCCCCACAGTCGAAGTATTCGGGCGCGAGCACCTCAAGCACGCGCGTGAAGAGCCCCACTAGTGGCAGCACCGACAGCACCACCACGCTCTGCACAAGCGGCATCGTCAGTTTAGTTGTTAGTTTAGTAGCCAAAATATTTACTACGGATTCAGCTATTTAGCTATCTTGCTCCGAACGTCAAGATGAACATCACCAAAGAGGTGGAAGGTCTCAGTTATCGCAATATTCTCAAATCAAAATTTGTTCATCAAATTGTGCATCGTCAATAGTTGACACTAGCGGGAGGCGACAAAATAATGAGTATTGAAATTCATCATACGTACCGGTACTAGTTACTATTCTGCGGTGTCGAATGTGTTTGTAAATAGGGTTATACTGCGACTAAATTGTGCCCGTACTGCGTGATCTAAAAATTCATGATCAAGTTGCAGGAGCTGCACAATGTCTCAAAATTTTGAGATGAGTTCCGATGACGAATTTGTTGTGAACACGACCGAAAGCATTGTAATTTAGACGAAATCGAAAGCATTTTAAATTAAGCGTAGTCACGAAATAATGCAGAAAACAGGGTTGATGTTACCTAAATTCAATAGAAGCTGGAAAACAAACTCAAGAGGAAGAATTCAAGAAAGCTCGAGCCCCGATGTAGCATCACGCATCTCCGCTTTTTTTATGGTTAGGCTAATTATCAATAATAAATAAAAATCGCTAAACACCTTACAAACTATTTAAATCTAAATAAGTCAACACTGACCTAACTTCACCACCTCAAATAACCGAGGATTTTACGCAAGAAAAAATGCACACGGTGGCAAATTTTGGGCATCGCGAAGACTTACCTTCTGAAAATATCCTCTCTTGAGTGTCTTGTCCTTGACTTGTCTGAAGTAAACATAACCATACATGTAGCCTTCGTCAATCTGCAATACGGCAAAGACAAGTTTCAGGGCTGTTTCATAAGTAGGATTTATTTTGTAAGGCTCACAACAAAAATGAACTGAAGACATTAGTAACAGAAGAAAAACAGGAGTAAATAACAAATAAATTAGGATGAAACGCACATAAATAGAAAACATATTAGCGTTTCCATAATCAATTAAGCGTAGTAGGTATTGAAGGATTCCTGGTATATGAAGAATTAGGTCATGATGAAACCTTCGACTTGATGTAGGTATGCCCAGGCACTCAAACTAATGCAAGACCTAGTTTCAATTGGTCAACATTAATTAAGTATATAAAAAAATACTCAAATTTTAAATAGTACAAGAGACACATAAGCCAAAGTGTATTGAGAAATATCCAGCAGTGCATATGTTAGATACAAAGCAAAAATGCCCTGACCTGGTCAGGAGGGGGACAGGTTGTGGTGTAGTGCAGGAGAGCAGGAGGCAGCGCAGCAGCAGTGCAGGCAGAACTCCTGATACGGAAGCTGAACTGAACGTTGCCCATGACGCCGCTGTTGCTGTCAGGGAACGAGAGGTAGCACACGTTGCTGCGCTCGCTCTCAGTCAGCACGCGGTCACCAGGGTAGATCATCTGGACAATCACGGCCTTTGATATACTTTAACGCACTATGATATTGGTAACAATATTAATAAACTACGAAGCATTTATCGTGGCGTCTGGTTCAAACGAACTTCGAGGGCAGGCCACACACATGAAAGGATGGGAACGGATAAAATTACTAAGCACTAGATTCATAGGCTATACGAAATAGTTCCGTAGGCGCCGACGAAACATCTGCAACGGAGGAGCCAAAGTTACGGAAGCCGGCAGACTGTTCCAGATTCTGGCGGCGGCGACCGGGAACGCTGTGTCGCCGACGGTAGGTAGACGTGTTGATGGTACGACGAGGTCCGCTGTTGATGACGAACGCAACCACCAAGGCAGATCTCACGGAAGGCTGCAGACCTTCCGTGAGATAAGGAAACGCCAGACCGTGAATGCATCGGAACGTCAGAACAGCGACCTTGAACTGCGTGCGCTGCTGAATGCGCAGCCAGTGAAGATCGCGGAATATCGGCGTCATATGGTCGAATTTTCGCTTATTGTACACGAGTCGAGCAGCAGCGTTGATTACGGATCGCAGTTTCTTGAGTGTCGTGTTCGGAAGTCCATAAAGTGAGGCATTACCATAGTCCAAAGTGGTCAGAACGAGTGCCACAAGGCCCCAAGGACCGGCCTCGAAAGACAGCGGCTGATGTTACGTACTCGTATTCATCGCAGAGCGCCAAATCAAGCGGTAGTGACTGTTCATTGAAAGTTCCGAGTCCAGCAGAATGCCGAGGTTGCAAACTGCGGACGCAGGCATGACGAACTCGTTGCCCACGCGAACAGGGCCGGAAGCTGATAGTGGCGCTGAGCAGTCGCAAACCAAATAAAGTTGGTTTTTGATGCATTGAGCTGGAGCCGGTTGGAGCGCATCCAGTCTGAGACAGCTTCCGTGCAGGCAGACATTCGATCCTGAAAAGCTGCGGCGTGAGCCATAAATTTGGGTGTCGTCGGCAAACATATGCGGATTCAAACTATGTGAATCGATAATATACAATACGTCGACAGTATATAACAGGAAGAGGTACGGGCCGAGAACTGATCCCTGTGATATGCCGCAAGTGACCAACGATGAGCGTAGCGGTAGAAGAAGAGTTCCCGCGTCGAACGCATTGGAATCTATTGCTGAGATAGGACTGGAACCACCGAAGCACTGCCGCGCAGGCCGAATGGTGCGTCAAGTCAACGCAATAAAGTGGTGTGGTCAACCGTGTCAAGCGGCTGACAGGTCGAGTAAAACTCGACCTGTCAGCCTAGTGCCGCAATGTCGCCGCGGTCCACTGCACGCAGAATGTCTGAAAGCACCTTCATCACAGCGGTTTCCGTTGAATGGAGATGACGGTATGCAGACGAGGCGAGGCATGATACCGGACGGCTAAAGATGGTTGTTCAGCTGTCGCGCCACAACGCGTTCCAGGAGTTTCGACAAAATCGACAGGTTGGAGATGGGGCGATATGATTTGGGATCGGATAATCAAGGTCTGGTTTTTTTAATAGAGGCGTAAATGACAAATGAATTCGGCGTAACATCAGGTGTATGAATGAGAGCTGAACATACAGAGAACATCGATGCACGAATACAGTGACGAGCGTAAATGAATGTACCTACCTACTTTCTTGAAACGTTTTCGTATGGGAGACGACGATCGATCAAACTTAAACACCAAGTTCGATGCTAAGGGAATTTTGAAAATTACTCATGTATAGTCAAATACTAAGGCTACTTAGATGATCAAAAAATCATCTTGGTCTGAAACCAATACTTGAAATGAAATAACTTTGTATAGTACATCTTTAATTGACTTTATCAATTTTTGTAATTCATGCCAGGAATTTGCAAGACTTATCAGATCTATTAATATCAAAGACATATATAAATTAGTCAGCGCATCTCATTGCGCATCAACGAAATAGAGCAAGGTTTAAATGAGAATTTGTTTTCGTGGAGATTTTTCAACCCGAAATAAAAAATATTGAGATAAACGCATAAAGCTTCTATGCCTTCAGAACTAGCCTACTCTTTGTACAGAGTGTTTTGGTTTAATTTACTGATTTGGTTATGTAATAAATGCCAAACAATCTTTCATTCATTGTATTAAACTTTTTAGTTTTAGTAAGCACCGAAGAGCAGAGTTCATCTTTGCCCAGGTAGCTTAACCTAAATTTCCCCTTGTTGACGACCATAGCACAGTTGGCATCGTCTGCCCCTGGATACGGTGAAGGGTGGCATTCAACGCACATAGATGATCATTTATCGGGAACCATTCCACCAAAGTTGCCCTGCACTGCCTTACTCGATCAACTCACAAGCTTTCTTTGTACTATTTACCTAGGCGTCATATTAACACATGTGAAGACGACCATTCATCACCTGTGAATATATTCATTCTATAGTTATGCGTATCGGTTCATTCACATATTCTGCTCAAGAAAACCACCTTCGAAGCGAAAATGTTACCGTCTGAAATGACGGTAAGTTCACTCCATCGTAATGACGATTTTTCCATAGATAAATTTCGAAGGCATATACAACGGAAAAACTTCGAAAAAAAATTCGCTTTGATAGGCCAATGAGAATCAAGGGTTTCCCCAATACTTGTAAAGAATACTTAACAGTGGTACGTGAATTTGACCTTAACTTCCAAGTTTTCTCTTGCACACTCAGTGTTTCGTAGTTATCCGGACAAATGATCACCGATTAGAGCAAAATTCTTGTAGAACGGTTCGCGATTATGTTTGCAGTATTTTGAATGTTAAACTAGAATCACACACAAAATGAAAGCGTTTAGTGCAAAATAACTGGAATCGTTGCACATGGCTGAAATTTTGTACATCAGCTGTGCACATTAATCATCGTTCCTTTTGCGGTATGTTCGCCTCGCATTACTCAAGTGTTCACATCCATTGAGCTCATATGACGTAAGCAGAGCTGATGAATCGCATAATGCAAGGTCCGATCAATTTCTCGCTGGGAACCTCAACACTATTCATTCATGCACTTTCGAAATAAACTTGTGCAAATTACAGAAGAAAACAAACATCATCATAGAAACTGTGAAAAAGACAGACGCGCTATAGAGAAAACTTAGAACAGTTTGCATCAAGCGAGTTACTGAAGTTAAAGTAACTGAACTTAAAGTAACTTCACATCCACGTTCACATCCACGTATGCTATGATTTCTTGCCAGCTTGTTAGATCGTAACCGCAGTAAACATAGGCGTGTTAAGAAACGCAATCACAGGCGCAAAACGAACAAAGGTTAGCGGTAAAAGAAACGATAGCAGTCGTGAAGCCCCACCGAGTTCACCTTGATGACGCACGCGTTCGAAGTAACGGGCGTCGATCGGCATGCACGTTGCTGCTGGCCTTCAGGTGCTTGTGTTGGTAAGGCGGATTATTAGTGATCTAACGGGCGAACTAAGAAGAGAAGCAAGCAAGTGCCGAGCAAGTAAGCGTGACACTCATGACGACGTTGTGCGTGAAATTGGCGCATGCAATGATGATTAAAGCTATGCTGCTACGCTAAAATGAACTACAAAAATACTACAGGCTGATGAAAATCTTTTGAGTAAACAAGCACCAGGAATTCTGTGTAATTTTACAGAATAAATGTTTCTGGGTTCAATATTATCGACGACACGGCACCGAAACGTCATTTCATCTACATTTATGTACAAAGTAGCACTACGTTTATTGACGCAAGCTTCCGTTAACGGTTAGCATCAGCTTTAAATAAGCTCATTGGCTGCAAAATTGGTTATATATAAAGTGGGAAAAAATCCTCAAATTGCTAGATCATATGAAAATTGAAGTGTAAAAAATAATAACATTGCAAAAAAATATAAATGCAGTAATATGAACTGAAAGATAACAGTTTTCAGCTACGGTATAGCATTTGTAAAACATCCAGTGCAAAAAAAGTTGCCGTTAAGCCAAGGACTTCTAGGATAACTTAACTATACAGCCTTGAGGCAAATATGTACGTGTATTGCAATAAAAGCTTTCAATTTTCCAACAACATTTCAGTTAGATATGTTTCTATAAATAGGTGTGAATGACGTATATTTGTGGATGATATCTATACGTAAATGTCAATAGTAAATGATGTTAATGCAACTCATTCGGTAGTACCTATATGATTCTGCTTAATGTGTTTCAAGTCTGTCCTCAACTCTGTCATTGAGCTTAGCACCATGAGAAAGCACAAGTCTGACATCAACAAAGTGTAAGCCTCCCTCCCTTCCCCCCCATATCTAAGACAAACCATGCCCAAATTAAAAAAAAAAAGGATGATAGAGTTGATAGGTATGGTCTTTATGAATCGAATGATATGTCTCTCATTGCTGTAGCTTGAAAACTGTAGGAATAGTAGTTTTAAGATATGGCGTTTTTTTGGATTTTTAAATTGTTCGGGGTAGCCAAATAAAGTAAAATTCATTGATAACAGAAGAGTATGCCAAAAAAGGCTTGATTTTGTTGCCCAAGCTTTCCCATTGCCAATTATTTGTATTCATGGTACCAGCACGCATCTTTAGACCTATTTGTGTCCAATTTAACGTGAATAATAAGCTTTAAATGTGACTTTTTATGTATAAATATATGCATAAAATATTCATTTTACATAACTTTACAACTGCATAACGCAAAAACTATTGCATGTACATCCCTGGTAGCACCTAGCTTTAGAATAGAATAGAATAGAAGTGTCGGCGTTGAAGAAATAGGCCCATGGCCTGTTTCCGACTATATTATTTTTCGCAGCATGTTAACAGGCAATCTAAAAACTCGCATTTAAACCAGACCGGTTCAAAACTGTCATTGGTTGGAAATATATGCAGGACTTTCATTTGGTCCGTAAGGTGCTAGGCATTTGAAGACTGAACATACGACTTAATAACTTTTTCTAGTTTTTTCGTAAACGCGTTCATTAGTTGGAGCGTCAACGGTGTCGTAAGGGAGGCTGTTCCACATGTCGGTGACTCGAAGCGAGAAGAAATGTTGTCGCTTGGATGATTTGCAACAATTTTCCTTGCAGAGAATAAGAATAACCGTTTGAAAAGGAAATCATAAGTTCTCTTATTTTTCGTTTTCACAGTTGATAATGAAAACAATCATGAAAGCGGAAATACTGTTTATTGTGAGACGATTCTCAAAGTCCATATTATTTTATTAAACATGGAGCATTATGTATAAAATAAAAGAATTTTCATTCAAAACCGTTAATCGATATTTCTAATTACATATATCACTTTCAGTACGACGTTAACTGAAAATAATTACACCTGGCAGAGCACGGTTGTGGTGAATCGATAAAATTTCGCTCCAAATAAAGTTATTTGAAAATTTTTAACGGAATGAATCGAAATAGTAGGGATGATTTTAACATACTTAAATATATGACGAACAGCCAGAAGTATTTTCCACTATTGTCGGATAGCAAGAGTTGGAATAACAGAATAACATCTCAATCACGTCGACAATTTATTTTTGTGAAGGTAACATATTCCCAAAGCCCTGACATAGAAAGCTTGATAATTATCTATCATTCCATAATATTCACATTTAGAATCATTAGTAAACAAATTTTGAAGAGCTTGCTTACAGGAGACATCAGCCATCAATAGCCCTTTCTTCGGTAGCTTGGATCCGTTCTCATCTCCTCGAGTTGTTGAGCGCCCTTCTACATAAGCATTGGCTACGCCTATCTCACAGCTTCCTAACGATTGGCTCCACCAAATGATTGCTTCATATCGTTGTGCATGCGTTCCATTTGCATTGACCATTCTTGAGGGCTTTGGTAATCTTGGATAGGACTCCTGGCGCCGGCATTAGGACTTTGCCTTCCATAATGAGCAAAAGAAGTTTCAGCATTCTGATCGTTTTCACTTTTCACGTAAGTGTTAATGTCAGTCAGCAAATCTATAGTAGATCTTATCTCGAGCCCAGGAGGTGTCGCTTCTAAGTGACTGAAGAGCTGGAGGAGAACGTTCTCAAGCGACGATATCCACTGGCTCTGTTCCAACGTGTCTCCATGATGATCCTACCCTCCAGGGCGAGGCGGATTCCGATTCCGATTTAGGTGGTCATAAGCTTACTAACGTTGTTATTTCTCAAGCTATTTTTGCTCTTCTTATAACATTTTTTTAATTTCGGCTTATTCCTATGCTTGACGTGCAGCGTCGACAGCCATTTTCAAAGATCTATTGATAGCTACATCGAGATCTTTCAGCGTACTGTTGAACGACTTGAGTGAAATCATCTCGGGGTGGCGGAACATAGCTTGCAGTGTTGCATCCGAACAGTTTTGCAAGTGTTCAAATCCAAGCCTGAACTGCGCCTTAGTTTCAGGATCTGTGGGCGGCTGCGGATGATAATAGGCAGTTGATGTGGACAGCTGCTAAGATTCCAAATTCTGTTGAGGTTACTTGGGATCACGAGTTTCGTTCGCACTGAAGCGCATGGCAGATCCCGATGTCGTCTAGCGCCTCGACCGGCCGCTGCTGTTCTTGGAGGCCTTCTGAGATGACTGGAGGTCTTGCATCGTTGGCGAAATTTCCAGCTTCGTAATTCGCACGTAAAATATCACTGGTTGTCAGTTTTGATTCAAGTCAGCGCTGGTATAGCCGAGCGACGAAATTGAGTTCCGAAATTTGAGCGCTTTATTCCTTTTACTGCCATTAAATTGTTCGCGGAAGGCACGACAGATAACCATGCAGCTGGTAGCATGGTTACGCACATTTCAATTCTCTTTCTTAGTTTCAATAACTCCCAATTCGTTCAATAATTTCGAGATTTTGTTCAAACAATTGGGAGATTTCAAAATCTAAATCAATCATGATATGTGAAAAAATATCGATGAATATATATTTTCTTCAATCTGTTTAGCTTGCTGATCGCAAGGTAAGTAAAAATATGTAAGTTCAACAAGAACTGAACTGCACTTTGACTGAAAATTTTTTAATGTTCGTATTCTGAAGCGTATAATAAAGACCATCACGATGAGAAAGCTCGTGAGCAAAAATATCAAGTTCCTTGACACTGTTTACTCCCCAATCAAATTTTTTTTAGAAACAGAATACAATAAAGGCTGGATTTTTGCCCAATGAACCTTTTGCATGTTCCTGAAGCACAAAAAATTAGAAATAAATCAAATTCCAGACCAAACTTTTCAGAAAAGTCTTCAAGTCAATTTTGGTGGCAACAACTGCAGATACAATTTTCCATTTAAAATTAACAACTGCAGATACAAATTTTAAATTAAATACTATGGCATTAAGGGATCATCAGAGCGAGAACTTCTTGTTTCAAAACGCAGCAGTAGTAAGTAAGTTCGGAATAACAGCTAACTCATCAAGCTTTTAAGTAAATGAGAATGATTATTTGAACTAACGCAAAATGATTATTGTCAGTAAGAATCAGGAAAGTTCGAATTGGCTGCTCTATAATATTTTAATCAACAGATATCTTGATTAACACATTATCTAAAGAAGTAGAAGTGCCTGCCTTGAAAAACCTAGCGAATGAGTTCAAGAGGTCATAAGTTGGTCTTTATAACGCCATATAACTGATGCCACATAATTGAAATAGTGCGCAATATTATATCTCTTAACATGAATTAATTTATCCTGGTTGTGTTTTGCTCTCAGGAAATGATGCATAAATGCAATAAAATGAATAGCCGCATTTACCGGTCGTTATGAACGTGAAATGAACATCAGTGTACCTACATTTAATATAACATAACATAACATAATGATGTCGGCGCTGAAATGTAGGCCTGATGTGGCCTGTCGCCGATTCTTTTCCTTTTCGTGCCTTGTTCATAGACCTAAACTCGTGTCATTTGACCGGATCTTTTCATGACTGACGATAGTTTGAAGTAGCTACTAGACTTCCACCGGGTTCGATAAGGAGCTAGGCATTTCAAATCTGAACATATATTTTTCCATAGCTTTATCTAGTCTGTTCTTGAACGCGTTCATACTTGGAGCTCCAACGATGTCATCGGGGAGGCTGTTCCACATGTCGGTGATTCGAAGCGGGAAGAAATTTTGTCGCGTGGAGAAGTTGCAGCGCAATTTTTTTAGCTTATAGCCGTGGCCCCTGGGGTTGGTTCTTGTTTCAAATTCTAGTAACCCTTCAGGGACCTTGTATAGACCATGAGTATACTTGTATACTTCAATGAGGTCCCCACGCAGACGTCGATAACTGGGGCTTGGAAGCTTCATAATCTTCAATCTTTCTTCATAGGACTTGCCCTTCAAGCCTGAAATTATCCTTGTTGCACGTCTCTGAACATTCTCTATTAAATTTCTGTCCTTTTCAAATCTCGGTGACCACACAACGTTTCCAAACTCTAGACTCGGGCGTACGTCGGGTTACTTAGTCGGCGTTATGTCGGGTTACTTGGGGGATTGGATAACAGTTGAGGTACGGCAATAATGGGTTTAAACCAGTGGTTCCCAAAGTGGGCGATATCGCCCCCCTAGGGCCGATGAAAAGATTTTGGGGGGCGGTAGGGAAGAAGAGGGCGGTTGGGGGGCGATAGGGGGGCGACAATCCGAAGTCAAAGTCAGAAGTTAAAAAGTTTGTTTGACGATTTGTACACAACACGTGCAGCACATGACTCCCAGCGATGGTTTTGTCACACAGATCTGTTTTTAGCCTCTCCTGGGTTTACGTCTCGACGGTCTCGGACAAATTAACGGCCGGACTCGCGTCCGGTCTCACTTCCAATTGCCAAATTCAATGATCAAGGAATATCTCTCAAACTAATGAACTTAACTTGATGAAACTTAGTACACGCATTAATTACATTAGGATCTAACAATAATGTTTAGGTTGTGAAAATTGCTTGAATTTTGCCATCGTTTGTTTTTGTCATAGTTGTATGGCAATACGGGCCAAAATTCACAGTGATCAAGTAATTTCTTCCAAACTCGTTTAGCTCGTGAAATTTTTTTCGATTGCGCCTTAGTTCGCGAGTTTTTTCGCCTTCATTCGTGATTTAAACAGCAATACGTGTTTATTTAAATTCGCAATAATCAAGAAATTTTTTCCAAACTGCTGAACAGATTTGAACGAAAATTAGTATTTAAATACCTAACCTCAGCAACTGTGATGTTTAGCTCGTTACGGTGATGTTTAGCTTGTTACAATTTTTTCGGTTTGCCTTCGTTTGCCAGTTATACGGCCTTATACGGCTCTCTTGGTTAAACCGGCCGGTAGAAAAGCCGGTCGTTCCTCCAATATCTGTATAACTCGCGAACGAAAGCAAAATAAAAAAATTGTCACAAGCGAAACATCACTGTTGAGAGGTTAGGTATTTATATACAAAGTTTCATTGAAATTTGTTCTGTAGCTTGGAAGAAATTTTTTGATCGCCTCGAATTTAAAAGTGACAAATTACCCGGCGATACGGGCCGAATATAGGGAAGTGTGAAATCAAGAATGACGGTGAAATGGAAAAAAATTGCAAACAAAGGTAAAATCTACAAAAAATTATAAGCTAAAAAAATCACCGTTTGGTAGTTAGGAATGTATATTCAAAATTTCGTTCATATCTGTTCAATAGTTTGGAAGAAATTCTTTGATCACTACGAATTTCGGCCTGTTTCGCAATATACGCGTAACTCACGAATGGAAGTGACATTTTAAAAAATTACAAGCTAAATAACACCATTAGGTTCTCATGAATACATGTTCCAAGTTTCATAGAGCTGCGTTCATTAGTTTTGGAGATACTACTTGATAATTGAATTTGGAGATTGGTCGAGAGACCGGCCACGAGTCCGGCCGTAAATTCGCCCGAGACGTCCTAGGTTTCTAGTGCTGAAACAGTTGAAACAGCTGAAAAACATATTGGTTGACTAAATGGGGTTCTATTTGTGAAATACACATTTGTGTTTAGCCTTTCTCTTTTAAATTGCAGCGTCCTAAATTTCAAGGAAGAGGCGCATGTCTGTGGGGGGCGCTAGAAATTCACTAGGGAGCCAAAGGGGGCGCCAGCCTGAAAAAGTTTGGGAACCACTGGTTTAAACAGAAGTGATGGCAAGTTTATGCTGTGCATGACTTGTATGTCTTTTATAATATAATTGCATAAACTACGATACATGTATCCATACTGTCCTCGGAAATGAATATTTAGTAAATGTGAATTTGTGAATAAATGCACGTCTTATTTAGGTCAAGTTTCGGGCCGAATATTATAGCGCACTTATGCCGCACCCTAAAACACATAATTTCAATAAATCGAAACCGTTCTTGACCAAATTAACATGGAAGATGTTCATTCGAAAGTCGCTACTGCGAACGGTGTGACAATTCATTTTTATTGTATTTATATATGTATTTATTTATTTCGAGGCTATTTAAATTAATTTTCGATCTCGAACACGCAACTCACTGCTTAAATTTTATTTTGCTTAATTAACCGCCCGGCCTCCTCGCCGATTCTGACCAGAAACTGGCACACAGAGCTGGGATCGAACCCGCACCTCTCTGCGCCAATCCTCGTACTTTGAACTGTAACCTCTGGGCCACAGGGCCACCCTATACTGAGTTTTCAAATTATTAATTCGACGCATTTAGCCTTGATATTATGTACTTATTCGATAACGCATTGATTTTTCCATCGAAAAAAACTATTCAACCATAACATAAGTGAGGCTCTATAATCGCAACACAAATTAATTTTCTCAGATATTCGAAATTTTCAGGGAAAATACCATCATTTGAAGCTATATTTTATTCATCGAAGTTTAATTGCTTTCCGAACTGTCTATTCAAAAATAATCAAATAATCAGCTCCCAAAAACATCAAAATGAACAACTGAGGAAAACATAACATTAGCTGAATGAAAAAGGAAGTATTTATTTAAAATAGTACCTTGTTCTACGATGATAATTTGTTCATGTATGTTCTCGAATAACATTACGATATATCTATTCAAACAATTTCAGTATGGTTTTTCATCGAAATTTGAACACCCCTGGATCTGAAGTTTGCGAAGGACTCAGCTCTCTGAGAAATTGTTTCTGCTGTTCACGCTGCCTATCGACCTTAAGTTTGTCCCATTTCTCGGTGCCGAAGACGCTCGACTTGACCAAAGAGTTCCAAGGGAGCTCAACGAGACCAACTTTCTTGGCGATGGCCGATCTAACCCTGCAAATGAGACGCGGACTCAAACCCTGCAAGTTTTTCGGACGACTATGTCTCGTCCAGCACGAAGATGTGATGAGTTCGTACAGAATGATTGACTTGCCATTTTAAATCTATGGGGATGATATATTAATATTTGTTTATATTATACAGCATTATATTATATTATATAGTACAAGAATCGGCGACAGGCTGATTCTTCTTGATGATGATTCGATATGATAGTTATGTCACGTTACTCCTACGTATCAATTGCACATGACAAAAAATTCCGCAACATATGGTAAGTCAGTTGGAATGAGGTGCTTGCTGTTTTTTCCAATGGTTAATAATTTCAAGCAATATAAATTTCGTTAGATAATATTATTTCATTTTGCTGAATATTATAGTTGAAGCCCTCGGGATTGTGGTTCAGATTATTATTTTAGTATGGAGACCCAACAGTGTGTATCTTTAATATAATTTCACAAGACTTTTAATAAAAATTAGAACAAGAACCTCATTTAAATATTAGGTCACACACGCCGATACCATTTTGCGAATTCCCGAATACTACGATTTATACCGATGGGAAAGATTGGTAACAGAATTACAATGTATCCATTATATTACTGTTTTTTTAAACCAAATGTAATTTTTCTTTTTGGGGAGAGGGCTGTTCCCCAGTTAAATGTTAGATTATAGGTTAAGCGGATGGCGGATTACATATAGAATTATCCATCACTAAGTACAAACAAATCTTAACAAACTGAATATCTACAAATATCCTCATTTTTCACTTTTTCTTTTTTCATGGGTTTACCTGTTGGCGAAGTGACTTGCAGATTCGTCTTGCCCTCTGCGCATGGGCGGGAGGTAGTGCACGTCACACACAATTGCCCATGACGTCATCATGGACATGCAGTAGGAGGTGAAGCCTCCTTCGAACCAAAACGCATCCCCGTATACCGGGTCAAACTTGATGGCGATCGGGAAAATGTCGCAGTCGACCTACACAATAGTAGTCAATTAGTGACAGCAGAAAAGTCAATAAATATAGCAGCGTGAATTATTCTTGAATTTATTTCTAATGCTGGATTAACTGAAACTACTCGAACGCGGTCAAAATCAGTGACTGGACGGAAAATATCAATGACCATGAAGAAAAGTTAGGGGCCAAACAAAGTAAATAAACATAGGCTAAAGTTCGTTAATCACGAAATAAGTTTTTTGCGTCCCTCATGGAGATAGTAAACCTTTTTTTAAAGTAATAAACATGTTGAATATATCAATAATTAGTTACCTCAAATGCCCCTTTCCGGAACTCCAAGATGGCGGTGTTGTTGACGCACACGCCTTCAGGGAAGATCAGGATCGGGGGCAGCTCGGGATGCTGCGTGTGTTCCCACAATCTTCAAACACGGAGCTTGTCAATTACCTTTGCCAATAAAATGCACTAATAATTCATTGGTATCAATTCCCCTTCAGGCGGTTGATGTAGAAATTATTTAATGATTGGGCTGAAGCTGAAATTATCTGCATGCCTCTGATTGTCTGCATCAAACAAATATATTATAAATACAGGGATCAGCCGAACTGGCAACGTAATGCATCGAATGTGTGTACGTATAGCTTGATTCGTTTAGTTTGCTTCTCAACGAGTAAAGGTTCTCATCTATCGGGGCCAAAAATTATTGAAAAATATTAACGATTTAGTAACAAGAAACATAGCATTTCAGGCTTTTCCATAAATAAGATGCATAAACGTAGACAAGACATGAGCTATGAGTGCTCATGTCATTAGCGCACAGGCGGGTGGTGGCTTGTCGGTCCCGAGCGTCGGTTCTCTCGAACCAAATGTGCGCCGAGCTCTTGGCCAGGGCGCTCATGAACATCCCAAGCAACCCTTTCGTGCGCTGGCCCACCTGTCAATTCATTTCAAAGTTTAGATTAAAAATAATGGGATAGGGGACGGCGCAGTTTCACCTGTTCATATTTTGAGTTCGTGCGTGAGCGCCTAAGACAATGTGATAACATGCGAGTATTATCCAACAGTGAATTCATGCATTGAAAAGCTAGCATATATTTGTCGAGCACCTATCGTCGAAGGAAATTTATGTTTGCGCTAAAAGAAGAATTTGTTTGCATTCTCGAATCATCAAACTGTCTTGTTTAAATTCTCTAGATATTAGTCAACCGAAAATTGAGTAAGTGATGATACTAATACCATAAACGATTCGCTGTTTAGCCTGGATTAAAGCAGTATGGAAACACTCAGTAATTTCAGTGGAAACTTTGAGATAAATGGCACATGAAATTTTCCTCAAAATTCAGTACTTGTCCTAGGAATGGCTTTAAGAAACAGAAGCGCAGCGGCCTGACCATGTCATAGCAGTTGTCGGTAGCCAAGATCATGCCGTCAATGGGGGACGTGTGGTTGGCCACAGCTATTCCTCCGCTCGGACGATTGTGTTTGTCATGGAACCTTCAACACAGGCAAGAAAATATCATGTTAGGTGGACATTTTGGAATAAAACTTCGTGAATCTAAATTTCCACTTTGGCTATTCGATAGCAGTTTTAAGGTTCTTGAGCATCGTCAAAAATTTCAAGTCTGTATGTATTCGATATTCTTGTACCACCATTTCATTTTATTTCATTGTTTGTGATTTTTAAACTGGCACAACCATTGAAACACAAATCATGCCTTATTTCGATATTTAGCGAATGAATTATTCCGATTAAAGCTTAAATTTTACAACCTCGGCACAGAGGAACATTTGTTTGGCGACAACTCATCTCTGTTTTTGATCATTTTCTTGTGATATTCCTCCAACTAGCGTTTAGATTACCTGTGTGGCAATAGGAATAGTCTTTGGTGTAACCAAAATTGTACAACGTGGAACAGTTCGTAATAAACCTACACCGACTACGGGTGTACTTCCCTTTGCTCCTTCGCCCACCACTCATCAACGTTGGTCACATTAATCTCTTGTGTTACACTCCCCCACCTGGCGACGACTGAGAGGGAACCTGCCACGAAGTCGAAGCCCCACGAGACGACGTACGCGTTGATCATTCGCTTGAAAGGACCCTGGGGCAGCCTCCCCACCATGAAAGTCCAGAGCGACAGGTTGGTCAGGGACAAGATGAGGACCAACACCCGCATGGGCATCAAGAAACAGTACCGGATGATCAAACCGATGAAGAAGAACCCCGCAAGAGTTCTGCTCTTCGCAATCTCCTTTTTGCGAACGATGGTCCTAATGGAAAATAAACTGAATTAAAACAGCTGCTGAATTGTAAATCTTTAGCAAACATGTATCATAATGCAGCAACTTAGATGAGTCTTAGGTAAACGCAGCAACTTAGATCAGGTAAACGCAATTATTCAAATTTAATACGCATCGTATTAGTGAAATGTAATCAATTCATGTCGACTCAAGTTCGACTTATTTATTGAGACATTTTCAAAGTAAAATAAAATATTCAATGTCACTAGTTCTCATATTATTATGAAATTATCTGCACACGCGTCTCCTGGCTGTGCACTCTTACTATAAAGTACTACTTTCTTCATTTCGAACCCCTGTTTGTTTAATCATCTTCTTATTTTACCGACGATAAAACATGATCAAGACGCGTTTATTTCAGCCAGAGGCGAGATGTCTTAACGACGGTTAGTGTAATTTGATGCAGGTCATACATATTGGCGATAAGCTTTTTCCAGTTTTAAACAGTTTTAATTAGAATGTGAAGTGTATTTCTTGTAATATCTTAGTGACACGCGATTGTCAGTTGTAATCCATGACTTATTATACATATATTTGTGGAAGTCAGTGTTCATGTCAGTCAGGAACTAAAATTTTCCTTTCGGAAAAATTCCGGAATTTTTCCAGCCCATAAAAAATAAGGGTTGAGGGAATTCGTAAAAAATGTCTATTTTATTTTTATTTAATTAGTTTTAAATTGTTTCATGCTTAATGCATGAAATGGTAGATTCATGCTAAATGGTTTTTTTTTGAAGAGGTTTCTGTTGTATTAACACAGTTATAATTTGGAAATTATAACAGGATTAGGGGAAACGGCGATTCTCAAACACCATCCCGCGCAGCGCTGAGGCCAGCTGCTTGCCGTTCATAATTTTGTTGTCATAATGAAGTACACAAGGCTGTTGTCACAATGTACAGTTCATAATGCTGTTGATTTACATATTTATTGTTTCCGAAGTTCATCAGCTTATGAGGATATTTCCCAGAATTTTTTTATGTTATTTCGTGTCAGCTTTCTTAGTTTTATTAAGTCTGCCCATAAGAATACAAATATGAAAATTCGAGATCGAGTTCTGACCTGGACAAGAGGTTCCATGTCTTGAGCTGCTCCCTAGAGAAGCTACTGTTTACACAGTTGTCCACGATGGCGCGCACTCCGGCCGACAAGTAAACCATGGGCGCGTCTAATGAAAAATGAAGCTCTTCTGATTTTTTAAATGAGCCATCTAAACTTTTCTGCTGATTTTCACAAGAAATTGAGCCCGGAATTTTTTGCATTTCCGTATGTTCAGCAACTGTTTCTGTTTTCTCGATCTCGGAGAAGATCTCCTCCCAGCTGGACTCGAGCGATTTAGAGTTTTGACTTGAATTAGGATGCTCCGCTTGAATTTTATATTGTATCACTTCTTCGTCCAAATTCTCTTGTTTTTCGAGTCCAATATCTCGATAAAAAGTGGTTTCAGACTCAGATTCATCGTCATCATCTGAGGTGAGGTCATCTACTTCGCCAAGACTCATCCTCCGTCTCATTTTCTCTTTATTGGCTGTGACGACCATTTTAACAGCGACCCAAGAGAACACGCGGTCGAGAACTTGGATGTAGAACCTCCTGAGCTTGAGCTTCCTTCCTACGGTCGCCACTAGCAGGAGTGTGGTGAAGATGTACCAGTAGACCGTGGCGGCGTAAGGCAGAGCGCTGCTCATGGCTGACCAAAAACAGGCGTACATTTTTTCAATTGTCGAGGGTTCTTCATGAAGAAACACTTTTCTAAGTGAATCTATTGTAGTCCAGATATCGTTTTCCAATGCAGGAGCAACATAATTACGAACATGATTCAAGTAATCCATCTGTAGATTATCAATATTGCGCACATATTCCGGACTGCGATACAGACGATACGCTGGAACACAGCAGCTCGCATCTCTGTGATATACTGAAGACAAAAATTGCCAGAGACTTCTTCTCATATGCTGCGCCAGTCCTTATCGCTCTTGAGTTGAACGACTCGAGTGGGATTGCCTGATAAAAGATGGATGGCCAAGCAATCTCGAGCTTAACAAGCCATTGGCTGTCAATAATAGTTTATCAACGACTATGAAATAATATAAACTTTTTCAAGAAAATGTTGAGACAATTAATGCGTAATTGTATAGCTTCGCAGTGTGTGGTTAACGATGACAGAAACAATCATATTTTTCGATTACCAAAAAGGGAATTACCCATTCATTTTATCACCAATGACTTTTGACTGACGAGTAAAATTATATTCACATCACTGTTTACACTTGTTTGATAATGACCAATCGACGTAAATAAATAACTACGCGGCTTGAATGAACCGACGACTTACAAACAAAATTTAAAACTTCAAACAAACTTACAAAGTAGTGTCCTTCCGATCAAATAACGTAGAAATAACGTTTTATCCTCGTAAATGAAAAGTTTAAACGCTTAATGAACGTAAACAGCTTGGTGGGGTATTTGTGTCTACAATAAAGTGATATCACGTCGTGTGCACGCTGTACCGTCGGACGTGGAGACGATCGGTAGGTGAACAGAAGTGGTCTTCTATCTCGAGTGTTGTTATCAGATCGAGAGGTCGACCACCTGTGATGTGTGATCATCATGCGGTTATGCGGTCAACTCGACAATTCTATTCGGAATTGTATAGCGGGTTATCAAACAGCGGGTTATGCCGCATAACTCCATGCACATTACACAGTCCATGAGTGAAAAATTAGATCAGTCCTCACTGCAGTGAGTGACAGATAGTGAATTTTCTCGTCCGTCCGTCCGTGAAGTCACGGACGGATGGACATGACGAGCACGATAGCTCCTTCTTTCAAAAATGAGAACTTGTGCTAAAAGGCTGCTTGTAGCATCTCCACTTGGAGTCAATTTGTTATAAAGGCTGATTATTATATTTTTTTTTTTAGTACAAATCTCAATGAATAAATGGATTTAAAATTTTGGATTCCGATCAGCTAAATTCGAGATCAAGGGTGTGAAATCGCAATTCCACATGGACGTTTCAGATAACATTTTTGTTTGGACCTTCAGTCACCAGTTTGTCTTGCATCGTAGTTTACCTGTCATTTCATTCCCGTGTTCTGTTCATATGTGCCATAGGAGTTGATTATTTAGGTAAGTCACTGCACGTCCCCATTTGTTTTTTTTTCATGCTTCTTTACCCGGAGAGTCAACCTATTATCTTGCATCAAAATGCCTAAATTATAGGATTCATTGCTAAAATTCTGTTTGGTCATCGTGCAGATACTGTTAGTTGTCCGCAGACTGCCAATAAAATTCTTTGGAAACTCCGATTATCCAGTTGTGAATATTCTCGGATTATCCAGTTATAGGAATATTCTCTGAGACGCTAGTGCATAACAGAGAGTTTAAAAGTCTCAGGGATTAGCCTACCTATCCCAGGCCACGATTAGTTTACCAGCCAGTTAGTTAGCTAAAGACGCTGAGTAGTTCTGGGTCGCGCACAGACAATTCGTTCGCATGGCTTCGTGGTGTATTTTAACTTTTTTTGTTTCGTCAATCCGTGGGATCTTCGGCGCAGTATTTTTTATAGAGCTAGATTTGCATCAAGACTTGAATGTTTCACTCGAGTAGGAAAAAATTTGTACATGTATTAACTGTAATATCCTATTACTATCATAAAATTTCGATTGTCATTTATTTGTGTAGATAACGATTTTTATGTTGACTTGCGGTTTATATTTTTGTAATATTAGTTACGGATATATTTTCGAAACGATTAAACAATAATTTTTGATGGAACGGAACATTAAGAACGAAATGAATAAATATACGGCCTTCTTTTCTGCTACGACCGTCTGAGTTACCGGTCTGCCATTTCTTGAATCCAGTGGAAGACGCAGACGGTAAAAAGATGATGATTATACATAGTTGGGGAACTATCCGCCTTAGTAATATTTCAATTTTATTACAGTTCGGTTCAAGTCTTGAATTTATTATTTTAAGAGATTTTCCTGTTTACCTCACCAACTCGTATCAAGATGGACGCTCTACAAAACGATCAAGTCCTATATAAACTCTAAAATTCTATTTTTACAAATTATTCTAAAAAATACTGGTATGAATGGTCATTAATATGGTATCATGAGCCATCGTATGCTCAATAAATATACGAGCCACGCAAGGCATGTTCTTAAAACATACTCTACCAGTCGAGGTGAGGACTCCGATTGAACGATTAGAACAAAACTTAATCCCAACTTGGACCAGGATTTGCGTCATGTTAGACGCATTTTCACAATGCGTTATTGTACTTGATTAGCCAGAGAAGTATGGAGGTGACAAAATACAATAATTTATGGAAATCTAGGAATTTGTCCGGATGCTTTTTCAGTGGCGATCGGGACCAGTTTCAGTCAGAATAAATGAATTTTTTTGAAAAATCACTATTCCACCGCTTCTTTTCGTATAGTAGGCTACCATCAATTCGACGCTCAAATGCCGGTAATTTTCAGAGTAATGTACCCACCGTTCGATATACGGTGAATTTTTAGTTAAACTAAAGCGAATTTTACAGTCCATATTTTCAACATGACCTTTTCTCGTTTTCAAAATGATGAATGATGAACTCAAAGACTGAGGTACTGAAGAGAGAGACTCGTGGAGCTGCAAGTCGAGTTCAACTCGGACTTTAGAGGGGGCCTTCGCCTGTCAAGTTAAACGACGTCGCGAACTCTGAATTTCTCAGGGAAATTTGAGCCAACTTGGAGGCCTGTGCCTGTCTGGAATTGGGTTAGAATAATTGAAGGACCTCGCATAACCTCCTGATTTTCTTATGACTAAATTTCGCTTGTATGGGAGGCAGGAATTAAGGAGTGGATTAAACGAAGCAGGAATTATGGAGTGGATAGAAAGAGGCAGAAATTATGGAGTGGATAGAAAGAGGCAGAAATTATGGACTGGGGAGTACGAGGCAGGAATTAAGGAGTGGATAGAACAAGGCATGGAGTATGGATTTGTAGGATGACGCCAGGCGAGGCTTCACAGAGCGCATTAGGCGCAGCGAGGCCGAATAATGAAAATAATAAGTTCCATAATATGTAACTTTGTAAGTAAATACATATTCCCAAAATAGCGTCGAGTTTCATCAGGAAGAGGACGAGAAGTGGCGCTGTGGTTCGTGAGCATTCAGGTGTTGCAGGTACGCTGGAGACGAAGAGGAGGTCAGGGAGGGTGCCAGGGGCACGAGGAGAGCCCCGCTCAGGAGGAGAGCAGCAGCTGCAGCAGCAGCAGCAGCGGCAGCAGCCGCCGCAGCAGCAGCAGCAGCAGCTGCAGCAGCAGTGGCAGCAGCAGCAGTGGCAGGTCAAGCAGGCGGAGCGTCTCTCACAGACGTCGGGTCCTTGGTCGGGTCGACATGTTTGTCAGGAGCATCGATCCCTTGCGCTGCGGCTATGTCTGATTTAAGCCCTTTTACCCTCTTTAAAAAACCAACGTGAAGACTTCTACCCAGTCAGATATCTAATACCGCATTGCATACCGTTAAAAATATTCCTAAGCACGTTTGACAACCCTGGTGTCTAATATACTTCGTTCATCCTATAGAAAACAAATGTTTATCACGCTTGGCTTACACTGCAGCTAATTTAGTCAAGCTTACCTTTAAACTCCACGTAAAAAACCCTATGTAAAGTGTTCAAGTGTCTCCACAATTCCACCTCGCAGCACATGAAAATGTGACTAGTTTGTCATAGATTAGAAATGCTTGTGAAATTCTGTACTCAAACCGAACTCCCTGCATGTCCCTCAAGACCGAAAACGTATGTGTGTGATCTCGATACATATAAAAATGTATAACTCAGAACTCACTGCAGTGAATGACAGAGAGCGCATATTCTCGTCGACGAAAACGTGAAGTCACGGACGGACAAACAGACAGACGGACCAATTATCATACCTGATCAGTCTCGGTATATTAAAACATAAACATGAGTCTGCAGTCACTACTTAGTGACGCCCACTAAACTATCATGCCTAATCAGTAACCAGCTGTGTTAATAGATAATTTAATGAAAATTATGTCGCACAAAATCAATCCTGATGACGTCGTAGTAGAATTATATTTAATTCTTCCGAATTTTAAGAGACATCTGAGATAATTTGCTGTAAAAATTAAAAATTGGGTCATGTGAGCGACATGAATGTTTTTAGAATCAACGAGTCATGTTTGAGAGATTCGATGAAAATTATCTGGAGAAAGTTTGTATAATTCACTGACCAAATTTTTCATGTTAAGTCTTGTTTTCACTTTTACTTGTTGCACTAAAAATTTGATAAAAAGTGATATAATCCAACAAAATAGATGTGGAATTTGCCTCTATTACCCGAGGTTGT
Source organism: Hyalella azteca (assembly GCF_000764305.2). Classification (NCBI taxonomy): domain Eukaryota; kingdom Metazoa; phylum Arthropoda; class Malacostraca; order Amphipoda; family Hyalellidae; genus Hyalella; species Hyalella azteca. Next base: position 151,651 of record NW_025943295.1, on the reverse strand, counting down.
TTGTCCCAGATTCTAATACAGTAAGGAGGTGCGATTTCGTGAGAACAATTCTTGAATTTTCATTGATGTTAATTCCAAACCATTATATATGTTATTAGTATTTGATGTTTCTTCTGTCGGAAAAATTCTTCTACAGTTTAGTCTCAAAATTAAAATTGTGCTATTCTTTACATTCTTGCTCACTGATTCGCAATTATTTGCATAAAAACGAACTCATTTAAAATATTTGTCAAGGCTAAAGTCATGTCAACATTTTAAATGACAATAATATTGATTACGATATTAATAATAAGATTTTCCTTTTTAATAGCTTCAAAACGTAGATATTCTTCGGTCGTATTTGTTCTGAATTAAATTCTGTACATTGGGGTTTCTCGGGCGTAGAAACAATCGCAAAACTTTCTTTCAAAGGGCTCACTTCAGCTGAAAGTTAATTAAAATTTCAACGTAGGTCAGACGTCCGGAATAATAGCTTCTTGTAATCCACACGCTATAGCTATGAATATTGTAAATAATTAATAGAATTAATCGGAAAATTCATAGAATTTGCATCCAAATGCAAATTCGATTTATCCAATGTATATGGTAGCGGACGAATTTGATTACGGAGATGCAGAGACCCTCGAACAATAAATGCCCTGCGGTTGTTACTTGTCGGCTGAAAATTTAAATTCCAGTATGAATGTCCTTGGGTTCATTCCAAATTAAATCGTGTGTGTTAGGTTATTGATAGATCTGGTTTTAATACTGCTTCTAAATTTCATAATTAATTTCCAATTTTATAACACTGTTGAGAACCGATGAATATTTCGGAGTTTATTTCCAGAAATTATATTATACGAGTGAAGCATTCGCATGTGAAGCATTACCTCCATTATTAAATGAGTTGAGCATTCACCTTCATTGTTACATGAATGAAGCATTCACCTCCATTATTATGTGACTGAAGCATTCACTTCCTTTCCTTAAATTCTAAAGATTTCATCAAGCTATAGCATTTAAAATTTATTTTATTGCTCGATGAAGTTGTCGCACAACTTATACTTGCATTTCGTTCATTCATGAATTATTTCTGCTTATTATCTATATTCAAATCATTCCATTCATAAATTTCAAATTACTTATTATTTTCAAACATTCATGTTCGTCTTCATAACGGCTTGAGACAAACAATTAGTCATTTATTGATATTGGAGAAAAAATTTTCCTCATCAATATTTTCCATTCGTTCTAACTCTAGTTAGTCAAGAAGAATATTTGTTCAGTTAATGAAGCGTGTATTTGATGGTGTGGGGGAAACACTTTATATCGAGGAAAGTGTTTACCGCCGCTATTCCCTCACACCGACGCATCTTGTTTGTAAGTTGAAGAGCTTACTGGCACACTGCAAACGCTGCTGGAAAATTTCATTTAATATTTTATACTTTAAGGCTTATGAATTTCTTACTGAAGTGATGCAGAGTTTTTTTTCATTGTCAGCAATAGGTTCTGCTGCTGATTTTGAAGATACAAGGCCATTTATAGTGAGCCAATTCAAAATGAATATTCAGGTTAAATATCATGTGAATGTTAATCGTGAAACGTGGATGTGTTGGTAGCCAAACTCGCTATGATGTGAGCTCGGTTTCTCCATCAAGTGAAAATAAATTCTGAAGCAGAAACCTGCGCTAACATTTTTTGCTAGTACGTCGCGTATTGAAATAAAACGTGAGTTTCTGTTTATAGTAAAACTCTGTTTATGGCTCCAGGCAGTATCCTGTAAACCGCAGCGTTCCTCAGAGTCAAAGGTAACAACACTGTGAAGATTGAACGATCTTTTGTAAGTCGGGCTGAAGAAAGGGGGGAGAGCTTAAATCAATTGTTTATGATATGCAATAAATAGTTGTACGAACTGCAGTGAACGTGGAGCGATTCTAAGATGTCGTGACGCATGCGTGACGTAGCTACAACCACCTGTAGCGGTGCAGGAGCAACAAGTGGGCGACGTCTGAGTGGATCAGAGACCGCCCCCGCTGTATCATGATTCCAATCCCGTCTTTGTGTAAAAAATAACCTGACTAGCTTCACATGTTTTAAATGGTTGAAAGCGTCAGGTTTACCCTGCAATAAAATGTATTCATTGTAAATTTTTTAAGCTAATTTTATTAGCTTCCTGCCCCCATTGTGCTCAGTCAATAATTCTTGTGCAGTATATACGTTAAGTTAAGCTCCACAATGACTAGTTTATACACTGCAATCACACTTGTGTAGTGATCGCATTAACGGGACTGCTTCATTGCTTGTGATATTGTGCCACGTCTCCTATTATTGTTATTAGTGTTAATAATAATAAATAATAATGAATAATATTCATTGAAGGGTTTTAGAACATGATTTCAATCGGCAGATATACGTAAGAAAGCTTTGTTATTCACTAGTACCACTACCAGGCATATGGATTCTAGTCAGTCAGCGTGGTCGACGGTATCTGAGTTCATCGTAATTCATGCTGCATTTATTATACACCCTTTCAAGAAATATAAAGCTAGCCATTGGTTGATCACAATACGAGTTCTATTAATCTCTCCATGATTAGTAAGGAAATAAAATTTCGCTAATAAGCCATCGACAGGCTCAATGATTTATTATTTTGATGAAAATTAGGGGGCCAAACTATATATAATTTTCCAACACTTTCAGCCAAAATTGTGCAACAGTTAAGGGGTACACATGCCCATCATGCTGGTCAATGCCCGAAGCAGAAATGTTTTAAACATTGAAACCAAATCTTGTATCTGGGATAATTGACACCGTCAACATATGCATGATATGCTCTGAATTTTGTCTGTGTTAGTCTGCAGCGTTTGTTATGATGAATATTTTTGAACACGTGTGCGTCCGGGCGAGCCAAATTGGAATAGTTCATGCAAGTTCACTCGTCCATTTACTCTTTCCTGTACAGTGACTCGCAGCGTAGGAAGCCACGCATGGAGTAAGCCGACACCGCGCATTGTTCCAAATGGTAATCTGGCTCCCCTTAGGAGACCAGAACGCGTTATTCCTCCCCAGTCAGGCGTTATACGCCAAAACATCCTTTGCATACTGCCCCCAATTCAGAATTATAGTCCTTGCCACGCATCCAAGATCCCTGCACTGGACGCTACTGGGTTCTCTAGTTTGAGAGATGCTCTATTAAAATTATTTGCCCTCACAAATTTCGTGTTTATAATTATTTGTGCAACGTAATAATGTTGGTTTGTGATAGATGTATATCTGCCCTATTCGTTTCGATTGCCATGGAATCAAACAAAATTTATATTACCACGTCTCTGTAGTTATGCTCAAGAATTGCTTCCATTCCTGACAACCCTGACTTTGGTCAGCACGGCGCTCAGCCTTAACCCTGACTTTGGTCAGCACGGCGCTCAGGCACAACCCTGACTTTGGTCAGCACGGCGCTCAGGCACAACCCTGTCTTTGGTCAGCATGGCGCTCAGCCACAACCCTGACTTTGGTCAGCACGTCGCTCAGGCTGTCGCTCTATTGATCTTCAGCTGAGCGCACTCGCCAGGTCATCGGCAGGGACCTCCCATCGTCCGCCCCCTCACCCCAAGCTGTGTCATAATAAAAATTATTTAAGCTTAAATGAATTAAATAAATTGCTCTGCTTATTTCTTTGACTTCAAACTGTTTGTTTCGCAATCGCAAGTGTGCGTTTTCAAAATTGAAATCTTGGTCAATATTTAAAGCTGGACGCGACAAGACTAATTGTTGACCGTAAGGCGTACAGTTTTTGGTTCCCAATTAGAAAAAATCAGGAGTAAAGTGAAGGTGAATTACGATTATTGTTTCCTTGTTTTGATCAGATATTCTATAAATTTTATGCACTGGCAAACGATCGCACGTGAATGTCGTATGTAGGATTAACCTTAGATATAGTGTTGAAAAATACTCTTATGAAATAAAAATTGCAAATTTTTGTGAAGAAATCAAACGTAATTAAATTCATTGCGAACAGAAGAAATTGAAAAGATTTCAATAAAGAAATCTTGTCATATAGTTAGAACATGCATGAAATTTACCCCCACTGCTTTTTTTCGCGAATTTGACCTTGTGTCAGGTACAGCCGAGGGTTCAGCTTCAATGCTGCTGCGTCTCGAGGGGAGTTGAGGGTGTATGAGCCACGCTTATACACCCACGAAGATTCAATTCTAAAAAAAAATAATTGTATATGAATTCAAACTCGACTAAGACATTTCTGTACGACTTTATATCGTTACTTATCATTGTAATAATGGTGCCTAGCTCCTTGAGGTCAATCACAATGAACAGCGTAAAGCCACGCTCTTCAAATACTGAATGCCAAGGGCACGTAACAAGCAGTGATGCAATCCATGCTGCGTGACCAAAGATTGCTATTTGCGATTAATATATTGCTAAAATTAATTATTGCTAAGTGAATTATTCATTATTATAACATTTGTTATTATTAATTGTTATTAAATTTATATATATATTATTATTACATTTTTATTGATTGATTCATTTTTAATAAATTTTTAAGTATTAATTATTATTAAATTTTTTATCATAAATTATTAATATATTTTTACTTATAAAATATCATTACATTTTTAATTTAAATTAAGATAAAATAATCTTTTCTTCCATTGCATTAATAGTTTGGCGGAAATACAATAGCTGTTTTATATCTCAGGCGGTACCCGATCATTTATAATTACTAATTTGATACCGGACAACTAAAAATAAGATACGGCATATTCTAGAATGGAAGCCCCTCTTTCAAGCTGTAATATGAAGGCTCAATTCAAAAAAATATATATATTGTATATAAATTCAAACTCGACTAAGACATTTCTGCAGGACCTTATGTCGTTACTTTTCATCGCGAGAATGGCGTCTAGCTCCTTGAGGTCAGTCACAATGAACAGCGCAAAGCAACGATCTTGCATGAATTAACTGGTAAAGATACTACAAAATTGAGGTAAGTCCGCTATTGTCTCCGAGATGATTAAAATGTTTTATGTTCCTTAAGCTATAGAGAACATTTAGAAAAGGTCTGGAAAGAATTATAACGAAATCTTTCACGAACTTTTATCTTTAATTTTTTGATAAATGAGTAAAATATTCAAGTAGAAGCCTTACAATTTATTCGTTCTGAAACCCAAACGGTCTCAAGTTAAGTTGTTTGTATGGGTCTTTTGTGCCCGTAACGTTGTCACGAGATGCACGCAAAGTCGTCTACAAGCAATCCAGTTTTGCGGCAATCTTGGTTTGCGTAATTGAGTCTTCGAGGAATCGATGGAGCGCCGCTCCTGAGCCCTCAACGGTCCTTTCCTCCTTCGCTCGAGTCCTGCTACTCAAATTTAGTCGCAATTTGAGTCTTGCTCGAGACGAGGCCGAAGAGACTCACCGAGATCCCATACAATTGAGATCTTCGGCGGGGCTGGTGGGGACCAGCCTTACAATTGGGATTACCGGAGGGTTGGTAGCCAACATTTATATTGGGATGATCGGAGGGTTGGTGGAGGCCTGCTTTCCAAATGGGATCATCGGAGGGTTAGGGAAGCCATCCGCTTCATATTTTTCAAAGATTATCGTCAAGAGCATCGGAAAATATATCCCGACTCTAGGAGCAAGGTTGTCCATATCCATTACTTCATCCATTAATATTGTGCAAGAAATTGAATGGAAAGAAAATTCCAACGTATTTTTTCTCAACATATTACAAAGAATTAAACGTATTTTCATTGAAAATATAGCCATATTTTTGATATGCTTTTGAACAGATCTCCGCAGAGTTCCCAATGAAAACATTCATTCAACAATTTTTTTGTTTTTATATTATTGTTTAATTGACGATATAAGTAAACCAAAGATATTAGCAATATAGTGTAAGAATTTGGTTGCAGCAGCTATAATGTTTTCTCCTGTTTTTGAAGATTGATTAAGGTTTATATTGAATATATTTAGTGAAGATGTTGGCTGGGCTCCCTAGAATACAAATGTTTTAGAATTTACCTCAAAAATTAGCTGAATATTAGAAAACGATGATCGTATATCGGTTTGTTTTCTATTCAAATTTTGTAATTAATAATGAAATTCATTTTTTCAGAGACATGCGAATCTTGTGCCATAAAGTGAATTTTTCAGACAGTTTTAAATAAATTTCAATTTTTTGCAATAGTACATTTATAAAGTGATTTTATAAACCTTCTATCTACAATGAATGATCCCAGATATAGTCGATTTCATTAGAAAATTTCTTGATCTCACTTAAACGAAGACAGGAGCTTTTGTGAGTGTTTTTCTATCTACTTTTCTTCAAGAAATGTGAAGAGTGCACTCTTCAATCTGGCCGAATTAAACGATAAGAAGGCGTCGCCCAAGACCAGGCACTCTTTGAGGAAGAGCTTCAAGATCATCACAATGTTCAGTAAATTCTCTAAAGGTTCCGCTGGAGCTGTCAGCGGGAGCCCGCTAGCAGGCGGAGGTGGAAGCGACCCTGGCACTGGTAGTCCTGTAGGAACCAGTGGAGCAGATGCAGCAAGTGGTTCGAAAAGGGCGATGACTCCTTCAGGAGGAAGTGGTCCTGCATCCTCATCTACAAATGTAACTCCTACGCAATCCTTCGTGCCGAGCACTAGCACCAGCGGCGTGGTACAGCGGACTGCGGCTAACGGATCGACGGCCTCTGGAAGCTCGAGTTCCTACGCCTCAGGAGGCTCGTCACTCTTCAGCAAGCCTAACGGCACTACATCTTCCACTCCCCAGGCGGGACCCATCAGTGGAGGCATGAGTGGCATGATGAGCAGTGGTGTGATGAGTAGCATGATGGGCAGCAACAGTAGCGGGCTCCCACCCATGGATAAAGGACCTCTTGCCCAACAGTACGAAGTGGGCAAGCTTGTTGCGAGCGGGGGACCGTCATTTGTATGGAAGATCTACGAAGCATATCGAAAGTCTGATGCCAAGGTAAGAAGCATAACTTCTTTGTTTATTTTTATTTATTAAATAAATTTTGGTTAACTTTTACTCTTGTGTACTCGAAATGAATACAGGAACATAAGTGTACATATTCCATCACGATGAACGCAATCGAATTTTCTGGTGCCTCGTGAAAGCATCACTGTGCGTTCGTAAAGAAGTTCCGTGAACGCTTACGTTTCTTTGAACGACAACTGGACGGCTCATCCAGACAATAAAGCGTTTGAACAATTTAAAAATTTCCAAATAGAATTGAATTCTGTCCTATTCTGTCCTTGCAGAACGTCATTTCCTTGAAATGCACTTTATATAATCCAGCTTCAATAATTTATGTAACACAAAGTAGCGCGGCAAAAACGCGAAAAGTTGTTGATAACTTTTAATACGAGTCTGGTTGTTCAGAATAAGTCTACTTGTACTGCACCAACTCACCCCTGCTATGTTGTTTCTTTACGTCCTTGGTCCCAGCTCGATAACATTATAATTTATTTATTCTTTTTCGTTAGAAAAATTTCTTGACGAGCTGCCAGGCTGTTGACAGAAAGCATTTGCCAAATACATGTTGCTAAAAATTTATTTGCTTGAAGCGTACAGTTTTTCATGGGCTTCTTGTGTGAGATATTGCTGTGGTTATTATGTTCTTTGTCAATGTGTTGAGGTATTTATCGTGGGGGCTTTGGAGGTGCTAGGTCCAATGTCAAACGCGCCAAATGTTGTGTGCGGGTAAGTTATTACTTATCGATTCCTTGTTTGATGTGATGGCATTACTGCCTATTCATTTATTAACGAATTTGTCAATGTTTACAGTGTTTATATGCAAGTGTTTGCGTTTGCTAGTTTTTTATTCATTAATCTGTAAGACTTTCAGGAAAACCACATAGTTTCTTCACTCGGGAAAGTCAACAACAATCTTGGAGGGAGTGCAAGAGAATTAAAGACTCGACTTAATTCGCTCAAAAACTCATCCGAGCAGTTTATTGGATGCAGCGTGCAACAACACGTGCTCTAATCAATTAAAGTGAGTCGAATAATTTTACTTGGCTGGTATCGACCGCTGCGCACTTCCGTGTTGGTGCAGTCATTAGATCTAATGGCTTGCGTATAGCGGCTCGCGTGAGTCTTGAGGAATATCACCTTTGCTTGCTGCGTCGACACTTTAAAGTATAAGTTAATTAAATTAATTGCTCCAACTTCATACCCAATTAGATGTCCTAGAATTTTCCTTGTTTCCTGCGGCAAACCACTTTTCAACTCAAATTTTTATGTATTTAGTTAATGGCTTCACCTGAATAAGTTTATCCCACGATCAAAGACAATTTAAACTAAAAATATTAATTAACTACAATATGTCTCATATGACTTAGGAACCATATATTTTTTAACGGTGGATTACACAGTAGCAAAGTTTAAAGCTATAGGAGGCAATTAAACATGGTTTCACATACAGAATCTTTTAATAGATGCAGCTTTTTCCTGGTAATTATTGAATATTCAAGTTCTAGATGACGGTTTAACTTATTTCGTTTCAATTTATTACAGTTGCACACTTCCATCGACTTTACCTTCGAAAAATTCTTCATTTTGTTTGTACATACGAATGGTTCATTGCACTTTCCATAGAAACTCAAACAAATTCATTGAAAAGAGCAAATTTTCAGAAATTTTTTCAAAAGAAATCTTTTTCTTTATTTGACTCGTTCGTGCATAGCAGCGCACGCCATATGTACCACAGAAAATTTGCACACGTGATCTATGCAATGGTCACTAACAAGTTTCAACATTTCGAAACATTTTCGAACGAAACATATTAACATTTTTCGACAATTCCATTATGTTTCGTTATAACGTATTTCTCTTCTAGAGCACTAATGACGAAGGCGCTCAGAATTATAACCAACATTTCTTCGTGACCCAACTAAAAGTTTAATGACGAGGTTTCCTCGTTCGCTCAAGGATAAGTTTTGTTTAAAACAACTGATAAGTTACCAGCAGCCGTCCAATATAAAGTTAAGCTCCCTCACCTCGCTTATAATTAGTATGAGAACAAACGCGTATGTGTCAAAACTTTCGGTTCGCTTATGACTGTTATGAGAACAAACACGCCTACGTCAAAACGCTTTACTCGCTTATAATTTCTGTGCGAACAAATATGCGATGTAGAAACGCTCGACTCGGCTGTGACTTTTATTAGAGCAAACATGCATTCATCGAGAGCTGCAACTGCGACCGAGCGCGACACTCTATTCTCTTGACGCAAGTTTTGGCGCACCCCGACACCTGGGATTTGCTAGCACATTTTTTTCGTAAACTTTGGAGAATAAATTTACGGTAAAAAATATCCTTTCTACACTAATTGGCTTACTTTCGCTTCCCCAAACATTGATTGTTTTCTAACTTGATAACTGGAAAACGAAATAGGCTTTTTTCTCTTGTTCAAGCGATGAATTGGAGAAAGATAACTGAAAAAACACTGCTCAAAAGACCTTGTTAAAACAAAAATTATCAAGAATGTATCTGTAGATGTTGAGTTTTAAATTATTTTTTAACAATTAAACTCATTTATAAATGAGTAAAAATTTAAATTAATTGGAAATTTAATTTATAAATAAATTTTAAAATAATTAACACTTCAAGAAACATGGACCGCCTATATAGTGTTTAATTGTATTTGTCATGATCCTTTAAGATGTGAAGCTTTGGCAAAAGTTAAAGTTTTAGCGGCATTCCGTTATTCTTACATATATCAATAAACCTCGGAGAGACCCGAGCACTTGAAAAAGTATGACAAAAAGAGATATATACACAATGAATATTTCAACACGATTTTTTTTGATGCACTAAAGGTTAATCCAGCACTTCTACCCCTACTAATGCCAGAAGAAGCGCACGGCCCGGGAGTTAAAGTTGATGTAATTAGCCGGCATTGTAGGCACCGGCATTGACTTCAACATTTGCACAACTTCTTCAATCAATCGCAACTTAGTCCATCCGTCTTCTTCGCCGGCTAACACTTCAGTCTCGGGTGACGTGGCATCAGATCAATTTCTTCTTGGCAGTGCCTTTTATTCTCCAATGAATAATGGTTTAATTTCTGTCCTGGGTTTTTATTCTTCCCTTGCAGCGCTCGATTTCTTCAGTGATTAATTGCAACGTGAATATTTTCTTGCAAGTATTTGCCTCGTGATGGTAATCTAATACGGATAATTTTCCAGCACGATGATTACGATGTTACATATTTTTATTATTATTTGACATAATGTATGTGTATGAGGAGAACAATAAAAATAATCCTAACTCTACTAGAGAAGCGGTGAACTTAATACCATTGCAATTACAGCTCAAGTTATCTTCTCAAAAGTAACTTATATTCTCAGATGTACAGTTTCTTAGCAATCAGCAATAAACAAAAAGAACTGTTGAATTTCTTTGGCTGGAAGCCTGAGGCAACAGGGTCAGTAATTGCGGTCATTAATGACCGTAAACTGAGGCTATAGAAGACATTATCTCAGAACACGACAGAAAACAGTTTACCCTGGCTGATGGCGGTCACTTGTTGCTGCCACTGGAACGGAGGGGGGAGAAATTGCGACCACGCAATCCATGTAATAATAATCAAAAAGAATAAATAGGAGAGTGAGGTCGACGCGTTGTCTTGAACTGATTGGAAGTTTATTGTCCTAAACTGGGTAACAAATTTTAAAAATTCCAATTCTTGAGACCTGACGTTTTGAACAAGGATCCTCCATGTGCATTCCTGGGAAAAAGTCACCGAAAAAACGCATTTTAAAGTTTGAAAGTCGATCTCTTCTTTAATGCTTTCATATATATAGCGCCTAACCGAAGCGCTCGATATATTGAAGTTATTTGTGTCTCAAGAACCGCTTTCTTAGTCACATAGGGCTAATAAAAATCAAAATTTTGGCGCTTGCGCCACTCATGACTTAGGTAAATTTTAGTATTATGAATAAATTTTTAAACAGTTAACACTATTATGTTGTCTCGGCGTTGTACGGTATGGACTATTCTTGCAATTTAGGAATCACGTCTTTTCATATCCCCCCCGTAATCCAAGGAAAAAGTTTATAATTTTGAAGCTGAAGTATCATTTTTAAAGAGAGACCAGTGCCAACCCCGCAGTGACCAGGGGCCTTCCCTTCGAGTGCCTTTTTGGAATTTAATGGAAAAATTAACTTATAAACTTTTTATTTATTAAAAAAATTACAGTTAGGTATAATCCTAATTGAAAATAGTCACTAAATTATGAATTCCTATTCGATATTTGAATCTATCTTTCTCCCCAGTCTTCCTTGTCTGATGATTCCACCACTAAAAAAATTCAATTTACCTGTAATTTCCAGCCACGAAACTTATTACAAAGCTAGTTATCTTTCAGTACATATTTTTGCGGTACCAGGCTACAAATATGCAGACTTTGATAAAGATATATTGATTAAATATATACTGCAGCTGTTCGAGAAATTGAATAAATTTCAAGCATAAAATAATGATAATTCAGACGTCCGCTCCAGTGGCATTAGTCTATCCGCGTCACGACCCTGAACGTTCCGGTACTTTATTGCAATTTGAAAGTTCAAACTTTGATCAATTTTGCAATATTTCAAGTGAATGACCATAATTTATCCAGGTGACGTTTAAAGTGTTCAAATAAATTGGATATTAGACGTTCTTACAAGGGAATTGAATTTATTTTTCGCAATAAGGGACTTAAATGTTTTTTGGAAATTTATATTGGCAGTTTCAATTAGGCATTATTTGTCTGGGACCTCCTACAATATACTTTGGCTTGGAACTTAAACTCCGGCATGTTCGATGAATCGTACTCGAATTACTCCATGTATACTTTGTGTCACATGAAAACATAATATTAAATTGACGATAACTCTCCATCTCATGTTGAGTATGATGGGAGTGTGGCTAAGTTTGAATTTGTTGGGGACAGTTTACGATTTGTCGTCAACGTCAGTTGCCCAATCAATACAACTTGTGCGCAAATACGGAGAGGGTGCAGTTATAGATGAGCTTAAAGTATGAGGTTTTTAATATTTTTTAAAGTGTGCTTCGGGGCAAGCAAATCTATGCCGATTACTTATCTTTACCTGGTCCAGTGCACAGTCTAAAAGTTTTAAGAGATCAAGATCGTAAGCTTTTATTCAACTTTCTCTTGGCGCAGCTCAGAAGTTCGTTGTGAAGTGCACCGCGAGCGAGCATCAAATCGGAGCGATCAAGGGACTAAATGCAGACACAGGAATATTGTCGAATGATTGCAAGATTTAATGCGAAATTTGCTTTTCTGTATAGCGGTAAAATAAATTATATTAATTTTTTAAACCTTAAATATCATTGCGTCAAAAAATAGATTGCATGCTGATATCCGGTACATCATGCGATATAAGAAGGAAATTCTCTCGCCTTAAGTTTTCTTCTGTGCCTACCGTTGAAACCTTCGCTGAAATTTCAGTCGAAATCTCCGCCAAATAATTCATGTTCTCTAAACGGACGAATATCTTAACGCTTTTTCTGTTACATCATTTGTGTTGCTAACTTATTTCCTCACATGCTATCCAGTCACATTCAAGCAGAAGCGGCAGAACGAAGTCTTGAAATTTTGATGAGCTCATCAAACATGCAAGTGTGGCCTCCTCCTTAATACCCAAGCGCTATATCACATCAAAGAATTCCGAACATAAAGAAAAAATTGTTTGCCATGGACTTACAGCTTCCGCTTAGCTCTTGTTTACGTCATCAGGAGCCAAACGTCCGTTATTTAGTTTTAGGGTACTTGTATTTGAATCAATATTTACTTCAGTAAACTGCAAAACAAAAACACGCAAAATTTGCGTCTAGTTTTTTTCTCGTCGGAATTTATTCTACAAGTTAATGTAATTAAATGAAATTAATACATTTATTAAATTTTCATCCCGCTGAAAGCAATCTCATTTTTCTTTTGGAAAAAATTATCCGCATGATCAGATATTTTTCGTAAAGTTAAGATCACGTAAGTACATTTTTACGGTCATGCGTAATCTGATCATCGATGGACCACAGTAGTCCGGATCCGTGGCCACTTAAAATCCATTAGTGGTTACGATCTTATTGAGTGTAGATTCATTCATGCCTCAATTCATCCAATTTTTTTTTTCTATTTAAGCTTTTCGAGCGAAAAATTTCTTTTTGGGCTCATAGCGTCCCAGACCCATGTCGTATTCTGTATTTAGGTTCAAAGTAAATTAACTACTTCAAAACTTTCGACCTAAACTCATAAAATAAATGACAAATGTTATAAAGTTTGGGTAACACTCCTCGAACTCTTATCTAAAACAGCGAATGATGTTCTTTTTTCCATCTACATTTTGACGGTTACAGTATTTTCAACCAACGGGCTTAGTTCTGTTTTTGAAATGTCACTGATCAGCGAAACTCGGACCGTACGCTAAAAAGCGCAAGCGCGATATATCTGTGCTATAATACTTCTATTTTTCCACCGGTAAATAGTTTCCAATGTTCGGGAAAATTTTAGAATTTGTGTCATAAAATTGAAAATATATTAACAATCACTCCGATTCTAAACCCACTGATTTCTTATGAATGATAAACTTTTTTTTTTTTATAAGGCCTCCCACACTCACCATTCCAACAAAAAGGAATTAATTTTATTAATTAAAAACAGGGAATAGTTTCATGTCAATGATCAGGGCCCCGACCTTAACGCCTCTGATGGTGGCCTACACCGACTCCGAGAGTCACTGAGCTGTGACGCGAGTGAGGAGCGGNTGGGTAGTCCTCTCCCGCAGGTTCAGGGAGAGACAGGTCCTCAGGTGCCGGAGGATGCTTCTGCTGGAGCACTTCTCGGGTTCTATCGTCCCTCGGGGCAATATCATCCGATGATGCCAGCATACGCACAGCCCCCCTTATGTCACCATCGGCCAGCCTGCTGGCCACTCGCCTTCCGAGCTCTTGATCTCCGTCTCCGAGCTCTTGATCTCCGTCTCCGCAACTTAGTTTACGAAGGAAATTTTTCACCATCAGCCTCAATGGTTCGTTGAGTGTTGCTAGTATCGGATATGACCGCTACTTCAGTTCCAATGATTTTTCCTATACAGATTTAATTTACAATTTCAAGAATTCTAGCGTATGCCTCGATACAATTTTTTGTATTTTTGGCTTCGAGGAACTGTTTTTTATGATTTTTATGATTGACTTTCCCTTATATTTTCTTTCGGTTACCGTCTTTATTTTTCACGTGTAGTGATGAGCAGCAGCGCTAAAAACGCTCTCCCGACGATTGTGAACGTATATCCTCCTGCAAATTATTAGTTAATCTTTGAAGATCATTTTCAAAAAGTCTCGAGGCATACTTTGCTTGACAAATTCACCCTAAACTTTATTCTGAAAATGATAAAAAAAAACTTTATTGCGTTGCTTGAATGTTCTTTTAAAGCACTGTTGTAATTTTAATGACAACTATCAACATAATTAATTCATTTCATTTCGAAATAAGGAGGAACATTAATTCCTGAATCTGGCATTACTTTTTACTACACTACCCAGCGATTATAGTGAGGGCTAGACTTAGACATTGTGGTGAGGCTAGGCCCAGCCATTAAACTGAGGGCTACACCCAGCCATCATAGTGAGGGTAGACACAGTCACTATAGTGAAGGCTAGACCCAGCCATTATAGTGAAGGCTAGACCCAGCCATTATAATGAAGGCTAGACCCAGCCATTAAAGTCACGGTAGACACAGTCACTATATTGAACGCTAGACCCAGGCAATATAGTGAGGGCTAGACCCAGCCATTATAGTGAGGCTAAACCCAGCCATTATAGTGAAGGCTAGACCCAGCCATTATGGTGAAGGCTAGACCCTACCATTATAGCGAGAGCTAGACCCAGCCATTATTATGAGGGCTAGACCCAGCCATTATAGTGAAGGCTAGACCCAGCCATTGTTTAAGGCTAGACCCATCCATTATAGTGGGGGCTAGACCCAGCCATTATAGTGAAGGCTGGACCCAGCCATTGGTTAAGGCTAGACCCATCCATTATAGTGAGGGCTAGACCCAGCCATTATAGTGAAGGCTAGACCCAGCCATTAGTTAAAGGCTAGACCCAGCCATTATAGTGAGGGCTAGACCAAGCCATTATAATGAGGCCAGTCATTACAATGAAGGCTAGACCCAGGAAGTCATGTACGTTTTGTTTTAATCTTTCCTGTCCTCGTTTCGACCCTCGCATTTAGTTAGATGTCGAATTTAGCATTTCGTTTCAGAAATAACGCATTTAGCGTTATTTCTGCATGCTTTCCCTTACACGTGCTCAGTCGTGCGGATGTTCAGAAGTGTAAGCGAGAACGAAGGATGAGTTAAGCTCATGTTTATGCAACAAGGATTGATTTGGTGAGCGACTGAGAAGACGAGTGTTGCAGTGTACACAAGACGAGACGCTGTAGACCGAAGCTTTCCCGGGATCACCGAGGCATCAAAACAACGATCCCGCCCCACAAATAGAGCCCACGCCCAACCCAAGCTTTGTCATTCGATTCCCCGCGCAGTGCTTACGATTTATTACAATAGAGACATTATTATTAAGCACGGCTTGTTTCGAGTCACGATTTTTCTTTTGATTCTGCGGATCACAATTATTATTATTATAATAATCTGTCTATTTTAAGTTGTATGAAGTTATTTGTTCTTGAAATGCTAATCTAAGCGGCAACTAAGAATTAAGCTGAAGGAATCGAAGCGTGATCTCATCTTCAATTGCCAGTTTCGTTTTTATTAAATCATCGAGACGTGGACACATGAGGATTATCCTTTGATCAGTTATCGGAGCACAGATTATAACTGAATTATTAATACTGAAGCTCTTTCAAAGTCAAATCCCTCAGTGCGTGTATGAAATATTCATTTAATTGAAAACATAAAATTTATTCAGTTCTACGTACCAGACTCAGCTTTATTTGTGTTTTTATCGTGCAGATTTAATATGCATCCATAATACAAAGAACTTCTTCGACCAACATTATTACGAATCTGTGGCGAAGTCCCGAGTTGCTGTCATCGCCATAAAGAGAAGTAGAACGCGCAGTTGCAGTCTGTTTTAGGATTTTAACTGACTTTTCCGTTGTCACTATCTCAGCCTTGTACCTCAATTAAGTTGATATGTCATACGCAATTACAGGTACCTATTCGGGATGTGAGTCGGAATCTTAGAGGCTGGAATGCCTGCTATTCTCTGCTGTTATGTCCCCTAAATTTGGCATTATAAGGTGTAGAATATTGCACTTTGTTGTAATAAGTTAATCGTTGTTGTTTCAGTTTATAAGTTTGAGGCAAAGGAAAGAACCTTACGTGTACCTCCTTTTTCAAAACTTCGTTATCTGCCCGTAAGAACGTTAACAATGAACAGCTCGCTCGGAACAGTATCACCACAGGACCTTGCGCTATAATTTATTCGTCCTTATGGCCAGATTGATAAGCCAAAAATTACATCAGTACCCACTGCAGTGAGTGACAAAAAATTCTCAAAATCGACGAAAACGTGAAGTCACGGACAGACGGACGGTCGGACATGACGAGCACAATAGCACCTTTTTTCCATAAATGATAAAATGCGCTAAAAGACAGCGAGCAAACGATAATGTGTACATAAACGAATCAAATAATAACAATAATAGACTTCAAACACATTTTACAACTGTTTAAATTTTTGTTGTTAAAGTTTCCTTAAAAGGTGAAAGTTTGCTAAATAACACGTTTGACCTTGTACGAGGAAACTATCTAGTATTAATTAGTAATTAAAATGAACCCTCTCATTCAATTTATCCCAGAAGCAGAAAATAGTATTTTGCGAATTAACTCCCGTGATGGTACAAAGCTTTCGTTCACTTTCGCTTTCTTTTACGCAACGACAAATGATTTTGTTCATTTAAAGTAAAATAAGCGCACTCTCAGGGGCATTGAATTAACTCAACTTTCGTTGAAGTATCTTTGAATATTTTCAAGTCTATTAACTTTACTGGACTGTGACGAATATTGTAATTGGTTGTTTTGGAAAAGATTTTTTTTTCATTTCCACATATGATTCATACTGAAGTGCACAAATTTTTCACTAATATATAAATAATAATGATATATAAACAATATAACAAATTTTGGGAGAGGTTCCAGAGTCAAATTTTGTTGTGCTCATTTTAATATCCTTTTCTGACAGCTTTTAGTCAGCATTTGATTGGCATAGCATTTAGCCGGGCCCCTAAACTAATTTTCGTTCAATTATTGCTGTGAATGCATGAGGTCTTTGAAGGGCAAAAACTTATTATACCATATCATTTTTCATGTAGGCTAAATAAAAATTTAGGCGAGATTACTCGTTTAGAACGAATCGTTCGAATTACCATCAAAGAGAATTTTTTCAAAAAAAAAATTTTTGAGGGGTCGAGGAAATGATTAACTCACTTTATTTGTGAAATACCTACTTTGATTCCAAGTGTCCAAAAACTGACATGACTAATAAAAATGTAATGTAATTTCACTTTTACTCGTTGAAAAATGTTTCTTAATAAAAAAAACAAGTCTGGGAGCTGTGGAAATAATGATAATGAGGAAATTTATTCGCAATGGTACTTCTAGCAACTGATGGCAAATCCCACGTTATTCTCCACGCAGGTTTCCGGCGACCACGCAAGTGGTCTCACTAATCCAATTGCTCGTGCACAAGCGGCTTCAGCAGTGCGCTCAGTGAGGATCGTTCCCAATTTCTACCACACAAGTGGATAAATGAATGTAGTTTTGATAGTTTTAATTTCGAAAAGCTTTATGAATTGGTTTTGAACACAACCTCACAACCTTTTGAATCACAAGTCGGACCCACGCTTATGAGTCCGACTACATCGGACTCACAACCACGACATTATGCCGACGTCTCACGTGCCACCTTCAGTCTGGTGGACCAAGGAACCACCTGATGGAAGCCAACGAGACCATCACTCGTACGGTGATGGAGGAGTGCACCAGCGTCGTCATGAGATGCCCCGACGCCAACCGACTCGCGATAGCTGAGGCCCTCATCATTAAGGATAGGACCCCAGCCATCAACCTTCAAACTACTGGATTTGTCAGAACATTGAGACTGTTTTCGGAGTAATTTTCGGTGCTCTAATTTTTATTTATTTTTGTGATTGATTTTTGAGTAATATCCTATTTACTTGATTTTGTACTTATGTCGAGCCAAATTCCATCACTCAATGCGCCTTTTAACTTGATAATGAATGATAGAAACATTCGAAACGTCGTTAAAGAAATAAAAATGTCCTTCGGTATTCTGATTTTCGATTTACCCGTGCAAACTAAAAATCTTGTTCGATCTATTGAAAAAACTAATAAGAAAATTGTCAATAAAAGGAATTCTCTGGTCTTCAATGAAACCTACTCAAATATGTGCACTGCACAGATCTAAATTCATCCCTGGTAATCCGTAGACTTATTTCCGCATCGTCCCACCACGTCCGGTAATCCAGCCTGTTTTTCGAAAGCGCGGTCAACCAATGAACCTGGAAATTAAGTCTCAACTCAATGCTCTATGCTGCACTACAGCTCTGATCGAGCACTGCTTTGAAAAAACTTTAACCAAATGTTCTCTGAATTACAGTATTATACAATGAATCTGCGCATTCTTTATCTTCTTAACTATCGACTTCTAATCATTCTTTAAATTCTTTTCTAATCCCTTGGATGTTTCTTTTTTATTTTCTATTGCATTGCTTATTTTTAGTGCCATCAAACTTGTTTCTCATCAAATCTTCAAAGCGATTCCGTTGCAAAATAAAAGAAAACAGTAGTTTTTACTTCAAGATATGACTATTTTTCATTTATGTATTAACAAAACCGGCAAACGAATAGTATTATCATTTGTAGTTCTATTTTTATTCCGGCATATCTTAATAACATAGTCACCTTGAATATTGAAATAAACTTCGTGTTATTTAAAGAAATTATACCAAACAGCAGCCATTGCCTATCAAAATAGGAAGCCATACAAGCGTCATTCTCTACTCAAATTCAAGTAATCGCTTTCTCCGTATTCGGTTCCGCATATTTTCCTCCAATTTGGTTTATAATATTTTGTGGCGCACACAATGACAGCCATTGATCTGCCCTGGGCGCCATTTGGATCGCTGTTCTGCACATGTGTGGGAACTCAATGAGTGTTTTTCAGTGAGTTCTGTTCAATGTGCGCTGTTCATTGAATGCTTTTCTGCACACTAAGTTCTGTTCATTGAGTTCTGTTCACTAAGTTCTGTTCAGTGAGCTCTATTATATAGATGTTATTTTTCAGTTAGTCCTGTTTAATAAGTTCTCTTCTGGTACCCTTTTCAATTATTACTGTTCAGCGTATTCTGTTCAGTGGGTCTTGAGATACCATCACGTTTCTAAACGAAGTGCCCATGCTGCCCGACTAATTGAGTACACACCTGTGCTATGTCATTGCTTACCTTAGGTCAAACATATGTAAGAATGCAAAAGAGTTGTGTGCTATTCTGATAACGTGATCAATATATGGGTGACGCATGATATAACTGCACACTAAGTTACCCACTCCATTTTAGGATCTACAGCTTGATCTTGTTCGTTAAACCCTATATGCTCTCCACACTAAGCGATGAACTGTAATCAGACGCACTCATTCCTTACAAAAAATTGCGTTGCAGTGTCATAATAATAATACTCTACTATTTTCTTTCATTTAAAATAATTTAACTGTGTGTCGAATTAAACTACAATAAAAAATCATGGCTCGAATGTCTGCCCCAGTAAATTAAATCTTGGGGTCAAAATCCATAGAGTAACGCCAAGATCCGGTATCCATCTGTTGGGTATCAAACAATAGTCAATATAGATCTGAAAATATTGTTTGCCTTCAATAGTTGACTAATTTTTAATTCTTTCTGTCCTAATATGTATAAAATATTTAATGAAAAATCTCCGGTCAAATTTAATTGATTCATGAGAATGTGCATGCGAATTATTATTGTTATTGCAGATGCAAACACGAATAATTGAAATCTTGTTGGGCAAATTTCTAAGAAAAATGTGTTTTGTAAATAAGTAAGAGTACACTTGTATTTAGCGCACAACTCTCGAAGATGTCCTTTAGTTTTATATTATATCTACCATAATGTCCCAGGGAAGCAAAAAAAAATTTTTATTCATCGCTGCATTGATAATTGTAGGGAACAAAGAGTAGTTTAGCCAGTCTTTGTTTGTTGTAACTCCGGCATTTCGCTGTCTCGTGATGTTCATAAGGCAAGTCGCAGCCGTTCTGGGCTTGTTTCAGGCCAGGATATTGAACGGCTGTGTTTGCGTAAGATGGGCTTTGCAAGGTGGGCTGTGTTTGTACTTCATGGGCTTTGTAAAGTGGATTAAAGTCCATTTATAAAAGTTCACGCTTTCGCCAATATTAATAATTGTCAATGCTGGAGAAAATATATTATGTTATAATCATGTTACAATTTTATTACAGTGTAAAATTATAACAGTTTTTGTTTAGAACAATTTCGTTGGCTTAAAAAAGTTTCTGGTTTTCGGATAATGTTAAATGTCTAGGTGAAATTTAAATTATGTAATAATGTTGCAGTTTAATTAATGTCCCATAGAATCTCAAACAATAAAATTGTACTTTAGATGAGATTAAAAAAGAGATTTAAGTTTCCGAATTTATCATATATCTTCAACGTTAATGCTGATTCATTACTGACTAAGAACGTACGAACAAAATACTGCAAATTTCTTGTAGACAAGAATCCCCTCTTCAGATGATTCAGGGATACGCCGGACAGCTCGTTCCTTCTCTATACTCTTTCTCTATAAAACAGACATTGCGGCTGAAGAGCACTAACAGGCTATGTGCTCAAGCATTTTTTCGTGTAGCTAAGATTTGACCAGCAACAGCAGGATTTTTATTTCTCTGTACTCGGTAAATTTATTCATCATATCTTTTATAATTTATTTAATTTATTCATATATATCTAATTTGGTTATTTCGCTCCTCACTCATTTTCGCCGAAACCCTAGGCAATGCAGGAGCCCACACTCCATCGCTTTCTCTGCATTATTCATCATGACTCAAACCGCATTTGAACCTTAGTTCATCATGGATTGGGTGATAAATTTTGTTTGCAATAAGTTTACATTAAGTGAATCCTCTTTTTTTTAACAAAATATGCACTTGCGTTCCAATACACGGACTTGTTACGCATTTTGTTCTGATAGGCTGCGCCTATTCTATGAAGAAGTAATTCAATAATAGAATAGAATAGAAATGTCGGCACTGAAGAAAATAGGCCCATGGTCTGTTGCAGAGTCGTGTACTTTTCATGACTTGATTCCACAAGGGATCAGGCCTTTGGAACCCGATCTTTCAATAACTGATGAATTGAATGAGATAGCTGCTAGACTTATTGCATGATCCATAAAATGAATCAATATCTCCTCTGTGGTATTCCAGACAAATTCTTTATAGAAGGCAATCTTGTTTCGCGTGTATATAATGCCAACATCATTCACTGATACTAGAATGGTACAAAGTAATGTTCCAATATCACGTTACAATCCGAGTACACACTCAGATATGATGTGGGCGATCATTTTTGCAAAAGGAATCATAATACATAAGAGACATCTGCATAGATAAACACATCAAAGTTAAAATTAAAATTACTTTTTGACATTTTTTTGCTACTCTTTCCTATGGATTTATTACTCTATTATCTAATTAAAACAATGATAAATGATTGCAAGAGTTTTGTATACATCAAATTGATTTTCGCATCAAAAGACTAGGTTTGTTTACGAAGACAGCGCGTGGCACTCCTATTGAGGAACATAATGAGGCTGCAGTTCGAAGGACTTTGTTAGGAGACGACGACAGCTCATCGATTGTGTGCCATGCACTCCGATGTCATCGTCCGATGCCTCGTCCGATTCCGTCTCATTCCGTCTTTGAAATCATGAACGAATCATGAGAGATCGTCTATCATTAATTGGCTCCTACCAAATTTCCACTCATTTCTGAAAATGGAAGGCGACTTCTGCTTACAACGTGTTTTTCATTTTGACTTCGTCGTCAATTTAAAGAGGCCTTTATCAACGGAAATAATACCAAGTAGAATAATTTTCGGGCTTATAATGACCAAAATAAACATTTATACAAGCTCGCCTGCTACTGTTGTTTTTGTGACAATCTACATCGCCTGATAATAAATGAATTTTTGTAAAAGTCTGTAAACAGAAACTTTTATTGACCATCAATGAAGTTTGTAGAGAGGTAATTTATTGCAGGATACGGGGAGTTTTGGCTATAATTGATTTGTCTCGAGTATTTGTTCCCCAGGTAATAAGAATAACAAATCGTTCTCGAGATATTGTTTTTAATTTTTAATCATTTAAAATTGAAGGAGACTAATATGGGAACGACAAAGTGAACCGCCGAAGCGATTCAAGTATGTCTAAAAGAACATTTGTTGGTTTATCTGATTAGTCTACTTGGAAATTTGATGTTTATGAGATGAGAAACGAGAATCTAAGTAGTCGGAATCTGCTTATTTTAAAAAAGAATTCAGTTTTGACATTTTAAGGCACGTAAAAATACCGCATCTTTACTGATTTAATAAAGTCTCAAGTGCATAAAGGATTCACAATAGAATTTCAATAACACTGATTACTACTGAATCCTTATAACCTCTCCTCCTTCTATTTATAGAAGTATTTTATTTGGACAAGCTAATTTTCATTATAAAGAGGTACATTAATAGTGTGTTTTTCATATATATTTTGAAAAATTCACACCAAACTGCTAGGCACACAGAAAATTACTTAGCAATACGTTCTTGGTATCATTAGTTGATTTCTTTTATTTTTGCCTATGAATAATAATATAATATTCAACTATAAAAAGTAGCTATTTCAGAGCCAAATTCTTATGAGAGATTTATCTTGTCTTGAGTTCTTGGAGTCTCAACGCTGCTTTGCGGTAGACAGGATTGCCTAACATGCAGCGTTCGTTACATCATTCAGACAGAAGAAAATTTAATACACTGGCCACGACAAGGAAACTTAACTTGCAATACATTTGCTTATGCCAGATCAGAATCTAATAATTTAAATTTTTTAATGCTGACAATCCCGAGCGAAAAAACTTCTACTTGCATTGGTCGAGCAAAAAAATATAAATCACACGAATTTATCAATGTGTAAATTAAACATTTGACTCCGCATCAGCTTGGGTACGCATAGGTTGGGTACACTAGAAAGCTCTTACGAAGATCATTAGTGAATATTCGCTTGCCCGAGCTGCCCTTGAATTTGCACTCTAAACGCAAGGTTTCCTTTCTGTGATAAGTCGCAGGACCTCAAGCGTCTGCACTTTGTAGCGTCTACACTCTGAGAAATGAATGTGTCATATTTCCCAAATAATGACATATTTCCTACGCGTAGCAATGATACAACCTTTTGCCTGGGTCCGGATGACCTACGAAGGTAAGAAGTGTGCCGCTATTTGGTCAAAGTCCCACTCACTTCGCTGAGTGTAGACTTACGGCTCGCCTGCCGCTCTGTTTGAACTCCATAGCGAGGCCGGTCTTTCCGGTTCAACAGTACGAGCTTGAGAGGCCCATTGGGATCTGTTGGCAGAGAACAAATAAAAAGCCATGGCCTCATATGAGAATATATCGAAGCCTTCTCTCCTACTGCTCCCTATATACGCTCGGGGATTTAGAGTCGCTGGGACAAGGTGTGTCTGCACGGGGCTTTGTAGTTCAGCAGTCATGCAGATTGACTCTTGCCTGTTACGAGGATTCTTTTGTAGTCATCATTGTTACCCTAGAGCCTTGATAATCTGACTTCAAATGGATAGAATGATTGCAGTTACCCTTTGATAGGGAAAGTGGAGTTACTTTGAGAAGATATTGTGGTTGTGAAGCGCTAGTGGTCCATATAAATGAATTTAATTTCTGTCTGTTGTTGGAATTAAAATAATGTCGATGGTTTTAAGAATGCAACTAAAAATGATTTACGTCAATGCAGTAATTTTTAAAATATTTTCTGGGTTGTGTTGTAAGTATGGAATCTAAGATAAAATAAATCAATACGGGAGAAACTTGACTAACAATTAAGTTCAGTAAATTTAGCTCATTAGAAATAAATGAACCGGATAAAATATATTAATTATCCTACAATTAGCTTATTGCTTCACCAAAAAATGCTTTAAAATACATCCATTGCAGTCTTCATTTTTTCCCATTATTTTTGACAAATCATAATATCTTGCCGAAAATTCTCCGCCATTCCCTTCGTGGGCCAGACAAGACGTTCAGTTAGAGAAGCTATTTAGACCATTAGAAATTGATAAAAGGGAGTTCTAGTCGAATAAAATTTGGTGTTTGGAGGCGCCGAATGTTTGTTGTTTTCTAAGTAATTAATAAATTCGTGTAGACCATCACTGATACGCCGAAGTGAAAATTGTAGTCGTAACTAACTTGCAGTGACTAGCCCTCATCATAATAAATATAAGTGTTGATAGAGCAACGCAGGAAATTTGCATCTGGTGAAGAGTAAAATACTTGAGGGCTTTCAATCAAGGTTCAGTAAAGTAAAAGCCTCTACAAAGGACGCGTGCTCGCGAGAGCCACAACGCGGAAGTGTGTTAAAGAAGAACATCTGGACGGAGCGGCGAAGAGTCTCCAGGAGAGCGAGGCGCTGTTGGATCTCAGGCATGGACCGTCGCACTCAAGAGTTAGAGGGTCGTACCTAAGAGTCGGAGGATCCCACACAGACAACGAAGGATCGTACCGGAGGACCCCACACAGACAACGAAGGATCGTACCGGAGGACCAGAGAATCTTCGTGTTTGGGAGTCGGAAGATCGTGCCTGAGAAATGGAGGTTCACAGAAAAGACTGAGGATCGTACCTGAGAGTAGAAGGATCGCAATAGGACAATCAAAGATCGTACCTGAGAGACGGAATATCAAATATAAACAATTGAGGCCCGACATCTGGATGACGTCGGACCGTACTTGACGAGCAAAGGATCTCACCTGAGAATTGTATCTGAACGAAGATGTGATTGTTGAGATGGAAGAACGTAATTGAGGGATAGAATGATGGCCTCTGAGATAGAAAATCGTCTCGATATACGTAATTAAAGATCGTACTCGTACTGAAGATGATCTGTGAGATAAAAGATCGTGTCAGAATAATGAATGGTTCATCTGAGGGACTGTGCACCGCATATAATATTCATTATTCTCAGCTTGTCTTGAATGCAGGTAGACCGCATCTATTATTCGTCTTGAGCCGTAACGTTTGGCACGTGCAAGTAACGCTTTGTCTATTCGTTGTATGCATTATTCCAAATGTCTCGTGTACTCGTAATAAAATGATTAATTTGCTGCCTGTTTTAACATGTCTCGTGCGCACGTAATGCATAAAAATTCATTACCTAATGCGTAAAATTAATTACATTTTTACATGTTTTGTCTGCCATACAGCATTTCACACTCATTGTGTGTTTTTCATGTCTTGTGCACATTTATTGCTTATAATAAATATCTTGAGTCGTCATGCACTTATGTCAAATCCGTTTGAAATATTCATTGAGCTTCATTTAGTATTCATGGAACTTCGTTTGAAATGAGGAGACACTCGTTATAAAGTCATGAAGTGCGAAGAATTTTATTTGAGTTTAGTGAGCTTGTTCATTTTAATATGCAATGAATTGATGAAATGATTTCCATCTGTTGAATGTCTGGACCATTTGGAATGGGTAGAGGGTGTCTATTATAGATTCATAATTCTGTTGCATTTCTCGCGCTGAATTTTGTATCGGTTTAACATTTTGATCAGTTTTGCTAAAGCTATTCTAAATCAAGTTAGGCATAACGTTCTATCATGTATCTGCGTGCGCACGAGACATGATAAAACAGGTAATGAATTTTTGCATGAAATGCGGGCGCACGAGACATGATAAAACAGGCAATGATTTTTGCATGCATTCTATGGGCATCAACGTTCAAGTTTCATTTTCGGCCATTTAACTCGTCCAATGATCTTTCCCACCGTTCTTCCGGCGTCTTGAAATTTCATTTTTCTAATAAATTGTCCTAAAATCTCATTAGAACCTTGATTCACACAAAATTTGAAGTTGGTTTTCTTATCCAGAATCCTATATTATTTCAGCATCAAAACAATTTAATTAAGCTCAATTAAGCTACTGCGAATAAGTGCATCTTTCTGCAACAGTGGTCATGCTATAAATTCTCCATCAATATTGCATGCTGAACGATTAAAGTTTTTCTTTAATTGAATTGTCCCTATTGTAAGAGTTTGCATTTACTTTAAATAGGTTGATGGTCATATAATGAAATAAATAAGAGCGAGGCCAAGCCAATTCTATTCTGAGAGTAATGAGGTCATTTCGCTTCCAAAAAATCACTTATCTTTATTCTATTTATTTCCTCATGAGGTTCTTCGATTTTTTCATACCTATTTTAGGTAAAAAAATTCATTTTACCGCATCCAGGCGCAGTACTACCTCCCACGCCACGTCGCTTGCGTAATTTTGTTCTATCGCAAATGGGACCTGATGTCCGACACTCCTTGCAACAATTGCAAAATGTGTTGTCACTGGAAAGGTGTTTAGTGGTCTCCAAGGAGCCAACTTACTGTCACTGAAAATGCCTTTCTTCACTCACCTCGAACTAACCAATTTACTGCCACTGGAAATGTTTTTCTTCACTGGCCTCGAATGAACCAATTTACTGTCACAGGAAATGTTTTTCTTCACTGGCCTCGAACGAACCAATTTACTGCCACTGGAAATGTTTTTCTTCACTGGCCTCGAACGAACCAATTTACTGCCACTGAAAATGTTTTCTTCACTGGCCTCGAACGAACCAATTTACTGCCACTGGAAATTTTTTCTTCACTGGCCGCGAATGAACCAATTTACTGTTACTGAAAATGTTTTCTTCACTGGCCTCGAACGAACCAATTTACTGCCACTGGAAATTTTTTCTTCACTGGCCGCGAATGAACCAATTTACTGTCACTGAAAATGCTTTTTTTTCTTCACTGGCCTCGAACGAACCAATTTACTGCCACTGGAAATGTTTTTCTTCACTGGCCTCGAACGAACCAATTTGCTGCCACTGAAAATGTTTTCTTCACTGGCCTCGAACGAACCAATTTACTGCTACTGGAAATTTTTTCTTCACTGGCCGCGAATGAACCAATTTACTGTCACTGAAAATGCTTTCCTTCACTGGCCTCGAACGAACCAATTTACTGCCACAAGGATCATATCGCTTGTATAATAGTGTTAGCACTTCACTACACAAGGTGATAAGGACGGTGAGAACAAGCAGCTTGTTGTGTGTAATAAGTGAAAGTAAATTGATTTTATGTATCTGATAACATATTTGTCTGTTAATCATAGTGAAATACTGATGAGTTCTACTCTAAATTATAATTTATATTACACTATACTTATGAAAATTTCTATATTGCTAAAATGACAAACGAGCCAAAGATGTTCGAAATTTTTAATTGCAGGATAAAAACGTAATTATTTATTAATCAGCTAATAAAGAAGTGCAGTGCATAGAAATATCATCAGCAAAGAGATGATATATTTTTTTAATAATGAAATCCCAAAGGCAGATCAGGCTTTGTGAATGTAAAATACACTTAACATAATAGTGGATTATAAAAAATTTCTCCGAGATAAAGTAAATTTTCTAAGTAACCTCATGGTCATGATTCGTGTAGTCAATGTAAACAGTGAAATCTATTTCATTATGAATTTATCATTTTATATATTGAAATATTTGAATCAATATACCCTGAAGCCCACTTTATAATATCATAATAATCATATAGTAGGCAATTGTTCTCCAGCTTAATTGTGAGTTTCTGGCTAAATTTATTCGTGCGGCTGTCTGTCGTGGCTTCGCAACGCTCGGTCTGAGTTAAAAATCCGAGAGCTGATTAAAGTGTCCTGCGCCCGTGCTGTGTTTTGTTCTGAGCCCGGCAATAAATTTCATAATCTTAAAAAGACACCTCAGCATCCGATCCTATACTGTGATACAACGAAACAGTTCGAGGAAACTATTCAATATAGTAGTATTATATATAGTATTATATAATATATAGTATAGTAATTTTTCATGATTGGCCACTAATTTTCCCTGAATTCTCTTCAATAATATATTCGAATACTTCCATCAATTGATTGAAACGAATTCTAAAAACAATAATTTTCCTCGAAATATTTTCACATTGAAAATTCAGTTGACATTAAATTTTTTCAAATAACAATTTCTGTTGATTTTTAGTCCGAACCAGCCATTTCAGGGAAAATTCGAGCGAATAGCTGCAGATATTCGATTGCAAAAAATTCTAAAAACTGACACATTTTTCACTAGTCCGGGATACCCGAGCGCGAGCAAGAAAGTTCATTTTCCCTCAGAGTTCTTCAAAGGTAATAATTATCGCGCGCACTCCAGCCAACGGCGTGACTCGAAAAGAAGCAATTCAATTGAGCCAGGCAGTGGGTGGCTTTTGGGATCTAGGATGGCTTTCATTGAAAGGCAGAATAAAGCAATCGGGCGCCTTTTGGAGCGCACGACGGAACACCTTATAAATACTGGAGCGCGTCGACTAAATCTTCGCTTGAACCTTCACGGCGGAGGTCTCCTCAAGCGCACTAGATTGCCGCGCGCGTCGCTCAGGAAGCTGCCGCGGAAATGACCCTTCTTAAAATAATGCTCTAGTCTGCTGCCGTGCCGCACTTTATGTCCCTCAGGTGCACTAATTTCCTCTCTACTACTGTGGACCTCTACTGCGGTTGGTCTGTGCACGGTTATTCCTGCATTTATCACGGTTATTCTTTACGCGATCGTTACAGTTTGGTTATACAGTATGTTTAGTGGTTATAATGCGCGTGGTTATTTTGTCTCTAACACGATTATTCTGTGAACTGTTATTCTGGTATACAGTACAGTTTTTCTGCGTACGGTTATTCATGCATCAAACCCAGTTATCCTGTGCACTGTCATTCTTATCTACAGTACCGCTATTCCGAGGGTACTTCTGAAATCATTTATCTTGGGCTGCAGTGATTGAAGTGTTTTATGTTCAGCAAAGTTTTCCAGTAACTTTTTCTGGTAGTTTTCTTTGTTTTCCAAAGACATCATGAGCGATTCAATTACGACAATACGTTGTTGAATGCACAGTGCCAAATGGATACACAGTTATGGATCAGCTCACAAATGCACTGATTTATTTTATGGTAATATGTATCAATTACAACTGGTCTAATGTTTTACAATATTCTAAAAGAATAAATATCGCGAAAATGTATCACTCGTATTGTTGTTTGTGCGACGACTGAGGCATTAGGAAGACAGGGTTGGTACTTGGTTCGATTCGTTTTCATAAATGCATTATTGTAATTTATGTTGTCCAGAATATTCATAATCACATATATGTGTAATCGTTATGGCATGGTAAATAGAATTTTATATGCTTAAGACGAAACATGGTTAGCATTTTACATTAAAACACGTGTGTATCCATAATACCGTGTTCTGGCAGGAGATCAAAATTTATTGCATATTTTTAGCGCATTTTCTCATTTATGAAAAAAAATGCACTATTGTGCTCGCCATGTCCGTCTGTCCGTCCGTCCGTCCGTCTGTCCGTCCGTGACTTCACGATTTCGTCGACGAGAAAATGCGCTCTCT
The DNA here is from genome assembly GCF_000764305.2 of Hyalella azteca. Classification (NCBI taxonomy): domain Eukaryota; kingdom Metazoa; phylum Arthropoda; class Malacostraca; order Amphipoda; family Hyalellidae; genus Hyalella; species Hyalella azteca. The sequence continues at coordinate 121,843 of NW_025943295.1, read as the reverse complement.
GTCACTCACTGCAGTGAGTACTGAGTTATATTTTTTATTGATATCTCGTGCGCTGCCACGTGTGTTTTCTCTTTAAATTGTCAGCTTTGTTTTACCTTCAGGAAATTCAGCTCTGTTTCCCTATTAGGAAATTACAATTTAAACACGCGAATGATGAATATACAGCTATTTCCCATGCTAAAAACCAAACTTTAGCGTTCATGTCTAATTCTTATACATTCGTTCAGTTTATATCTCTAATTTTTTATGTGCTATTGTCTGGGGCCGTCGATGGCAATATTTAATATTGAAATCCTACGAGAGAGATGTTGAATAAATAAATCGATGCGAATTATTTACCAGAACTTGTTTAGCATTCTTGGGATTCCCGGTGCAGCAGTCACTGTTGCAGAACTTCCCGGTGCAGCAGTCACTGTTGCAGAACTTCCCGGTGCAGCAGTTACTGTTGCAGAACTTCATTGGACAACAGTTGCTGTTGCAGGCCTTCCCGGTACCTCAGTTGCTGTTACAGGCTCTGGCTGATCCTTTAAAGCTGCAGCTGCCTTTGCGCGCAACTCGCTATTGCACCTGAAGGCTGAGCGATCCAATATTCTTCCTGGGCGCAACAGCCTCCCACTCCTCCTTATCGAGACGATAATTAATCGTAATCGTAACATAACAGAAAATATAATTTATCGTCCTATTGGGTTTCGGAATTATTTTATTCAATACTACAGAGCAATCAAAGTTACAGATAACAGGCAGTCAGTCACTTAGATGGAACAGATGAATATGACTCAAGGCGGGCTGACGAAAATTGACTTAAAGAGTACGAACGATGGATGGCAAGAGTAACTATAAATACTTCAACATTATTAGTGTGCATTTCCAACATGGCCAATAGACGTATTTAATTACATCAACCCAACATTTTAACGATGGTATTTGGAACAATCATTTGCGTACAAAAGAACGTTGAATTTTCACTTCAAACACCACTTTCGTAATGAATTGAAGAAGCCTTCCTCGCCTATTTGAAAACTTGCGTGCTGGAAAAGAATCAATTTTCGAACATGTACGTGTTCAGGCATTTCAATTGACATGAACGACGCGCGCAAAGACTGCAGTAACGTAGAGCTTCCTTTGATGCTCCAGACGGCCTGTATGGCTGGCCGGCCCAAACCTCGATCAGTTATTGCTCGCCTGGCTCAGTCTTGCATACGCTCATGACATTTTACGGTGACTTTAACTCGTCTTCAGAGATTTGAAGGACTTCAAAGACAGCAACGATAATTCTGGTTAACATTTGTGGGGTCGATTAATTGATTCAATGAAAACACGTGTAGCAAGGAAGACTAGTGAAGAAATAAAATCACGCGTAGGAATGAAATTCGTGCAGCAATAAAAACACGGGAAGCAATGAAAACACGTCTTTAAATTTAAATCATTTATACATTCCTGGGTAAACAGCAAAAGTTTGTTTTAACGTTGAAAAATCACGAGATTCCTAAGGTAAGTAAGGCTTGAAAAAGATCGATAGATTCCCAGCCAATGAAATTCATATTTGCGTCGAGTGATTCCAAGGCAACAACAAGCGTGTTTTCCCGATTGGATCTAAATAGTCCTGCGAGTCTCGAGGCCACAATAACTTGTGTTTACGATCCGTGAGTCGCAAGATTTCCGGATACTCGAAGCAACATACGAATGAGATGCACTACCTTGAGAATTTCAATACTTTTTCGCCAGGACGTACTTATGGTGTTGACTTGGAATCTTTATTGCAGCCGTATAACAGATACTTTTGTTTGCTTTGGTGCCCCTGATTAATTTTGTAAATGAAGTTATTTACGAAAAGACGAAATACTTGATCGTGCGAGAGAGTTTCATTCTTCTCGGTAGTTACAAGTTGTAGAAACTTAAAAAATGTCGTATATGTGCGTGTAAAAAATTCCTCCTTAAAATTTACCTGTCGTCCGCAATTGGTTCCGTTTTGATTGCTCCAACAATGAAATGTGTACATTTTGGAAGTTTCAGAAACATTTTATGGTGCTTACTCCCCGCCAAAAAAATATTATCTTTTTCAAGCACATTGACTCCCCCATCATCGTCATTTATTTTAAAATTTCACACCCCAGTAATTATTGGTTCATATTTGATTCTCAAATCATCACTATTTTCTAATCATTTATGAGCAAACGGTAAATTTATTTATAACTTAGCAATTTATTTTCGCTAATATCTTCAATATGCATGACGTTTCTCTTAGCGCATGCAAATATCGGTCCAGTGCCGACCAATTGAAAGTGAAGAGAATTTGAATTTAGATGAACAGATTACAGCGTCTGGGCCTGATCCGATATCAAGTTCTCTGGCTTGTTGTATTGTCAAATACTGGCTTGTTGTATTGTCAAGTACTGGCTTGTTGTATTGTCAAATACTGGCTTGATGTATTGTCAGGTACTGGCTTGCTGTATTGTCAAGTACTGGCTTGCTGTATTGTCAAGTACTGGCTTGTTGTATTGTCGAGTACTGGCTTGTTGTATTGTCAAGTACTGGCTTGTTGTATTGTCAAGTACTGGCTTGTTGTATTGTCAAGTACTGGCTTGCTGTATTGTCAAGTACTGGCTTGTTGTGTTGTCAAGTACTGGCTTGTTGTATTGTCAAGTACTGGCTTGTATTGTCAAGTACTGGCTTGTTGTATTGTCAAGTACTGGCTTGTTGTATTGTCAAGTACTGGCTTGTTGTATTGTCAAGTACTTGCGTGTTGTATTGTCAAGTACTGGCTTGCTGTATTGTCAAGTGCTGGCTTGCTGCGTTGTCAAGTACTGGCTTGTTGTATTGTCAAGTACTGGCTTGTTGTATTGTCAAGTACTGGCTTGTTGTATTGTCAAGTACTGGCTTGTTGTATTGTCAAGTACTGGTTTGCTGCATTGAACTTTAGCTACCGGCGTATGCCTTAAAAATAATACATGTATCGTAAATTTATCTATAAGTATCATTTCGAATTCAAAACGATCAGTACTCACTGCTGCACCCATGTTCAGCCTACAGTTGTAATAATAGGCACGCTGGAAATAAATTTCCGTGTTTAAAAGTCTCATGTAGCCCCGTCTCAAGTGAGGATAACATCTATTTATGATGTATTACTTATTAAATGAATTTATAGTATGACAAATAATAAGGAAATTTCATCTTATGATTGAATTTCGTTAATTACAATTCTTTTCAGCGAGTTTTTTCCTAATTACTGCGGTTTGCAGTGCCAAATTACGCCTTATCTACATATAGAATTCAACATAATTGGTATTGAAGATGATCGTGCACGCACTTGATTAGCCTGCAAATATTTGCAGCGGCAGGCTTCAATAACGCGAACTCAAAAAAAAAAAAACTTATAAAAAGAGCGCGTAGTATTATGTGATTTTGTGAATAAAAATGCACATGTAACGTGATAATTTCTCATTTCATGTTCAGTTTGTCTGTATTTTAAGTTTTATTTTGAAATCACGGTATATTTTTCCATGAATACGAATGCAAGTAAAAAAAACTTTTAAATGTAGAAGTCCTTCATTAATTTTTATTTATTTTGCCATCAAAAATTCGTAATTGATATAATCTTGTCGTATGTTTCAAATTACCATTTCATTGATCGTTTAGCCATTTAAAGTTCCTCTAATTTTTACCAAACTTTGAACTTGCACAAGCGAGTAATCTGACTCGCTCATTGTTTCGACAATACTATTTCAGGAACAGAAAGAATGTTGGTATTATCAACGTAACATTATGCGACAACAAAATTTTTGTTCTCTTAATTGTCCATTATTTCAATTTTAAAATTGTCATTTTAGTTTGAATTTACGGGACAACAGCTTGGGAAAAATTCGGACAGCAAAGTTGAAAGATTTTATTGTGCGGTAGAAAAAATAAGCACGGAAACGGTTTTGCCATGGTTGTGATATGGAGTATAGTGAAATTCGGATTTGTTGGGAGACTATGATGCTATCTATGTTCCATGCTGACTGATATGTTTTAGCATTTCATTTATCTTTTGTTCGAAGTTAACTACTATTCATTTGTTCTTTCAGGTAAGTCTCAGGACTTGTGTTCAAACCAGATAACAGATCATGAGAAAAAACTGGAAAAAGTGTTTATGCTCAGAGGTAGATATTTGTGTTTAACATTTCAGAGCAGGTTTAATTGCAGTCATTTTTTTCTAGATGATGGTGCAAAAAAGCACTTAAAATTAAAATTTTGCTGTTATCTTACAATGTCTCTATCCGATCCTGTAGACATAGTCTGTGTATCCCTGAAAATATTCCATCTCCAAATCCTAACTACCGAAAGCACATTTTTCATGATAATTTCAAGAATGCCCATCTCAATTAAACAACATTTTGTTATTGTCGTTTATAGAGACTCAAATTGAAAATAAATACCATCTCTATCGAAAATCTTGCAATTCTATAAGAAATCTATATCAAAATTGTGTTCAAGTTTGGTCGGTTATTTTCTGTCGCTAGAGACATGTAATTATAGTCATCAGCCTGCCTTCATAATTAAGCTTTTGAGTGACCTCGCTGCCATAAATAAAACATTGGGACCTTAATATGGCCTCATTCTATTTTGAGCTATGAATATGCATCTGAAATATCTGCACTATTAATTAATTTAGCTATTTAATAGGTAGAAAAAGTGAAATTGTGAAAAAAATAGTACAGGCAAACAGTTACTGCATTTATGAGATAACGAGTACGAAATGTTGCCTGGGACAATAATGGCAAAAATGAGCAATGTGAAATATTGCGCGAGAACAAACCATGATAATTTGCGTAACAAACATAGCGTGGCAATTTGTCCAAGAATTATATAGTGTTGTAATTTGCGCGAGAAGCAAGGCGTTTAAATTTCAGCGGGAAAAATGTCGGAGTAATGGAGGTAAACATTATCAAAATTATTATTAATTATCAGTTATCACCACAACATACTGTTGTTTTTTTAAAGAGACGACGATTTATTGCCAAACTGCCCGGTCAAGTGCTCGAGAAAATTTCCCTTCAATGCCCCTAGGAAAACCTCTCATCTGACATATGGCCCTATTGTAGGCCTTAACTATTGCCGTATATTTTTTTCTAGGTCTTCCTCCTAACCAAACTATCGTGAATATTTTTATATTCGCATTCAATTAGCACAATTAACACAATAATTTTGCACTAAAATTATTATTCTAAATTTCGGCATATGTTTCCCCTCGTTTTTTCCAGGTTCGCGTCCTATTCTGCCCACCTCTTCCATCTTAATTATAAAAAGCGTTCATGAAAATAAATCCCTCAAATAACTTTTCCCTCGCCATGAACGCAACACCGTCCTCGGAGCAACGTATATCAATCACTCCGAGCGCTCGAAAGCAACCTGTTATGAAAATAGGCGCCTCTACGTACCCTGTGCTGCTCCCTGCGGGTAACTGTTTCGTGGAAAAGTTGTCAGCTTGCATTGCTCTGTACAGCTGACGTCAGTTGTGCAGGATCAGTTACGGTGCTGCCTTCGGCCACTATTATTGCGCGGCAAAACATCGCTGATTCGTGCGAAGGCAAGCAGCTCACGGCTGTGCACAAACTGCAGGTGAAAATGCTCGCTGCGCCATCCATCTCTACAAAATACCTTGATACACATGACCGCATCGACAGACATGAATATATTCTTCTCCATATTTTCTCAATGAATGATTTCGTACGATATAGGGCATAGGCGAATGACATATATTGCTGATTTGTAACATTTATATTATGACATGAAATTCACAATTTCATTATTTACTACAACTTAGTGACAAGGGACATATCTCTTAATCCACTCACTTGATTTTCAACATAAAACTTTAATGATTTTAATTAAAGAACAGTAAATTCAAAGACTTGGTTGGTACCATAGACTTGGAACAAGTGCATGACATAGTCAGGAAATAAATGCTTTACTTCTAGGGATCTCAATCTTCTTTCTAGCACATAACGCCATGACGGCTAACATTAAATATACTCTATGATGACGTCGAGACTTCACGAAAGCTGTCATGTAATTCACAGTCGTGCATGTGTAAGGCCCAACGCTGAGAAATGTTCTGCATTGATGCTAATTATACGAAACACGTTCCAGTGAGTCAGACTTACCTCATAGAGTTGGGGATTATATTTATCTATATAAACGTGTATTATAAATTAAGAGCTTTCAACTTGAAAAATGACGAAATGCATGTTGCAGGGATACACCTACAGGAATTTGAACACTTGCATTTGCATCATAGTGTCAATGAAAATAGTTTTCAAACCCTTACCGTGTTTTACATGTGCTTCGTGCGATTTCAAGTACTGAATATTCATATATAAGGTTTAGGGGACGTTAAACACGTTAAACGAATTATTATGCCTTGGTATGCACAAATATTCTCTTAGATGAAGCTAAGAATAAACGTTCAGAAAAATTTAGCTTTTATCCTGCGCCGAGCACAAGATTCATTGTATTCAGGATGGTGAGAACTAGCAGCTTCCTGCCTCTAGCATAAACCTTAAAGAAAGTGGAAGATTCATTGTATTTAGGATGGTGAGAACTCGCAGCTTCTAGAATAAACCTTCAAGAAAATGAGGCTATTGTGGCTCGCATGCGCCTAAGTGCCAGGCTCGCCACCTCACTTAGCACAAGCAGCGGCTTTACGGCGCTTTTTTAAACGCGTTTTGTACCTAACGCGCTTCCATCCCTGGATCGTTCCTGACAGATTAAAGCAAGTTTACTGCCAGATTATTCCAAGCAATTTGGTGAGAAAGCGTCTACGGCATGTAGAGTGCAGATCATATCACTTTGTTATGGGCTGATGATAATTACTGCTTAATATGAGATCATATATTATCGTTCACCTGTGCATAATTCATTGTACATATTTTTTTAATTTGAGATCTTGTCTCAAAACTGTTTACGTTTATCCGCGGATTGCATTACTGTTCCGTTTAGTTTTCTTAGGTCCATAAATAAGGAATCTTTCATAAACATTGCAATGACAGGCAATTCGATAATAATTTTCTGTGATTCTTGCGCAGAAATAGCCTGAATTTACTCGTCAATGCAAAGGCATTGTAAACTCCACTTTAGCGTGCGATTAAAAGCGTGCCGCGTTCGTGGCTGGTGGAATTTACTTAATTAAGACGTGGAGCTGCCCTGAGAGCAGGAAGACGAAATACAATGACGAAAACGATAAACCGGTTCTACAGAATTTTGACAAAATGACAAATCACGAATACACAGCAAATGAAACGTATAGGAATATACTGAACAAGAGTTCATGATTCAAAAGACCGCGCGACTGAACATAACTTACGTTGTTTTCGAGGGGTCTAAATCTAAACAAAATTGCGATAGTACAGACAAAAAGACAGCTCTGAAATGAATGAAAGCTGACAAGTAAAATAAGCCTAGACGTCACCAAAGCGCCGAGTTGGTGGTTCTTGGCACGTTCAAACCACTCATGAAACTTTAAAACTTTCTCTGCATTATTTAATTGCCTCACGCATAAGAGAATCCCACCAATATCGGCATAAGTCGTCATCGTCAAGCCCCAGCAAAATATAGTTCCGGCAATGGAGTCTCCAGAGACAAATGTTGCGAGCTCCTGTTATGTTGCTGCACAAAGTTATTGCTCCTGAAGTCCCATAAGTGCAGATGGAGAATTTATGTATTTTGCAAGGTGAGTTCAAACTTTATTTTACCTGTGGGGAGAGACACGTGCATACATGCGGTACAGTAACTGTTGCTACTGTATTCATACTATAGTAGACTCTGGGTTAAAGTGGTTACAGTTATAAAAATTTTCTTAAATAACTGAACTTTTATCTCGAGGCTTTGCCAATTTAAAAACAATACTCGCCAATTAAGCAAGTGATTTTCCGGCTCAATGGAGCGATCATTAGCATTCGAATAGCTTTCACAGTCGGTGAAGGACGTATCGAAATATATTAAATTACATTGTGGAGTTTTAATCACCGGTCCGGGAAAGTTGGCTTAAAGTTTGGAACACATTTTTTCCTTATCAGACCGTTCTAACTTTCATTATACTTTTATCATTCATAGTTTTTCTTTGAACGTATAAAAAGCATTTCTAGAAGGCAAAATAAATAATTTTGTAATTTAAAACCCTTCAACGTTTTTTTTAAATATATCTGTATTTTCAGTACAACTTTTCTATAAAACTATTGCATTCTTTTCGTTTCATTTCTTGTCATAAAATAGAAGAATTTTGCCAATCAAAACTACTTATTCTTCTGCAACAGACTTCGAAAAATCTTTCCTGGAATTTATTTTCCCGTAATTTTTTATTTATATTTTATAATAATAGCTTACGATAAGTAATAATAATTTTGGACGAAGTTATCTTCCAATATCATTTAACTTGTACTTCATCCAGTTCAATCTCGAGTCACTCATCATGACATTTAGAAATGTTGCTATTATTATTTTAATCTGAAGTATTGAAAATAGTAAACCTCAACTCTACTTAAAGCGCACAATATTTTTTTCCACGCACTGCATTGTGCAATGAACGTACGTAGCATAAATTACCCTGTTCAAATTGCGTCCAAAGAAATTATTACCCTGGAACAGCGGCGAAGCCCAACTCCAGCCAGCTTCATCGGTAAAATTTTGTCATGAAGTTGAGCGCGACCTACTGCCTTTGAAATATTGCTCGTCTTCAGTTGCTTTTCAGAATCCAAGTCCTTTGTTAGAAATACTCATTAGCAGCACTGAATAAAGCACGGTGGATATTTTATAGATTTCCTTTCGTCGCAAAACTCCAGCACGGAGTGCAAGATTTATCTTATTGATCTTTTTATCACAGGAATTAATGAGGCTGAAAGCCGACCATCAAATAAAGAGCTTAGGTTTTCTAAGGGTGATTCTGTTGTGAGAAATAGGCAGAGGTTTTTACTGCGGTGATGCATGAAGAAATATTGATTATTTATTTTATTAACTCGGTTAGTCTGTACTAAACCAACATATGGATTTGGTGAGTTAATCAGTATTGGAGAGTTGTGAAAATCCAGCACGATATAGTTTTTTTTTCATTTTGTTCTCAACGAGACAGATTATTGAGCATGTAGTCTAAATTATTAAAGTTGTTAAATTTTAGTGTGCCGAGAATCATCAACTCAACGCTTAGGCGGCGTCTAGACCTATCACAATTGTCAATTTTTATTTATCTCAGAGCCGCCCTATTGCTGTACTAATGCAATTTTGTTTAGATTTAGACTTCTCGAAAAGCAACGTAAGTTATGTTCAGTCGCTCGGCCTTGTGACTCGTGTACCTATTGTTCAGTATATTCCTATACGTTTCATTTGCTTTATATTCGTGATTTGTCATTTTGTCAAAATTTTGTGGAACCGGTCTATTGTTTTCGTTATCGTATACCGTTTTCCTGTTCTCTGGGCAGGTCCACGTCTTAATTAAGTAAATTCCACCTGACACGGAACGCTGCACGTTTTTTTTACCCAAGCCAAAGTGGCGTTTACATTTACAATGCCTCGGCATTGACATTTAGCTACTATTCAAAAACAACTCAAGCGTAAAATGTACGCTTAAATAAATTCTATTCTATTCAAACTTCATTTTTATACCATGACTAGTACAGTATATGGATAAATATTTGTCACATTTCTTTGCTTCAAGTTTTAATTTTGAATAAACTTTAAAAGTTATTCTCTGAATGTGAAATCTGCATAGACAACAGAAACTCGATTGCGTACCAACATGAGGAGACTTGCTGGCTTTAACGGAACTCGATACCGTGCCTGATAGCGCCCTCTTGTAGAAAGAGATGCAAACTTGTTCTGCATAAGGCCGGGGTGCCCTTTGATTATTTCCCGCAAAATTTGCTGATCGTTCTTAGCTTTGAACATACAATGGCCTGGGTTGGGTGGATGACCGACTTTTTATCGTTCCGACGATAACAAAATTCAAAATCAAATTTATTTTTTCCATATAAACTGGAGCCTGGGCATTGATTCTTATGAACGTGTTAGGTGTTTGAGGAAGTGCGTGAAAGTGGCAGGTTTAGCTGGGCAAAAATTTCCATCAAATTCTACTTTGGTTATACATTTTTACAAAGTTGCAGATGTCTCGAATTGATCTTATTTGATTCTTTTTTTATCATTATTTCTGAAATAGCAATCAGGAAAAAATTTTCTTCTCGTATAAGAAAATCTCTTAGTAAGTAAATGTAAGCATAAATGTAAGCATAAATTTGCATAATTTATTGCTGAAAAAAAAACTATTAATTAAGATAATTGAAATCTTCCATAATAATTTATACGTTATTTCATTGAAGCTTTCCCTAATTACACGCTCGCTGTTAACACACCCTAATTACATCGACATGGGCGAATATTTGCTTAGGCACGAAAGAAATCTGATCTTTTGGCGGAAACGGAGGCTATAGCGAGGCGTTAACCTCCATAAAAACGTCTAAAATCGGCTTTAGTACTAAAAATTCGCCAAATCGGCCATCCGAGCTCTTCCCGCCCCGGAAATCGAAGTGTTAACGAGGCTGTAAAACAAGAGGGAGTTTGTTATTAGTGGTGGATATGTAGGCTGACGTGAAGTCGGTTACGGTGCTGGAGGAGGTAGTGCTGAATGTGGATATGGTAGTGACTCATTTAATGGTTGATATCACCTAGGTTGGTAGAGTTTATAGTGCTGAATGAAGATTATGTTAGTGGTTTACATGAAAGTTGATAACGCATCGGTTGTTTGAAAGTGTAGTTATGCATGTGGTTTTGGTAGTGGGTTATTTGAATCTTGATGTGGCATCGGTTGTAATGCTTTTCAAGTTTACCTCGAGCTTCCAGAAACCTTTTGACCAGACACGTCACACATTTTCATTGAAATTCGATTATTATCAAAAGAATTTCATATGCTGCCAGGGATAAACTCCGCATTATTGAAGGTTAAATTGGTAGAAGTACATACAAAGGTATAGCAGCTGTACAGAAGCGAAGTTAGGTACGCACTAACCTGTCATCCTCGAGGCTGCCACCACCATAAGGCGGTCAGTGTACTGTCAGTAGCGCTATATAAAAATCATTGCGATCTCTTAATGTATCCTAAAACCATCAATTTTTGCCACGGCTTACTATCTAGATTGTCGTTAGTCAGGCATGAATAAAAACAAACTTGGTGCTCCGAAATTAGCTAGAGGCCTCAACAACCATCTCGCCGCTACCACTCGCAAGGCCAAGACGATATCAAGGCTTTAAATATCACAATTAGGCGCCGAGTGTTTTTTATCATTTGCGCTTAGGAACTGTTTTCAATAAGTTGTTAACTATTCTTTGACCTGAATTAACCTGTTTCTTCATTCCTAAAGTGCTTCTCGTTTGACCGGTGCTTAATATATGGAATAAAGTACAGATTAATTCGACCATGTTAAAGTTGTCTTTGCAAAAAAATGAGTATTGGTGATATTTCAAATTTTTTTAAGTATCTTTTTTGTTTCTTTCTAACAAAATCACACTGAATATGATTTTAGGCTGACGCTACCTAAACTGAAAGAATTTCACACTAAATCTCATCAAACTCCTTTCTGAACTTTTCATTTGATGTCTAAATGAACTACTATATGAATGCTTTGCAGAAAATTCCACTTTCATTTCCTATGCAGGGCAATAATTTTTGATGGCTGCGAAGGTTGCTGTGATACTGGAGGCCAGCCCTGAAATGCACTCATTACTGTCAGTGTTGATTAAAAATGCAGGCCCCGGGGCAACCCAAATGATTGTAGTTTGAACAGTGAAATATCGCTACTGCGTCAAGTGAACAGTGCTACAACAGTGAAATATTGCTACTTCATTCAATATTACTACTGCATGCTACTGAATGAAGTGACCACAAGCAAACATATTCCAATAAATGTAAAATGAAACATTTTCACTATAGCCAACTATGATGAAATATTCTAGATAGCTTCCATTATTGTTTCTATTCATGATTTAGCCGTGTTTGTCTAAATTAGTGCATATAACCGTCATGCTCTAAATTTTAGCAGCTAGTGCACGAACCTCTAGCACTAGCTCTCTAGTGAACCTCTCCTGACATTTCACATTAAGTTGTTTTTCATCCATCTTTCAATTGGAAAATAATTAACGGGTAATTAGGACCTCATTGAAGGGAAATTGTACCTTGCAGAGAAAGGGAACGGCAAAGAATAGATAGAAATATCTTTTCTCACTGCCGCTGAACTTACGTATACATGCATTGCTTATCAGGAGCACGAAAATCTATGACAATATTCCTTCTTCTTGTACCAGTATCAAGGTTCCCAGTCATTAATATTTTTAATTGTAGTCTTTCTTATATTGTGGGAGTCTTCCAGACACTTCATAGTGAAGCTGGAGAGAAATTTGCGGGAAAATGCCTTTAACGTTTTCACCAACTGAAGGATATTGCGGCTCGAAATGACCTCAAGTCGATAATTATGACCAATTATGAACTCGTAAAGTATGTTAACTTCAGGTAGTAAACTATGTTTGATGCCATCGAGTTTAGATTTTTATTGATCATAATTATTTTTATTCGTCATATCACTTATATGCAGTCGTCAGGTAACAGCATCACATATCAGTCCTGTGCACAAGAAATCTATTCCTTACTTCAAAAGTTTAACGATGAATCCTTTGCCTACTTATTTTCCAATTGTATTTTAACGTGTGAACTGAAACTAGTGAGGCTATTTACAAACGTACCCTATAATATCGCCCTATATTAACAAAGTTCTTGTATCTGAAACGTTTTTTGAAGGTATTTATTTTTCATTTAAATGTGCCTCTCGTGCTATTTCTAACCATTTTGAGGCTTATAAAGATTTATTTAAAATCCCATCCACAGCTACTGCCTAAGGTTTTTCGCTGACCAGCAGTTTACTTATATTTTACTAGTTGATACAAATATAATTTGGAGCTGAAATGATTATACAACTCTGTGGATAATACACAAAATTTCATATTTGTGGTGGCCATAATGTTCTTCGTGTCATTTCTTAACCATTTTAGCTGTAAGGATCCGGGCATTATATCATCTTGAAAGATGGCGTTCGCCTCCGGAAACAGTGCTTGAAACATTGGATGAACTTGGTCCTCCAAAATTCCTAAATAGTCACGGCTGTTGATTCTTCCGTGAAGAGAAATCATTGGTCCGCTGGATTTCCAAGAAATAGCACCCCAGAATTCAGGGTTGCCAGATGGCTTAAAAAACGGCCAAGTCCACGAACAAAAAAGGCTAAAAAGACCCATTACTCAATTTATACTGGTATATTTGTAGGCTTCAATGTATGAATTACATTTATTTTTTTCGCACTTTTTAAAATTCAATTAGGAAGTACCAATATCATAAATTTTAGCCAACCAACGCAATTGAAAAAAAATAAATCGCGAATTTGTCCAGAAAAAAAACGTCTGGCAAGCCTGCCCCGGATAATCACAGATCCCCCGCCTTTTTTTAAGGATAGGAGAAGGCAGTCTATACTAAATTACTCTTTATGCTGTCTAGCTCCAAACGTAAACTCGGTCAGAGGTCGGTAATAAGGTAAACGATGATTCGTCAGAGAAAATCACATTTTTCCAGTGATCACGGGACCAATTCTGAAGGTTTTACCCATCACTAAACGCTTTGAAGCATTTGTATTTGAAGCCAGAGGTTTTCTAACTGCAGTTCTTCCATAGAATCCTGTGCAGCTATCTGTATTGACAGTCTTTCTGAAAACCGGGTTCTGTAGACTGTAGGTGTCCATTGAGGTCAGCAGAAATTTTAACAGCCGTGGTCTTTCGATTGTTTCTTACAATTCGATTTAGGTACCGACGGTCTCTCTCAGATAACTTTGACTTTCGACCAGACCTGTGCTTTGCTGAGGACGTTTTTCCTTCCCTTTCAAAAGCAGTCATTACTTTTGAAACTTCAAGCATTCGGGAGGTTTCTGTCACTCTGGCACATGCTATACGGGCACCAACAATTTGGCCTCTTTGAAAGCAAGAAAGGTTTGCCATTTATAGGTTATATTTCAGGTTTTAGACACAAAAATTTACTAAAAATATCCATGCAAGGATTAAAAAAATATCAGTTATCATCAATAAACTACAAAAAACAGAAATATGTCACGCTTTCATTTTATATAACAGGTTTAAAAATTACGAAGTCTAAATGTCAGGGTTTTCCCTTATTATGTTCAACCACTGTATGTGACGCATCTACTCTACATTATTATTATTTATTAGTATTTAGTATTTACAATTTTGAACATCCCCAAAACTATATAACTATTTCTGGCACGATTCCTATTTGCGTCACAACTTCAAATTTTATATAATTGAAATCAAGGCAACTTTAATTGACTAAAACTCATCCAGTAAATCGTTCACGACTGAGTATCAGTCTTTCAAAGGTATTTACACATCGGCTTTTTATTATTTCTAGGATCTCCATAACTACCATTGTTCAACATTCTACTGCATTCATGTTATTTTCTTTATACTTTATACACAACGAGTGCACTCGATTTGAGCGGAGCTAAATTGACTTCTCGGCGACGACCAGTCGGAGCAGAACAAGGTCAATATTGCTGACGACAAAACCATGCAAATATCAAACGAGACCTTCGACGTCACCCACGCCCTTTGGCAGGGCCGCTGTCGTTAATTTCCATCTGTCAGCGCCCTACGGCAGCTAGATAATCATCAATTAAACCACAACAAATAAATTTATATTGGATATGTCAGAAGACTAAGTTTCATTTCATTGTTAATAAGCCATTAACTCTGGTGTTAGAAATGGAATATGGTAATTATGTTCTATTTTGCGTTACTTTTCTTGATTGATGGGTTTAAAGAGAAATAACTGGTGCAGTGGAAGAACGCGTAATCAATGAATTTGTTCTAAAATAATAACGCTAATGTCCTAATCATATTGTTAAAAGTCACAGGCTAAGATAATCAAATAAGGCATCTAAATTTGTTAGCTTCCAGAGCGCAATATGTTGAAGCTAAACTTTGGTTACTGAATTTTTGCTTACAAGCTTCTTAGAGAGCACGTATAGTAGAAAGTTAGCTTATACTCGCTAATTTGCTGCTTACTGAACGATCCCACACCTGATCTAATGCTCAATGCAATCTATTATTATTTTTTTTTTTAAATATCCCTTAGTCAAACAGCAAATGTATAGTAAACTACTCATAATAATCAATGCATGTCAGCTTCCCTTGCAAATGCAATACGCTTCATCCTGCAGAAATGCTAAGTAGAGATCAAAGGCCAGCATCGGCTCTCTCTGCCAGTATTACTCGAGCCAAAAATACAAGCTTCGTTTCCTGTTAACGCAAAAATGTACACATGCAAAGGACGGAGGTAAGAGATTGCCGCCCCTTGAGATATTGGTGAACATTTTCGTAATATTTAATGCAGGCAAAAAAGCATGCATGGCTGAGTTCCATAGTAAAAAATGTGGTCCATGGAAGTTGATTGATCATCGAAATTCGCTTCGATGTATTCGTAAGGTAGCTTCAGCGCAACCAAAATAAAAAATGTAGCGTTCGAATATAGTTACTTTTTGATCGAAATACGTCATAAAGTTCCACCAAATTTTTCCTTGTCAATGGTCCCTTTTCGGTACTTTCTCAGCAAGATTAACATTGCATGAGAGTGATATCGGACATTGTCAACATCAATAAATATTTCATTTGAATAATTTATCAAAGGTCAATTTTTCATTTAATACGCTCATTTTAATCGGTAAAGCAATTTGAAAATCCGTATCGCCATAATGGCCGAAACTATAATAAACTGATGACTTTCTTATTTACCCCGCTATGCCCAAACGAAGACAAATATTGAGAAATTCCAGTTTTCCCTAAATTTCATTATATCCTGCTACAAATCCTAGCTCCACGTGAAATATTTCGCAATATGCAGATGAAAGAATCTGTCCATTTAATAAAATGTCTTATGAGAAGTCAGAAATAAAAGTTTGGAACTTAATTTCTGTGCCGATTCACGTAAACAAAAATTGTAGAGTCTAACAGTAGAGGAAAGTTTGTCCGTCAAAAATTCTTCGAGATTTTTATAGTGGACGGCTGAAAGTTCCAGAAATTAATTGTTATGGATTAAAATTTACCTCCAGGATCTAATTCAAGTTATAATTTTCGAGTAAAACTTAATAAGTTCGTAAATGATGAGCGTCAGGGAAATTTGCAAATACAGTTTTTATTCGTTGCCTCATTAGATTTATTTTGGAATTAAATTAATGGCGCATATGCATCTAAAATTATTAGTTTCATCTAACGTCAAGCATCCAGTAATTTACTAGCGTCCATATTGCTATACGAGCGCGACACTGAATCATTGACAACAAAAATTAACTTGAATTTAACACCAAACTTGACTACTTCGCTAAAATTCATAATAACGGCGACTTTAACGAAAAAGATTCCATCAGTTAAATATTGTCATAAACTTATTAGTATTCATGAACGCTTGCACGAGCACCGACGACTTATCAAATTGAAGAGTGAATCAAACATGCATAATACTATTAATAGGGATCGATTCTAAAAATGATCGGTAAATTCTAACTCTTGAAATGTATAGCAAACAATTAAAAATTTTGTATCTTGAATTGCTATAAAGGTAAAGAAATAGGGGTATAACGTTTGGCATGTCCAGAAAGTTAAACAGATTTTTTCAGAATTTTTATTTGGAATTAAGTTTAAATTACAATTAATTAAATGATTTGCTAACTTTAATTAAATTAGCAAGGCATGAAGCATCGATGGAAAGAAATATATGAAATACGCTAAAGGAAGTCGTAATCACGAGGCTTTCGCTCATAAACTGGGCCATGGTCATAAAAGAGTGAGGCCTTTTGTGTAGGTCTTTTATCTATCAAAATCTTTCGGCATTCGTTAAATGAACGAGAGGCGAGGTGCAAAGCAGCTGCTCTGAATATTAGTGAAAATTTGTTAATTTTGCACAGTCGTACTGCAATTTTGCGATATTTTATGACGTACAACGTTATTTTGGTCACCGAAAAAAGCCGGTTGCGTAGAAATATTTAATGGATAATGCTACGGTAAGAATTTCAATGATGTGGCACACAAATGTATTCGCAATTTTGTCAATCTATTATTAATTTTTTCAATCTATGATTAATAATTATGCTGGTAATAAAATTTATTTCAGACAGGAGTAGAGAGAACCTACTAGAGTGTTAAAGCGCAACATTCCGCACTAATTTGGAACTGACGACTACAGATAGAGTTTATCTGTGCAAGCTTGTTTACTAGCGATTTGTCTCTCAGCTGAGCTATTAGCGTATGCCGAGTCTCTCGTAATTTGATAAAATTTCATTGTCCACAATTTTATTATTGGTGATTTCCTTCAGACACGAATTAAGTAAGAATAAAGATTTCTTGTTCCAGTTTTTATCCCGTATTTTTACATTGATTCACAGAAACCCGGATAATAGGCATAAAAAGCATAAAAACGCGTGTTCTTATGTAGTGTAGGACGAACCTAAAGAATTTAAAGAGATTTTTAACAGAGAGTAGAGTTAATCCGATTCGTCTCCGGCGAATCGAATACAAATAATTAGTGAATAATGCATAATATTTTAAAAACAAAGAACCACATTAATCGAAATATACCCTTCATTTGAAATCAGACAAATCATGATTCCCTTTTCATCATGATATGAAGTACCATAAGACATGAAACTTAGATATTTAACAGCTAGCTCCACATATGATGTAGGTATCCATGTACATCATGTTCATTCACATCTTGAATCTGTAAAAAGGGGGTGCTTTTCCTGTCGCCACCCTCGCTTAATATTTCTATAAATGACGCAAGGTTGGGTTCATTATGTGATAGTAATACGAGGGTTACTGAGAGACAGCGTGACGGTTAATAGAATATTATTTGATGATTATATGCGGCTTGCAATTTATGGGAACAGAGGCTTATGTCTGAGCTTAAACACTACTGTTTTCGGCTCACCCATCGTTCTCTACTCAAGTTGAGTTTACTATATTTTAACATGGATAGGAGTAAGGGCTTACACACGACTGTTCTCGCCCAAGACTGCAGTGCGTGGTGAAGTACAGTGTTTTATATCTTATGCATAGCTGACGTCACAAGGGTATGAGTCGCTACTGGGTAAGTAGGAAGACAGTATAGATGAGGAAGGCTTCATGGACATATCCCAATGAAGGAAATTATTTTCCAACAAAAAACTTATTAACGAGGAATATCCAAGGTCGAATGACATTACCAACCGTTACCTGACTAATCCATTGAACACGCTGGGGACCATTCCTCCTCAAATACTTCGGTTATGCGCACATCCGGTAGGAGTTTGAATCTTAAACACTTTTATTCTTCGGTTGGTATAGTGAGAAAACCTGCAGCTGTTTGAAAAGAGAGAAACAAGAATTGCCATGAAAGCCTGTCGCTATTTTGGAACAGAAAGATCAATTGAAAATTAGATAGCCAAGTAGGTCTACTTATTCATCAGTTAGATATAAGAGAAATAAATTATTGGTAAATGTAAAACCGGGCACTGAGTAAACGGCCATCTTGCAGGAGCCTCATTCTCATGAGAATCTCACGCTTGTTATCATACAAAATCTGCCACATAAAATCAGCCTGCCAAAATCTTCCGCCTTAGTACCATAAGAAAAGTATCGGGAGGCGACTGGTTTTATGCCGAGATCGTCCACAAGCTATATGGTGTTTGGTAAACGACCCTCCTTGAAATCCTTGAGGCGGAAAACTCGCTCTCGTCGAGCATATATTAGGCCACTATGGCGCACGCAATTACGCGCATCAGAAAACAGCCACAAACTTCCGCCACCGCTCTCCGATAACCTCGGCACGGCAGTCGACGAGCTTTGCATTTGAGATGGGCCCAGCTCAACAAAAGTTTACCCGTCTTTTAATCCGTTGTAATGAGTATGATAGAAAATTCAATTGTATTCTTCGTGATTAAACCGGCTCGGAAAATGTTTTTACTCGCCAAACATACGCTTGATACTTCAACATTTGTGAAGCTTTTAATGAGTATTTAAATCTGTTTGATGGCGGATGGAAAGGCTTTTGGATGGCGAGATATGGCATGTTGAATACCTAGTTCTCAAATGCACATTTTATATATTTTTTCCGCCTGTGGCATGTGTGTTATGTACAAAATTCCTGTAGTCTATTCAGTCAGCATCTCAAGTTTTAGTTTGGTGCTGGCTCTGGACCAAAGAGACGGACAAATTTGGCGCGAATTTATTAAGTCTGAAGTTTTATTTCACCACGTACAACTGTTTTTAGGTCGTGTACTATGCTCAAAATAAATTATTCCACTTTTCAGTGATACCTTAATTACAACACTACTGTTATATTGCTAATTTTCTAAGCATTTAGTTTGCATTTATAGAAACGATTTTAATAAAATATCAGAACTAAGAATCGTGTTTTTAATTCTTCGCAAATGATTATACGTAACAAGGAATGTTGATAGCTGTAAATTGATAAAATTTCAAAAAAATCTAGAGTATCGCAAGATTGACAATGAATGATCAAATAAATCAATAATGCACTTTCAAAGAGGAAATCTCAGATGCTTCTATGAGAGTTCAGGGAAGTATTCATTAGTGTGACTAGATTTAATTTTTTTGTAAATTTTCACCTTAAAGTAAGCACATCGTCTGCGGTTAATAGTTTTAATTAAATCTCGTTGTTTCTGATTGTTTACCTCTGGTCTCGACTTTTATCAAAGCTACCGAACCACAACATGGTCGAAAGTTTTTCACTCAAAATGAAAGAACTTTCCTCAACCTTAGCCAAATAAAGTTGCAGCCGTTGCCGTGTTAAGAACTCTAAGTACAGGAACGTGGTCGTAAACTTCCCGACAGACGCGCGACTTGGTGTCGGACAAACGCTACGAAGTTTCCTGGAATTCAAGTAAACTCCTGAGGAATTTGAGGGCGACGCGGGGCGGAACGTTAAATTACCACGAATCCTCATAGCAATTATAGAAAGGAATTAGTTTTTCGGGAAAAATTGCATTTGTTGGGAACCGTTGCTGTAAACCCATCTTAAATCTCCCAAGTATTTGTATGGTTATTTACGGCCCGTGACCGCCAAAACTTATTTAAAACTCAAACACCGTTAACAGATCCGAGCTAGTTAAATTAAAACGTGTCATCAAATAGAGCATATAGTTCATTATATTTATGAAGAGTAAATATTTATTATTCATATTAATTTTTATTTTTCAGCTGAAAAACTTTTAAAAACTCTACTCTGTGATCCAACACTCTTCTAACTACTGCATTCCGGCTTTGCTAAGCAAATTCCTGCAAGGAGTTTTATTAAATTGTGTATGCATGATTAATGACCAACTACGATGCTCTGCATATGGCGTACAATCTCTCCCTCGTGCCCACTGATCTAGAAACAAATTGTGCATCAGAATCATGGCTGTGATGGACGGCCTAAGGCCTAAGCATCGGCCGACGTAGATTTAGATGCGCAGAGGCGTCAGGTTTGCGGCGCTCATATGGGATGGAATGCCGGCTGAAAGCTCGAGGCTGAGAGGGCAGAGTTCTCAATAATTCCGGAGTGTGAATTCGAAAATTATAGATGAGTTTACTAAAGCACAAAATACAATTAAATATCGTTTTAGGCTGAAGAAATCTTGTTTTGGCTCCGAATAATTTTTCTTTGGCAAAGTAACCGTCAAATTATTTACAGGCCTTGAAATCCGTAACCAAGCACATAAATAATTTCAAGCAAATGGCAAATGAGATCTTTGTCAAATGCTCCAAAATCAATATGAAAGTCATTTCTCTTTAAAATGTGCACAAGCAAATTCTAATAATCTAAGAAGTTTGTAAAAATCGAATTATCATGACGAATGAAGTAAAAGTGAGTCATTAAAGCGGGAGAAAAAGGAGCGAAAATTTTTTTTCAGTCAATATCGTCGAGAACATCTTGCTTGGTTTGCTCGAATGAAAATTCTATGCTCGACAGTACTCGGAATATCCTGGTCGGAGAAGCTCTATCAGCCTCATTAAAAATATCCACTTGCGATTGCGTGGCCATTTGAGAAGCGACTACTGGCCGCTGGTAAAACATCGATAAATTTCTGCTGAGGTTTATTCTTCTCGGAAAAACCAACCACTCAACGAACCATCTTGAAAGCTTTTCAGCGAGAGCATCGTCTTGCAAAGTCGTGCCTTTAAAGTTTTATTTCTATTTAATGGACAAGAATCTCTGCTCGCGTATTTTGCAGATACGAGAAGAAATTTAAAAGCACTAATGACTAGATTTAGACTTCGTTATTAAGTTGAAACCGTGCCCAGAATAGCCCCGTTAAAAAGTAAATTTAGTCTTAAGGAAAAAGCATCGAATTTGCCGGATGTATATAAAATACTGTTTAACAAAATATGCTTCCCAAGTTTAACCTACCTAGGACTTATTTTTAACCTGCCAAGGAAAGTAGCATCGTATGCGGTGATGGTTACGGAGCTCAGTCTCTTACAAAAACCTTATTAAGCTTCAGGTACTGACATAATTAAGGGAAATTTTGTCATAATTTTTCTTGACTACAGTCACTGTACATTTTTATTCAGTTTTGCGACTCACTTTTCCGTTTTTTTCGTGATGACAGCGCCGATTGTTTTCAGCGAGCCTAAGTGGTCATTTTTTAGCCCCATACAAATTGAATAAGTGGCCGTGCCCACTTTCTTATACCTCGTCAACGAAGTATAAGAAAGCGCTCAATGTCAATTAGTTCAATCTCGAACTTACTAACACTGAAGCAAAATCTTCCCGGCAATTTTACTATGATAAATTTATTGATTGAAATTTTTCGTATGCAGTGAGCGCTTTTTAATTTGTTTGAAAATGCGCTTGTTTTAAAATATTTGCCATTAGAACCGCTATCCCTGCATAAGACATATTTTGATAACTACTTGAAGAAGTTATGAAATTTTTCGGCTAAGGAAACCTTCGCATTAATTCATTAATTAGTAAAAAAAGTAAGCAATGCTTGCTCGCAAATAATAATGAACTAAAATATGCATTGACAATCTATTAAATTTTGATACAAAAATTTTGGGTATCATTTGCGTTGATTCTTTGAGACTGAAATCCATTTCAACGTTTCCTAAGAAATCAAATGAAAATGGAACGCCCAACTCACGAAGCTGATTCAGCGTGTCCGTGCAGCTCTTCATTTGCAAGGGAATTAAGCTCACTCTTTTAATTGGGACAATTACATTACAGTCGAGTGGCCCTCCTGCTCTCAATTGAAAAAAATCCCAGGCTGCGTATTTCCTTCATTTTTCTGGGCAAGATTCAAGCTTTAGTCGACAGCCTAGTTCTTCATACGATTGTTGCTTCTATTTTGATTTTTAGTTTCTTGCTCGCAACCCCCTTCAAATGATTTTTTCACAGAAAGTTATTTGAATGCCTTTTTACATGTAATTCATGCGTTTCAAAGCAACTCGGGTCATTAAATTAGCTTGCTAACGAGTTAGCAAGCTAATTAGAGAAGCTTAAACTAGATTGTCATTTCTTCACTATATTCCGCTTCTTTGCAGTTCATGGCTGAGAATTACAATTAATTCAAGTCGTAAATGAAGCGATAATTTGGTTGCTGAGGTATAGCCTTGGCACGCCAATCAAAGGCTGCGGTAATCGCGGTATTGCTGAACTTCATGATTATATTCAAAACAAGGTAATCATTTTAAAATAATTTTCAGAGTAGAAATGAGATTCAGGTATCTGTTTCTTCTTATGAAGGTCAAAAAGTCTAAGATTTCCTTGCTGTTTTTTCATTATCATACACAAATTCTACGGAATAATAATCAATTAATAGGTCTAAGAATATTAACGATAGATTAGGCTATCTGCATTATTTTTCGCGCGATGGCGTAACTTGAAAAGGCTCTAGGTGCTTCCCAGCGGCGTCTATTGATCGGAGTGCAACATTCGCTCAATTAAGATAAAATCACGACCTCTCGCTTCACATAAATACAGACAACTACTCGTAACATCGTCCGCTGGCAGCTCTTATATTAGCTCTATGTACATTCAATCACGCCTCCCTCACTCCTGATGCCAAAACTGGCTCCGAGCGCCCCAACGATGAATGCATTGGGAATGAATGATTTCATCGACTGGAGCGGTCCATTACATCCATGCTATTTATTTTGCACTTTAATTAGGCTTGATGATGTTAAGTATCCTCAGGAAGCATTACTGATGTAACGGTATAGATCTTAATCAGCCCAGTATATCCCAGTTCATCATAATTTCATATTTATATTGGAACCCTAGAGTTGAATTAGCAACGATTATGAAATTACTGTCTGGTAATGATCAATAATACGAGGAAATCATCATTTATTCGCACTCTAAACAGCTTCATCGTAATTATAACCTGTGTTTTACTCTCCAGGAGGTGTCGGTGTTCATGTTCGATAAGCGGAGTGCGGACAAACTGCACAAGCCTCGTCGCAGGGAGACCGTCACTGAGGTCCTCAGACTAGGCATACGGCACCTGGAACGCTACCGGCACCCCAGACTCTTGCAGGTCAGACACCCCAGACTCTGTCAGGCACCCCAGACTCTTGCAGGTCAGGCACCCCAGACTCTTGCAGGTCAGGCACCCCAGACTCTTGTAGGTCAGGCACCCCAGACTGTTGAAAGTTAGGCACCAATTCAATCAGTCTTGTTCAAAAATGAAAATGTTTGTATCTACTCCAAAAGCGAAAAGCTTGAAAGATCCCAATTTACTCCGTTAATTGCTCTAAATCTTTAACTTTTTCACAGCATTGAATTGGTTACTAAATAGCAGAAAGTTCAGGTGCATTGATAGTGTATTTAATATTTGGAGTCGATCACCACATCCAAATTATAATTAGAACCAATGTTTTGGCACGTATAATGCAAATGAGTTGAAGTGAACGGCCCTAACATTACATTATATTAATGCCGTTGTCCAAATGGATTAACAACAACTGGACAAACAACGGATGTCACGCTGCAGAATTTGTAGAGGGTGTTTGTCTGATGGTATGATGGATTCCATCGTCATATTTTATGTAATCAGCTAGAATGCTGTCATTAGCGCAGTTTATTCCGAGCTAACTCATCAGGATGGCGCAAAATTTTTCATTTATTTTATTGCATAAACTTCAAAATATTATTCCAGGACAGTAAATTAGACATTCCCAATAAATTTTACTTCCATTCTTAACCTTTTTTTTTTGTCTGATTTCAATTATTTTCCATACAGTATTTTTTATTTTTCATAAATTTTCTGTACATTTCTCATGCATTCATCATGCATTTTTTCAACATTTCCATACTTTTTAAGATTTGTCATACATTTTATATAATATACAATATATTTATGTAAAAATTATATGTATTCTAATTATGACCAGTTTTCATCATCATACCTTGTGTTTGGAAGCCTAGCATTAGAAATAAATAAGGACGATGACGTTTGCATAATACATGTAGTATCGGAAGATCACCGAGCAATGAAATTTTAGATTTTGACGGACATTCGTACACGGGATAACTCTGTTAGATACGGCTCGAAAATCGGAACCCGATATTGAAATTGAAACTACTTCCCTTTGATTCTCGTGCACATGTTATTGAAAGGAATTCTGAGGCAGCTCAGAGTACACCTTTATCGAGCAACGCTGTCTCGGCTGCTTCATATTTACTATTTGCTTCTTGTTCTTAGTTAAGTTTATATTATGACAGATAATTTGCTAGAAATGTAAAACATAATATTTACCTTGCACCTAAATATTTATCTACAACCTTTTCAAACATCTTCGTCGTTATCGACAACTTCGTCTATATGATAGCTAAGGAAACGAGCTCTACAATCCAGCTCCCAAACATTTCTTGCTTGTGCAATGCACAGATATAGTTCATCTTCTCCCTTCAATGAACCACCATTTTGGGGTCGAGAATCTCTCAATGGCCTTCCCTCTCTCCCTAACGCGTAGTTGTTATCTCCCATTGCGCAAATTAACAGACCTATTCTGTTTTGTAAGACAATCAACGACAAAAGGATCTGAATGACTTCTCACGTTCAGTTTGTATTGTTCTGATGATTTTTTACTTAAGAATCACTAGACGATCTATCTTCTTTTTATTCAGAGGTGTTGTTGGTGAAATATTCAGATGAGGGTGTTATTGATCTGCGTGCGAGTAAAGTTCTGATGAACGTAGGGGCCGTAGATTGCGTCACCTAAATTTCGAATTACACTACGCTGTTGAATCTAGAAGTTCCTAACGGTCCATACACAATCCAGAGTGAAAACCTAGGGGATTAGAGATAGTTTGAAATGTGAGATAGCTTTCAACTAAGAACTAGGATGCCAACACGTAGGGCAACGTGGGGCAGCGCGCCCCCCACTTTTTTTAAACTAAATTTTTTATGAAGTTTTAATTGATACGAGGTGGTTCTTTGTTTTGTTTAAAGGTGCAACTAATGAGGAATGTATGATGTGAATTAGACTCCTATAGGGTTATTCAATTTTTAATGAAACACTATTTTGTAAAAAGTGTCAAAATGGGCCCATTGCCCCACCCCTGGGGCAATGGGCCCATGTGCTTGGGGCAAGGCGCCCACCCTTGGTCCCTTTACCACAATTGCATATTTTTCGTTTAAAAATGATGAAACAACACTTTACAGTTAAAAATAAGAAAAATTTAATAAAAAAATGACATTCATTCATTTATTAACAACTCAAAAATCATATCCATAACTTGAAAAAAATATACTCTTGGCTTAAAAAATCTATCACTGACGTGAAGAAAAATATTTCATTGACATAACATTATATATCCTTGACTTGAAAAAGATATCTTTGCGATAAAAAATTCGTCCTTGACATGAAAAAATGTATCCTTGACTAGAAAAAATATATTTAGTTGATCAGAAAAAAACTTCGTTCCAGTTTCGTCCATAATCCAGATATTATGTGCAGAGAATTTGTACCTAATCGTGATTTCAGCCAACACCATAAAAACTCTCATCAACTTTTGGCTCATTGGTGTTGACTGAAATCAACTTTTGGCAAGGCAAGAGTCAATAACTCGAAAAGTGGTCATAAATACGCATAACTAGAAACTAAACCTGCTGCCTTGAGGCGGCAAATAAAAAAATCATGCAATATGAAGTGTAATTTGTAATTCGAAAAGCTAGTCATAGTTTGAAAAGGTCATTGAGACAAATCTAATGATGTATAATACAAGACTTCACCATGGGCGCTTTGCCCCGTGACACGCGTGGGCCCGTTGCCCCATATAGGTATCATTTCAATTTATGTCGTGTCAACATTTTATTTTAAAAGCTAATAGTCTAAACTTGGTCTCAAAATTATCCCTATAAATATTACTTTGAAAAAATAATTCACAGTAATTTCAAAATCTTCATTTATAGTAATGGAAAAAAACTTTATTTAGCGGCAAAAAAATTTTTATCTAGACTAAAACAGTTATTCGCAAAGAACTTAATAACGCAAACATTTAGCAAAACGTAAATCCGTACACTTTATCCCAGTGAAACTGTCGACCGGCGGTAGAGAACACGGACCAATATCTGCCATACTTAGCGAGAAACCCGCTATGGGCCCGTGACCCGCAGTGGGCTCGCTGCCCCATGTTACCCTACGTGTTATTCAACTTGTTTGGGCTTGATTGGAGCTCTCAATATATTTTAAAAGCTTAGTGGACATTTATTATGCAATTCTACGTCTATTAATAACTTTATGATTGATTTATCGTCCTTGAATGCGTAAATATATCCATCAATGGTGGAAGAACAGCAACATTAATTATTATATAACGACGGCATCACCGATCGATATCAATAAAAACAGCAGCAATGCAACAATAACAGCATCAACATGAACGAATATTTCTGATATATCAATAACCACGAAAACAGAGGCTAGTATGGCTACGTCATCATCTACTTTTTATTTAATGAGAAATTAATTTTCCATTACACTTTTAAGTAAGTTGCAGCGTTTTACGAGAGTATAGTCATTGACTTCTGTTATGTATTAACTGAAACCCCGATCGACATTTGAAGAGAAAAGCTCGTTATGAATATTCAAATAAAAGTTTTCATATCTGTATAAAATATCCTTAGTTACTCATGAAACCATGTACTATTGCACAAGTAAAATTCAAAATAATACCAGCAGAAATGTTTTCCAGCAAGAATTCCTTGTTAGGAACTAAAATCTGCATTCGTCTATTTTATAATTTTTGTTTTGCTAGCGTTGCGAGGCTTCATGTAGAGAAGAGCATAACACTGTTTCATTAATTCATCGGCTTCATGGAAATTCGAGAACATTATCAACACTAAGCGATGACTTGAATCTAAGTATTCTTTGATATTTTCTGATATCATCAAGCCGTCTGCTAATTTTTCTGAAGTAATAGCGCTGATCTTCCGAAGACGATTTGATCAGTATTTGAATAGTTTGAAAACGATGGTATTTACCTTTGAAAATTTTATGTTTATCGAAGTCATAGATGAAATAGCATTCATGTTGTAACGCCTAATCAAACAAAATGAACAATGACTTTGATCAGTTAGCATATGATGTTAACGATTGTTGAAAACTTCAACAGATGAAGTTTGTTTCTTTCATTTAAATACATAGAAAAATATTTGCCTGTTCGGGCAAATAAAATATCTAGTTGGTATACAAACTACTTGTTTACATAATTTTGTTCGGCTTATCAAAAAAAACAATAAGAAAGTTGTTAAAAAAAGTACGCTCCGGCCTTCAATCAAACCTGTATAAATGCAGAACTTCGGCCTAACTTCAGTATACTAATATAGTTTACATAATAATGTACAAATCTAGTGAACGAGGACATTAGTTCTTAGCTCACGGATTTTGGTCAAATTTTATTTTAGTAGAAATTCCAACTGTTGACTACCAAATTTGTTCGCTTCTCCCTGTCAGGAATTTTCAGTTGAGATTCAAAAAGCGCCTAATCAATTCCAAAAGCATTTGCCTTCTAATTTCGTAAGTAAAGTCCCATTAATCGTGATTACATTGAATAAAACGCCCATTATTTATTCTATAATTATTCGCTATTTTGGTATTATTCTTAGCCATTTATGACCTTTGCCTCACAAATTTCGCTTATGATTGAGGCTCGAAAACAAATTCAATGATATTTTACCCATTGATCAAATGAATTTCAAATATTCTGAAATATCGGTGAAGATAATGTCATGGGGCTTTCAGTTCACAATCATTTACCTCCAACGAATATTTGGGCGTCACCTAAAAAATACGAACATTTATTCACAACTGCAAATCGAGGCCTAAAATACCGCCACTTTTTATTCCTCAATAAAGCATCAATGAATTGCGGACTAATTTGATGCCGGTTTAATCGAAAGCTTCATGGAAAGTTGATTCAGGGCTGAATTTATCCAGAGGTGAATTGCGAGGACAAATTTGGACCCCTTAACTCAAATCTATATTACGTTTACAAAAATAACTTCCTAGGTATTTAGTGTAAATTTTCCATTTACTTAACGTTTACAAAGTGAAATTGGTTTCGAAAACGGTCATTGTCTTGCATTCTTCTCGGTTAACCACTATTTTCGAAAATAAAAACTAACCTTAAAGATTGTGTACAAATATCGATTTTATTCTAGTTTTATATCGAGGATTGTAAATCACCATTCGGACTAAAATATTGTAGAAACTTATAACTTAATACATATTTGAGAAATTATTTTGATTTAAGTAAAGCTGAGGTTCTAATCTCGGGGTTTTGATTGATTTATTTGCTACAAATTTATATAAGAAAGAAAATGTGTCGTGTGTCCGACCTAAATGCTAGTTGATGCATAACACTATTTAAACGTTGTACTAAATCTCTACAGCAGCATTCAGCTTGTCTCATTCCTAATCGGATAATTCCTATTCCTATGTATGCAGAGACCCTGACGACGCGGTCACGGTACACGGTTTAATGAGAACTTGCTGTCCTGACGTCCGATGTTTCGTGAACTTGTTTGGGTTACCACCACAGATCATCAGTACTTTTTTAATGGGCAATATTTATTTTTATATATTTGCTAATATTTGTGTTTGTTTGAATTTTATTAATCTTCACTTCCCCTGTTTTCATTTTTTTATGTAAATCTATTCATATATTCAAATTGACCTTGAATATTTTGCATAACTATCCTGGACATTTGTTCACTCGGATAACGTACGTGTGTTGATATTAAGTGAGTTTTCATAATTTGATTCTATTTATTACGACGCTCCTAATGTTCACCAGCGTATGCCATTTATTACTTTAAATCCGTAAAGAGAAGAAAGTTAATGTTAAAGTAATTTGGCCTATAATCAAAGCTGGGCAGCGCTACTCGGAAATGTAGCGGCGCTACCGCTACCGCTACATGCTCTAAATGTAGCGGGCGCTACCGCTACCGCTACATGCTCTAAATGTAGCGGGCGCTACCGCTACCGCTACATGCTCTAAATGTAGCGGGCGCTACCGCTACCGCTACACCCACTAGATTGTAACAAGCGCTACCGCTACCGCTACAGTAAAATGTAGCGCTTTACATTAGCCGCTACAATGGCCAAAATTATTGGAAATCTCTAAATATTTATTGTTCTGCCATTGGGATTTACTCATTAACATTTAATGATAATAAAACATTTTTAAAACATATAAATGCAACTTTATTGCAATTAACCTAACCGAACTAGTATGGGTTACCCCAGGGTTAGATACAGTAAAAAAAAGTTACAGTTATTTTTATGTTTTACCTTCCCTACATGGATGTAAACTTTAATCTACCAATCTAAGAAATTATCCACATAAACATATAAAAATCAGTGTTTTTTGTATATATATATATGTGGATTATTTTTGAGATTGGTAGATTAAAGTAGACATCCATGTAGGGAAGGTGAAACATAAAAATGACTGTGTAAAAATAACTGTAAGCAAACTGAAAGATGAAAAAACCTTTAAGTGGTAACTGGTAACAACTTAACAAGTAACAACTAACATGTTGACACTAGTAAAAGGCTGAGGTTGACAACATTGCACCGAAATCTTTCGTACAGTTTTATTCTGTAATTCATATTATGTATGTATCATGCTGGTTTTTAAATAATATTTAATACTATTAAGGGGACCGGCTACCCTAAAAATCGGAAATTTTGGCTTTGCCGTTTTCTTGACTCATTTCGTAGCTGCTGAAAAGGCGCGTCTAACGCAGTTTACCGCATGTCTATGCGTGCTATAATTTTTGCGTAAGACAATTTTAAAAATATATATATGAACATTTTTTAACAATATGTACAAAGATTTATTTGAATTAAATCTGTATATATATAGATCATTACTCTCGTTAATTACAAAGTGTTTGCACTCGTTTGACAGCTACAAACGAGACGCGTTCAACAAAGCTACTGTACCATAGATGTACATGCAATACTTTTTTGTGTAATGCAGTCTTGAACTTTTATAAAATGATCATTTTATGTCATTATTTACAAATAAATGGTATTTATATGTCATTATTTAGGTTAATTGCAAAGTGTTTGCACTCGTTTGAAAGCTAAATACACGACGCGTTTAACAAAGCTACTACCATGGATGTTCATGCAATAGTTTTTGCGTAATGCAGTTGTAAAGTTATGTAAAATGAATATTTCATATATATATATTTATATATAAAAAGTCCCATTTAGAGCCTATTATTCACGTTAAATTGAACATAAATAGGTCTAAAGACGCGTGCTGGTACCTTGAATGCAAATAACTGGCAATGGGAAAGCTTGGGCTACAAAATCAAGACTTTTTGGGCATATTCATCTGTTTTCAATGAATTTTATTTTATTTGGCTCCCCTGAACAATTTAAAAATCCAAAAAACGCCATCTTAGAAAAATTATAACTCCAACAGTTTTCAAGCTGCGGCAGTGAGAGACATACCATTCGATTTGTAAAAACAATGCATAGCGACTCTAGAAGCCTTTTTTTTTAATATGTGCATGGTTTGACTTATATATGGGAGGGGGAGGAAGATTGGGGTAAATATGTGAAAAAAATGGGATGAACGCGAAAAAAAAGATGAGGAAAATCAAAAATCGGGGCTTTACAGTCGCAAGATATTGTTGTTACAAATCGAATGATATGTGTCTCGACATTGTAGCAAGTGATTTGCAAAAGTTATAAACTTTTTAGAGTACCCCTTATATGCCGTTTTCTATTAATTCCATGTTTTCGTTCATTTTTTTGTAAATTTACATGAACAAAAAGTCTTAGATTTCTGTTTTACATATGTGTACCAAGTTTCTAAACGATCCGTCTGTATACAAAAAAGTTTTGTTGGAGAGTAGCCAGTCCCCTTACGTAAAATCTAAAGGCTTTATCTATAAATTTATCGCTACTTAAATATGTAGCGGGCGCTACCGCTACCGCTACATTGCCTTAAATGTAGAGCCGCTACCGCTACCGCTACATGTAGCGCGCTACTGCCCACCTCTGCCTATAATTTTACAAGTTAATCACCACTGAGTTAGCATTGATCTCATAGGCTACTTTATTTAAAGCTTTTTACCAGTTTATTATTATGTTCTTTTTTATACCTCAATGGGATGTGAATAACTGAGATTTACTGATAAATTGCTAACTTTCCAGAAGATAACTTATCTCACACAGGAAGTGGAATCTTTGAAGAAGATAACTTTGATTAAGCAAGTATAAAGAATTTATCACTAAATACATTATCTTGATATCCAATGATAGTGGCAGCGGTTTTCTTCTTGTGTGCAGTTATTACTAATTTCAGAGTAATAATTACAAACCAAGACATGTTTTGTAGTTCATTTGGGGGAAGAATTTCGTGCAAGGGCGGCGCTGCCTCCCAAATATCGTCCGCATCGCCGCCGACTTATTGGATCCCCGGTGCGCTGTCTAATGAACTGCAAGGTCATCTTAGCCTCGCGTAGCACCTAATTTAGCTTATCCAGATTCGACGTGCAGTCATGTCGCGCTGTGCAGCGGCCTTGTCTTGCATTGTTTCATCATGTCCAAGCTTCAAAGCTCGGTCTCATGGCGCTTGCTTATAACATGAGACGAGATGCTGAGAGGAGACGGTCGGTTTCTCATGTCTGAAACGTGGACTGCGCTCCAGGCCGTCGTCCAGATGGGCCATTCATTTAGCATAACCTTTGATGTGCAAGTGACTGTAGTGTTGCATCATGGGTTGTGGTGAAGACAATAGGAGCGGTTACACTGCTAGGGCAACCGTCATAACGTTTCATTCTTGTTCTGTGAATTGCTTAGTACCTACATTTTCCCTCGATGATGGAGTGGTGAGTCATATGCACTATAAAACATATCGGATTATTCAATACAATTTTTATAGGACCGAAATCAATCTGATCGTTGTTTCAATAGCCTACATAGAATCTATACATTGAAGAAGATTTCAAAGTAAGACAGTTTTTACTGCGAACACTTTTTCTAATTTTATACGTGATCGCAAGCTCGCTGATTCATTGGTCCGTTGATTGAATCAGTTCGACGTTGACTGCCACCAACTTTCGTGCGCCGCAGTGTCAACAAGGTCAGCGAGGGCTTACAATCAATCTATTTATATAATATAAAAGATTCACGAGCACCACGTTGTTTATAACTCATTATTTATCCTAATATGAGTTTAGGAGATTAAAGTTCGTCTAGTCATAAATACTCCCAGGATGAAAGTCGATTGAGGAGGCCACAGCCGTCGTAGCGGAAGCGCATTACGGTGCTGACGATGAAGCTCTCATTGTTCCTTTGAAGCGTAATGCGTATCATGGTGCGCTGATGATGAAGCTCTCATTGTTCCTTTGAAGCGTAATGCGTATCATGGTGCGCTGATGATGAAGCTCTCATTGTACATTTGAAGCGTGATGCGTATCATGGTGCGCTGATGATGAAGCTCTCATTGTTCCTTTGAAGCGTAATGCGCATCATGGTGCGCTGATGATGAAGCTTACATTGTTCCTGTGAAGCGTGATGTGAATTTCCCTCGATTAGCAACTGATATATCGGTCAATATTTTCGAAAAGGTGCCTCGTACAATGTGTGTCGTACATTAGTTTAAAATAAGTCTCTAATAAATGTAACGTAGATCTATAGATAATTTTTTTCATTCTAATAATTATGTTAAAAATACTTTACCAAGCTAAAAAATCAAAATTTCATGTAATTTACTTGTAATATAATATGTTTACGGTACATTAATATTATGCATATTTTCTCATTATTTTAATTATAACCAGTTTATCGTAAAGAGCTTGGAATATCCATTGATAAGTGGGCTATGAATTTCGTGCATATCCACTCAGGTTGTGGCCGGTCCGGAGGAGACGGCAGACACTCTCTGCTACTACACGGAGCCCATATACGCCTCGCTGGCTAACATCATCTGCCGCAATGAAGACAAAGACAAGGAGAAAGACAAGGACAGAGAGAAGGAGAAAAACAACGTCTACAAAGACTACAACTTCATGGAAGTCGAGATAAAATATGGCATGCTGCAGGTGAGGCTTATACGGTGCAATGCATTGTTACTTTTATCATGTAGTGAGGCTTAATTTCCACACGTTGCGTTTAATGATCGTTTCATCAATAATTTTTGCGGGATTTGTCGCTTTTTATTTACAGGAATTATTGTTTGTGTTGATTGACTGTTTTTTAAGTAATCAGAAGCTTGGTGAGGAAACAGTCCTCCTCTTACACCCATCATATATGAATGTTTCATGGTAAACTGAAAACCATCATCGATAGCTGTAGAGATGTTGGTTTCGTATTTAATGGCAGACTATGAGTATGTGGTCACTGTTAATTAAAGAGATTGGCTTCAATAAGACGATAACAGCATTGATGTACGGACGTCGTGCTTCCATGGCTTCCTAAGTGATCGCGATTGCGTCATGCCAAGATTAAGTAGTAATTGTTCATTGGGGCGTATAATTGATCTACAAGATTGCCAACTAATGCCAATTATGTGAACAAGCAAACTCTATGAAGTTCTCAGACTGTTATTTCGGTCTCTCTGTTGAGTGAATGTTTAACTCCTGCTCTACGGAATGCATGTTAACTTTGAACGTTGGAATCTTGTTCCATAACTTTTTAAAGCTCAGAAATTAAAACCTGTTCTGACTAATTATGTTCTTTCATTCAAAAATAATACGGTTATTTGTAAAGAACTCATAGAGTTAAGTTCAGCGAGTCTCTCAATGCGCTGTTTTCAACTTTTGTACAATCTAATCTAATGAATGCGTCATGCATTAAGTAAAGTAAAAGTAAATCTTTTAAAAATTGAGCAAAATTTTTTGTTAATTTGAGTGCTTGGACTTTTGAGTGCGCTAAATTGACTTTTTGAACAGTTGTTAGACTGAGTTTAATGATCTACACCTGGAGTTACAGTTTATATTTTTGAAAATAATCTTTGTAAAATCAATTTTTGTGAACGCTCCAGGAAATTCGATTTAACTTTGCGTGTGGTGCAGTCTTCTTATTACTGAGAAATAATTGAAGCAACTTGGGTCTGCAGACGACCTGTATAAATTGTCCAAGAGTACATAGATAAAAGTTGATCTTATCAAAAATTATTACATGATACGCGTTTCCTACGTACTTTTAATTTTAGTTCTTCGTTACTAAATGAAAATTACTTTATGTTGCTTCACTACGCAATTGTTTTCGGAGGTTTTCTAATTTCGTGATCTGTCACCATTATTGTTATATAATGAATAACAGCGAATTGGTTATTCACACACTATACAGCATCAGCTAAGTAATTTATCGCTATATTACAGATTTATTCTCAATGTCTAAAAATTAAATTCTGCCATCAGCAAGAATATAAACAACGTCAAAACAGAACGAATATTTTCAGATTTCTCTGGCTATTTTCAAGCCTTTTTTCAGTTATTCGGATTTTCGATGGAGTTCAAGGGTGAAAAAAAATGTTTCATTTACTTGCGAGAACTAAGCACAGTCTGCTCACTGCGGAGGCTTGAGGAACGATGGATCGCGTGACCGGCCAAAATTCGGGCATAACGAGAAGCTAGAATATCACTGAACGAGTCGCTGTGAGTCGTCTGGCTGGCCTAACGATCTGCTTTATACGCGCACCATCGTAACCTGAGTCACGGTGTGCATTGTATGGCATGTAAGCTCAAAATAAACAAGGAGAATTTTTAGTTGCAAAAGTTACATGGCTTGCATTATGTCGATATTTCAACTTAATAGTTCAAAATAAATTTGAAAAATTCTGGGAATTTACCACACGTTTTTTGAGTATGAACTCTCACCAAATGAACAGACATACATTCCATTAAACTCTCAGATAAAAGATATACATCATTTCATAAAGTAAATAATTCTTTCATGCAAGCTTATTACTGATGAGATCCTTCTGAAAACATATTCGAGATTTGTTCTGCTTGGATATTCACACAAAAAGCCGTACAAACAATGCATCTGCTTCCTTCTTATTAAAGCAAATGACATGTAGCCGACTCATCAACAATGTAAGAGCTGTGCAAACGTCATTAGGATAACTTCTTTTGCATATTTTGACTTTAAATTTTATACTTTTTGTCCACGTGTCAAATAAGAATAAGTTTAAATCACTATAAATGCCATTACATAGAAAAAAAGTTAGTAAACACGTGTCAACTCAATCTGCTTCCGATTCGCGAAAATAAAATCCTAAGTACATTTTTTGCGTAACTTATCGAACTATGCTTCAGTGCCGCAGAATACGTAAAATTAATACGATGTTACTCATTGTCATTGATGAGCAAATTGAGAAAAATATATTAGAAGGCATTCACATGAGCAACATTCTCGAGTAGTAACATACTTTCACTCGAGAAATGTGAAAAATATTTTCGCCAAGCTTACAAAACATGATTTATGAGACGACAAACTTAGTTCATTGTTAAATGAAAACCTATATATTTCAACATTGAAGTACACAAAAGGCACAATATTTAAAGTTAGATGCTTTATGACGTTTTGAAGTATTTGCTTGAATTGGTTTTCAGTGAACTGCGAAGTAAAACGTAAGCGAGGTCGAATGAATATCGCTTGGCCGGATGTTGTTTTTATAAGAGGATTACACTCTGATGTGAAACGAACCCCTGAGCTTCTCGCTTTACAATTCATGCGATTCTTAATTTATAAACTGACGCAGATTTCATTCCATTAAGAATTCTTATTTAACTACGAAAGGCTTTGCGATCCAATATTCGAAAAAACTTTCCCCTCAATACCATTTATTTATTCCTGTTCATCAATTAATTTCATGAAACGTCGACGTAAGGAGGTAAATTTAAAATCATTGCACTAATTGGAAGCAATTAGATAACATACGTTAACGAAGAATTTGCATTTGTGTTAAACTTCCTTTTCGTAGCCTTTTTGCCGCTTTAAAATAAATCAACCTTTTAAATGATATTCTGACATATTAGTATTAACCCAAATATTATTTAATACATGAGCTTGTTCATTTATTTCTATCGAAAAATTGCAAAAATCAGGCTACACTTTAGTTTCTGAGATAAAATGAGAAATAAATTCATTTACTTGTAAGGACAGCGACTGTTGCTCAGAACAAGATTTTTGCCGGTTTTCGATAATCGTTAAGCGAGAGCAGCGGCGTCGTCTGCCCCTGACCGCCTGTCGATATTGGCCCACCGCCCAACCTGGCCTCATACCCTTCACATTCAAGACATATTATCATCATTACTTATAGGAACAATTTAGATCACCTACCGAACATATAATTTTTTTGTTCAATAAAACAGGGAAATCATTAAGACATAATTTCTTCAATGAGCGTGTAATCTGCGTTGTTCGCGATGGTAGAATATCTCTCGGTCTGAGTTTTTAATACTACATTTAACGTACACTTGAGTGACATAAATGAAATTCGATTTGAACAATCGATGACCACCTGAGTGTCTTTTGAGAAGCAAGGTATTTAAGAGGACTCGAAAGAATTTATAATTTACAAATGCCATAGGAAACCTGGGTTTTACGCTGATTGCCGTAGTTCAGTCCAGAGCCTACAAATACATTGGACCCCTTCCTAAAACTTTCAATCAATGAAAATTCACGTGACGTTGTGGGGTAAATACCAGTCAGTATCAACTTGTAACTGATTCCAGATACGATTGACAATTAATTTGTTGCCTGGATCAGCGGCTATTTACTGATGAAATATTTGTAATGCGTTGATTCAATTTAAAGTAAAAGCAATTGACTATTACCCTTGGCAACGTGAGGATCTTTAGAAGTACATCAAATAGATACTTGTGTTCAATTTAGGAGGATGAAAATAATATATGACAGATAAACAACATTTATGTACACGGAATCTAATCGCAATAACTTGGCGCAATTACCTACTGGGTCATGAATTTATATTTCTTGATGCCTTCATTTTATTTGTTTAAAACTGTCGAAATTTTGTACGCACAAAAATTTACCACAACCGAAAATTCCAAACCAAATTGGAAGCCACGGTGTTTTCCTGACTGGGCACGTATAACGGTGCCATAAATCGGACGCTGCAGTTTGCATTGGAGCGTTTTTGCGAGCCTCTTGAAGTGCACCGCAAATCACGAGAATTGCGAACGTTACGACAACCAAGGAATCCTATAAGAACTTCAGCTGCAAGTGAGAATAAGTATTTTCACTTGGGGGTTGAGCTCTGGCTCGGAAACGAATTTAAATCTGGAGCAAGTAACCGAAAAATATATTGTCGTTCCTTTGTCTGACCGATGGTTTTGTGGCAAGTATAAGCAGCTATTTATTTGATAATCAATAGTTAAGTCTTATATATAAAGATGATGCTATGCCGAAATGTTTATATTTTCAACCGACATCTCTAATATTTTAATATTTTGTAGATTTTACACAAAATTTACACCGACTCTCCGGCGATTCACTATTAGTCAAACAATGCAACGTTTGCTCACAATAAAATCGATCTTCTGGATATTTCTCTTGATTGGAACATTATTTAAATGATTATCTGGTCAACATTCTTGTCACAGTCCCATACGTATGAAAAGTAATATTGTACTTAAATTTTGGGCAATCTTCTCAACGGTAAATTTTTGTTTGTGTTGATCTTCCTCTAAATTTAAATCTAACATTTCCAATGGCGCTGACGTGAAGCTAGCTAATTATAAGCAAACATCATCGACCTAACCTAATTGAATGAACCATTTCTTTTGAATTCCAAATGAACATATGACCTAAACTGCGCCCCACGCTGTTGGGGACTCGGTTCTGCACTAGACATTCAAAAATGATGTCTGCTCAGAGTTTTTTGGAGCTCCGTAGCCTGCGCGAACTGATATGAAACTATCGCCACGGATGCGGGGTTCGCTTCCAACTGATAACTTGTGGCAGAACTTGGTTGAATATAACAGTTCGAGACCAAATTTTGTGATCAAGTCTTCACTGCATATCAAAAACAAAGCAACTAAATAAGCAATTTTTCGTTACGCTATAAAATATGTAAGTGAGCTCACGTCTATCCCTTCCCCCAAGTAAAAATGTATCTCAACTTCTGAGTGAAGAATAGAATTTGTCAGAGAGAGCACTTTCTAACCACAGATAGCAACTTTCATTCTCGGAAAATATTTCTATTCTGATGAAACTAGATTTTACCATATTGTGATGAAACACAACAGAAATCAGTATGAAAATCTTACTTTTCAAGAAATGAATTATTTACTACACATGTAACGGATTATTTATTTAATACTTATAAACCACTTATTTTTCCTAACATTATCACCGTCATTTCATGTTCAATTATTTCCTACCTGCCCCAATAATCACTTCCAGGAAGAAGTTAGACTTACACTCAATGCCGTTTGAAGAGCAATGCTTACTTCGGATTTTTTTTAAATATGAAATTTTTCGTTAGACGCAAATGAGAAATAATTTGTTAAGTAACATGTTGGACCAAAAAGTTAACCGTGATCACGCAAAAACTAACAGGAAATTCGTCCGAAATTTTTCAATATTTAATACAGCAACTTCCACCCACAAAGTAAAACAGAAATGATGGTTCACTTCAATAAGAATTCAATGCATTAAACATATGCTCTCTTTTGCCGCCCATTTGTAATCATAACGTATTGTAATGCAGTGCTCCCTCAGTGAATTAAATTAATATTTAAATTAGTTTGTTATTAGATTGGCGTCATGTTGGCTTCATCGCCGTAGCGCGGCTTCAGCAGGATCACTAAATGTCCGTTTCCTTCACTAATATCCCTTTTTAACCTATATCAATAATGAATTTCTATCCTATTTTCAAAGTGAGAGTTGACGATCAGAAATGAAGCAATTACAAATTTCAAAGTCTTCTTCTATATAATAAATCAATTTTTTAGCCAATATGCTCCCGCATTTATTTTGTAGGGGTCTTAAAACAATTTACCTTTTTTATTTGGAGGGATCCTCACACGAACTGACCAGTCTGTTATTAACGCTGAAAAATGCCCCATTTATGGTTATGCTGAATGCTGTCCAAATCTGAAGCGCGTTTGTATGCAGCATTTTAATAACTAAAAGCAAATCTTCGTCCGGACCGCCCCTATACATACACGGCGCCAGGCTTTAAAAATACACACAAGCAAATTTTGAAAAATGTTTATATGATAATGTACTTGTATATGTAATCACGCTTGCCACTACGTTGCACCGAATCCTATTTCTATCAAGTGATGGCAAATTTTGTAGTAATTCGTATTTCTTTCCACCAGATTACAGAGGCGTTGTCGTTCCTGCACTACACGTCGCGAGTGCTGCATCGCAACGTCACGCCCACCTCCATCTTCATCACCAAGCGCGGCACCTGGAAACTGGCAGCACTCGAGTTTGCCGGTGAGTTTAATTCAATTTAAAACCTTTATTGGTCCGTTCTCTTTTGAAAATTGATCAAGCTTCAACGCGGTGTCATCAGGATTCATCATCATTTCCCGAAGACACTTTCTGTTCGGTTTATTTACAAATCAGTAGAAATTCATGAGTATTTTATCAAATTAAAATTCAATCATAATTCAAGGGCATTTTATCAAATCAAAATTCAAGGGCATTTTATCAAATCTAAATTCAAGGGAATTTTATCAAGTGTCGCCCTAAGTTAAGTGACTTTCTTGTGCCCCAGATACCATAGTGCTGCCGTCGCATCGTACACGATCACAGACATGAAATCGCAGTGCTTACAGTTTTTTCACTAATGGCCGTCTTGTATCCAACATTACAATAGCATGGTTATGATCAACGTTCACGTAGTTGGTTTAGACCCACTTGCGATCTTTGATGAATGAAATG
Organism: Hyalella azteca; assembly: GCF_000764305.2. Taxonomy (NCBI): domain Eukaryota; kingdom Metazoa; phylum Arthropoda; class Malacostraca; order Amphipoda; family Hyalellidae; genus Hyalella; species Hyalella azteca. The sequence continues at coordinate 81,331 of NW_025943295.1, read as the reverse complement.
GAATAAGCAATTGAGTGTCTGAACTGAGGTCATCTTGAAGAACTCATCAAACAGAAATTGCCATTCAAGATAATGGAGGGGCAACAAAGTTTTTCAACTACACGACTCTTCGCTAAATTCTGAAATAAAAAAAATAATATCCAGGCCAATATTAATAATCTTTAGCAAAATATATAATTAATTGATCAATGAATCTGAAGAAGTAAATGAATGTTAAAAGGGTGATAGCATTCCTCAATCAATTGCCATAATATACCGATTGGATCCACTAAGGCTACGATTCAATATTAATTTAACCAATTTGAAAATAATTTCTAATCAATTTTTAAAAAATTTAATAATTAATTTAATTTTACAATTGAATCTTCTGTCCTAATTCCAGAAAACATTTGAAAATATCCATTGTAAGTCGCAAGAAAATGCGAGTAATTAAAAACAGGAACAAACTGAAGTAATTTTCTAGATCGAAAAAAATTGAATTTGAACTTGAGAATGGTGAAGAATTAATGGCACTGCCATCATCATTCAAACTAAATGGTAATGAAGACCAGTTGTCAATAATGTTCTTTGAGGCTTTTATAATAGTGAATTGTATCCGCATTATTCAAGCTCCAAGTAGCTATTCCTTAAACTACTAAACCTAAGTAAATATTTTGGCAACTCCTGAAATGATTGGAACGCACGATCCGATTGCAACAATCACTATCGTCCGTCTAATCTGTATTCTCGTCTGCTTGCTTCGTGAAGAGAGTGGCATTTATTTTGAGACACATTAGAGCGCATTTATGCTACTGGAAATAATGGGGCAAGTGCTTTGGGCATATTCAACACCTCCTGTTATAAATTCATAATTTGATTTTACTACGATGCTGTGCACAAAACCAAATGAATATCTATACCTTACAATTCAGACAGACATGTGTAAGAAAGGTACGGACAAGTAAGTAGCGTTTCTAGTGTGGTCTCTGTATAACAGCGTCCATTCGTAAATAATTCTGAAGACACAATTTGGCTAACTGATAAAAAATCATACGGTGTCGAGATAATAGGAAAAAGTTGTATATATAGAAAATCACGACGCCCCTGGCAAAAAGATTGCTTGCGTAAAAGTTTTCGTGCAAAATAGTTGCCCTCAGCTCCCTCGAGTCCATCAAGCTAATGCCTGTCGCCGCGCTGCTTCTCCTCTCAAGCCAACGTCGTTTGGACGCGAGTTCTTGCCACGGCTTGATATACGAGATGACAAGACGGCAGCCCCGGGACCCAAGGCGTGACTTGAGGCTCGGTAGACGACGACCTGATGCTTTCTAGCCTCATAAGGAAATTTGTAAGAATCGACACGTGAAAGGATTCATACCTTGAGCAATGACAGCCTATTGTTTTACGTATGACATGGCTTTTACTTTATCATAGACAATCCGAAACTCCATGAGCCTGTGCCGTACGAAATCGCATGAAAATTGGCAGATGATAAACTGGCGCTACTTAATTATCGGCTTTTGACAAGTTGATAGAATATTTGGTTCAGTCTTGGACGTGAAACTGCGTTGCAATTCATTAGATGAATTATAAATTCAAGGCACATGATAAGTTTTTACGGTCAGGCAGAGCACAAATATAAACATCTTTTTGGAGAGCCTGCTTGTTTTTGTTAATATTAGTGGCTCATTCGAGTCCAGAACGGATACTGTAATGTCTTTATGGGTCGACGGAGCCTCTTTAACTCGATAGGAATTGTATTACTGCGCTCTGATGCTCTGCAATGACAACAAAGTCAGCAAGATTTTTCAGTTTTTATTTGGGTCGTCGTGGAGATGTCGGATGATTTTGCCACGCCTCATAGACATGGTTGTGGTTCACACCTCCAGCCTACTCGCCATCATGCATTTCTTCAACTAAAATCTAAGGTCCGTGTGAAAAATAATACAAATGTTTCATTATTTTTCTTCAATCCCGGAAATACTCTATTTTTTGAAATATAGAGTATTTCCGGAGTAGAGAGTAAGAGTACGAGTAAGGGAGTTGATAGAATTTGATTATTGTTGTTCACCACTTGACATATTTATTTCTTTGAAAACAAACTTTTGAAATACAAATGGTCACGAAATATTCACATCTTCCTGAAACGCAGCTGCCAAGGTACTACCATTTTTTCATTGATTTCATAAGAATGTTATGGACCCCTGTGAAATGATAGTCCACATGCAGGAATTTCAGCATGCACTAAAATATTAGTTAAAATTTTAATTTCTTACAAGAAAATTGTAGTCACTTTCGATTGCCACATGACGTGCTCGATAATTTAAATCATGTTTCTGTTTTTTCGCATCTCTTCCTGTAAAAAGTGATCAAATCACTAAAAATTATAACTCAGTACTCACTGCAATGAGTGACAGAGAGCGCCTTTTCTCGTCGATGAAAACATGAAGGCACGGGCGGACAGACGGACGGCAGACGGACATGGCTAGCACAATAGTTCATTTTTCATAAATGAGAAAATGCGCTATAAATTGACTAAGCTTGCTTTCAAGTTGGCTATATTGGCGAAGAAAAATATGAGCTAAGTTGAGCCGCGGCTTCTATTTGAGCTCATCCAATCTTATAGGTGTGCAGTAACTGCGAAAAAAGTGAGCTAAGATTTACACCTAGATTTACAGTGACTGCGAAGAAAAAGTTGAGCTTAGTTGAGCCGCGGCTTCTATTTGAGCTCATCCAATCTTTACGGCTCTTAATGACGCTTTTATGGACTTTCTGCTCACAGAAATCGCCAGAGCAGAGGTAATCGCATGGCTGAAAATATGTCAATTTTTCAAAGTTTGACTCAAGTATGTCCGCCAACATTCCACAGTCGCGAATAAAGTTGTTAGAAAATGCAGTGACAGTAAATGAGAACCTGGATTAGCAGCTTGCTGTAGATTGACTCCAGATATTTTTTCCACTGGTCGGAACAGTATATTTCTAAAATTGGTTTGCTCTTTAAAAGACCCTCAATGGAACTTGGTCGATAGTGAAATTAATCAGAACAAAATTTCGATAAAACGAAATTTCGATATTCTTAATAGGAACAAAATTTCGATACACTCTAATCAGGCGAACTGTACGATAATTACATAATCAGTTTTGATAACCGAATTTAATTTTCCGCCTTCATTTAGGGTTGAATATTTACTTAGAATCAAGCTCTTGTACATGACTCTCTATGGCCTCCTCGTTCATTCGATGAGACTATCAAAAGGCTTTAAATGGTATCGATATTTTCGCCCAGGGCCAACGGGCGGATACGGTTCTTCCTGCCAATAACAGCTTCTTGAAAGAAGTGTCTCGGGACTCCATTGAAAGTCTCGAAGTCTTTTCAGGACTTGACTGCCTTTTTAACTTACAAGGTCCCTTTGGGCGATTTCCCTTTAATTAACTGTCTCGGCCTTTGGGGCTTGCCGTGATTATCTTATCGGGCTGTGATTAGAATTATAATTACTTTTATTCGTACAGTACGTTTCTTCACCACCTTCATGCTCTCTGTGTGGAAAATCCAATTTAACGTCTATATTAACATCTAGAATTGCGCCCTGACGCTAGACTTTTTGGAAAAGGTGTAATGTAAAAGATGACGATCGATAAATTTATTGATGAAATTTACCAGTATTTCTGCACTAACCAACTCGTTCCATGAACAGAAAATAATTTTCAATAACCCAGATCTGGAATTTTTCTATTACTTTTCTCAGCACCAGCAATCGTTGAAATTTACATTTAAAATTATTTGTAAAAAATCACCTAGCATCAATTGAAAGTCAAATAATTTGAGAAATTTTCTAAAATTCCAAGAGATTTTGCTCACCTGCCTGAAACAAGTCATGCTTTGCTTAAATTTAGACGTTTGGCTCGCTTGAACGTTCAAATTTCTTAAAACTCCTTTGTCATCCAAAATTTGAAATTTAAAATCCACTCCAGCAACAGAAAAACTTAAAGGTTATTTGACTAATAAATGGATTAAAAATCTTGTAATTTATGTTTATGTATAATTGCTTAATTAAGCTCAGACTTAATTAGTGATTCTTGCAGCAAAATAGACGAAACTTTGAGTCGCCTAGAATTCATGGAGTACGAACAAGTAAACGAAGTAAAATATTAACGTTAGGTACCATCGCTTACTCGCCATGTCTGGTCTTTTTCACGATTTAGTATGCAATGCAACTGTTGTTTTTATTTCTAATTACGTCTGTAGTGAAGCACTTCTCATTACAGCTGGGCCGTATAACTCGTCTTTACGGTCGTCTCATAAACGCCTGTCGTTTCGTGTGCCAAAAAACGACGGAGTCTCATTTGCATGATGAAAGTCCCATTAAATCTTCAGGGGCAAGTCCTGTACTTGTTGCCTCTGCCGCATTTCGCTCGTTTTGACGATCTCAGGGAAAGACTTTCTTCAAAATTTATCTTGCTTGGGGTATCACGAGACTTCGGTTTGAACTTGGGTTGGATTAGATGAGCTAACAAATAAAATCTTTGTCAGGTACTAAATATTTTAAGGGATTATTGAAGTGGCATCGTGATTGTAGGTTTCTAAGTTTACCATTTATTAACTTTTGGTTTGGATGAAGATAACGAGACCCTAAAGTAAAAATATAAATTCGTTTTATATTTCTTCTGCACACGATTCGTCACATCGATCAGCTAAAATCAGGTTGACTCGTGAATGGGAAATTCGTATAATCAACAAATCGTTGTTCGATCACTATTAATCGTTCATCTTCTATCTATAACTTGTCTATTTTACATTTTGAACCAAAAAAAAACAAGATAAATTGGAATAGCGTTTCCACTTTTACAAATGAAGTGAAATGTACTTGTCAGCCCTCCATTTTAAATATTAGAGCTTGGCGGCAGTAAAAATTAAAATACTAAAAACAAACAGACTAATTTTTTCTAAATTATACATTCTACCGAATCAAGCATAACTGACAAATTCAAATAACCTCAATAATTATTGTGAAAAAAATTACATCACACATATTTAATGAAAATATACTCAAATTGAGACGATTCCTACGAGATGTAAGTTCAAGCGCTTTGCAAAAAATACATTCACGCTCTTTTTTCAATGATGTTCTGTTAAGTTTCATTTATACGCTTAGCTCGCTGGGAACATTTACTCGATTTAGTCGGTTAGTTGATTTTATTTATATATTACTTCCTCAAAATATTTGACTGGTTGCTTCTATTAATAAAACAATTCCTCGCATAATCTGTCATTACCTTTTCAATTCAATAATGACTCCTTAATAAATAATAAAGTAAACATTTATGAAAACATCTTGTAATTAGGTACTAAGACTTGGCTGTATAACATTCAGCCGCCCTTGAAAGAGAAGATCCAAAGAATGTGCGGCGCTCTTGAGTCGCAAGGGCAAGGAATCGTTGAACTCAGTAGGAACTATTCTCGGAGTAAATGAGATCTCGAGGAATGATTGGAATGGAGCGAGCAGAGGGCTATGGGAATCGTTGAAGCGAGGAGCCCTCCGAGAATTTCCGAGCATCCCGAATTGAGGGTCACAAAAGTGGACTTACGCATGGCGAGGTCTATGAGAGATGTGCTGAGATACCGCGGCTCTTGTGGCCCGGAGACTTCGGGGTACGTGCTCTGAAAATTTCTAATTTTCGATGAAGGGTCCAGCCGGTTTGAGATTGATCACAACAAAATTTTACCTTCTTTAATTTTCATCCTTCGCTTACATGGTTTTCCCTAAGCTGAGGATTCATTACTTTTTACCATTCGCTATGCATGAACATACCCTGTTTCGAGCAAATAACCGCGCGAATATCATTTGTTCTACTATCTTATGAATTATTCCGACAATTCATCTCTCATGACGCTGATTAAGGGTTAATTTAAGCTAAACTTGCATCTGATTCATCACCGCTGACTGTCTACTGACATTCTCCTATAGACTGCATAGCACTATATTCCATGAGATAAATACAATAAAATTTCAGGTAGTGAGTTGGGCAAGCGGGTTGTTCCACAGGTTTTATCACGCGCACTCAACAGGTGTTCAAGCAACAGGTGCCTCGCCCCTGTAGCAACAGGTGAGCCAGCGCGTTTCCTCTTCAACGCAGAAGGAAAGCTCAAGTTATTTTTTTTTAGGAAATTAGCTTTAGTAAATCTCATGGCCTTGAAAATTACTGTTTTTAGCTCATTTTCTCATTTATGGAAAAACAGGCGCTATTGTGCTCGCCATGTCCGTCCGTCCGTCCATGACTTCACGTTTTCGTCGACGAACAAATGCGCTCTCTGTCACTCACTGCAGTGAGTACTGAGTTATTTTTTTTATGTCCTCACGTATTGCACAATTGACCACTACAAGTCGTAGGCTGCAAAAATTTCTTGTTTTCCGGTCACAGAATGACATCGCATTTTATTTACCAACATCAGCAGCATAATTATTTGCACACAACTTTGTTTTGATTCAAATTGTAGTTTTATTTACACATTTGCAATTTTCATGACTGTTTTTACTTAACCAATCGATTAAGCTCAATATACTTATAAAAAATTCTAAAATAATTCAATTAAACTTCATTCTTTCCATTTGCTCTAAATGTGCATGTTCTGGTTGGTGTGACTAGAATCATAAAATCGCTGCAAAAAATTCTAACGCAGTTGGAGCAGCAAAAATTCTTACCATTAAAAATATTTTAATTCTTAATTCTTACCATTAAAGTCATTAAAATATAAGTATCATGCCATCTATATAACTAGACATTACTAGACTATTTTTACGAATCAAATACCAAAGCAAGCACCGTAATTTTTAGGTAACATTCTGAAGTGAGCGTTCAGGGACGATACTGTATGTTAGCTCATTTGCGATTCAAACGACTTCTTCGGGTTGCCTCATGCCCTTGATCAACAAGTCTCGTAATTAGCTGTCGATTATTTTTTCGACGCTTGACGTCCCCTTTGATTGAGGACGTTTGAAATGTTTACAGTTCTGTGGTCATAGAGATATTAGTAATGGCTGTGATATGGAAAACACGCAAAATTTAAATATTATACAACTCAAAATTTGATATAGATATTATTTGAGTAATACATTCACAGCGCATAGCACTATCGACTGAACGGTTCAGTCAACCTTAGTAAGTAATTTTACTCTGCCTTTCAATTCATCCATTTTGCATATTCTTTCCGAAATATTCTGCTATATCTATTTTCCAGAAATTCCCATCGTTTCCCCAGATATTCCGGAGTTGGGGCACCTGCATGAATATCCGTCTATTTTTATCCAGTTGAATGAGACCGAGAGGAAAGCATCGCTTTCAAACGACGACTCTCTTCAGTCCCGCGCTCTCCTCTTGTCGTGTTTGCTTTCGCTTTTTGGGCCGCCGGCAAAACAGAAAATCTCGACTTCGGGGGAACGAGAGAAAGTCTCGAGTGGGCACCACCACTTCAGGGTATCCAAGATACCAGGTTTCGTGCTCAGATGGTGAAATCTTGCACGCCAGGATGAGAGAACTTTTTGCACGAAAGTGCCTCGTGATCGCAAGATAAACTGTTTCGCTTTTCAGCGAAACAGTGGTGAACGAAATAATTCAATTTACGCCAAATATGAAACATGGATTTTAAATTGGAGCATCGAATTAATGCCTGGAAAGACAATTTCCATTTAATCGTGTTTTTTACAGCAATGCTGCAATCAATTTGTGATTAAATCTTTGAAAAAAAATTATTAAAAATAAGAGACTTGCTCTTTCATAAAAAATGAAAAAATAATAATTTATCTGTTCTCTGTCCATGTCGCTACAAACAAATCTTAATCTTTCTTGTCATTTCAATTACATTAACATCCAGGTTTGCATTGTGCTTTTTATATTGATTGTTTGGCATAGTAATATACAAAGAAAGTATTTATATTTTGCCAATTGGCTTCTAACTAACCATTGCATGGAAATCGAAAACCAACTTCCCAATGTTGAAACAATTTAATATTCCAAAACAGCATAACAATTTTTTCTCCTTTGAATGAACTTCTTTCATCACGAAGGGAAATCAATTCAAAAAGTAGACAAATTTGAGTGCTCTGCAGAACGGTAGCTGAAAAACTGATAGAATTTGGCTGAAATTTTTCAAAAGCTGAAATTCTTCAGTATGTGACTGGAATTATTCCAGGCGAGAGCATGTTGCTGAAATCCTTCTCAATTAAATAAATGTGGCTGGAATTCTTCAAAACTGAAATCACGTGTGAGAAATTCTTCAAAAAGAAAATCATGTGACTGAAATCATTCAGAAGGGAAAGCATGTGGCCAGAATTCTCCAAAAACTAAGAAGCACGTGGCTAAAATTTTTCAAACACTTAGGAGAATTTAGCTGAAACTCTCCATAAGTAATAAGCATGTAACTTTATTCCTTAAAAGACTAATCATACGAACATAAAATCATTCAGAAATTCTAAACAAGCTACATTATTTAGCGGCAGGAAGTTTTCCTGCTTCGAACAACGAACTCATCGGTGCCTTTAGTTTCCATTTAAGCACGAGTTTGAATCCCCGGAGGTCTTACCAACACCTGCACGATTAACATGTACTGAGCATTGTCTGGTGGATCTTCCCAGATCTACACGGCGACGCAAGAATAGAAAAAGAAAGTGTTTCACTACACTAATAATTAAATAACTTTACAATGCTACGAAAACGTTCTCCTGCATCGACGAAGATAAATAATAATTCAGTGCAGTTTATGAAGATTGGAACTTTTTTATAAATTTAGCTCAAGGATGTACAGAAAAAAATTAGGTCTTTGTTTACCCACCTACATGTTAGGTTTTTACATTATGACCTATTTTAATACTTAGCAGGTAAAAGTTTCATCGACGTCACTCCATGTATCTATTGTAGGTGGATTAAACATCCATTTGATTTCTGACGACCAGAAGAGCCCTCATTCAATGCTATTCTTTTGTGCTAATAGTATAAAACTGTGACCTTCAAAACCAACGGCAGGTAATTGTATACTTAAATTTTCCATAATAATGTGTTCATCGCATTTGACGTGTGCAAATTTTATTAACCTACGTAATATTCCTGCGGCAGAAAAACTGAGCGACGGAGATGACAAGGAGAGCGTGACCGTGCCTTGCTGGACCTCGAGAGCTCCTAAGATGGCGCAGCCTGACCTCGACTATATCGGTGAGGCACTATATTAAGTTTAGGATTGAAGTTTATTTCTATTAAGGTTTAGCTTAGGCATACACCAAATCACATGTAATTCTCACAGAAGTATATTATCGGTGAGACACTATATAAAGTTTAGGATTTCTATTCGAATTATGACATTCCAATATTTTCTCGTTTTGTGATAAAAACACGGCACTGGAGTTCTGCTATTCGCTGAAATGTAGTTTGAAGATTGCGCAACTTTATCACTACTATATTTAACAGGAAGCACAACCAGCTCCATGAATATAATAATGTTGAGCCAAATTTGTTTATAATAGTACGCATAATCAATTTTATTCATATTTACATATTACTTCTCTTTAATATCTGCCAGAAAATAATGGGATAGAGAAATTTTTGTTGCGTCAATAATGGAAGGAAAGTAAATACATTATAATATATTGTCGTCAATTATTTTATTCTAGCATTAATAAAAAAGACTAAAACTTAACTAGTTTTTCCCATTAATCGACTAGAGACTATATAAATGGCCCAATTTAGCAGTAAGCTAAAGCATGGTCCCAGGTGCGCAATTCTCTCCGCCATCTTGACGACTGTGACAATAACACGCCCTGCCTACGGCCAATTACCGGCTTTAATCCGTCTATTTCACTCTTGAATAATAGGGAATTACAGGAGCATCTCTCCTGGCTTATTTGTGGGCCAGATGACACTCAAGTCAGTGAGGCCGTAATATCTCAATTATCATTAATTAGCTTTTAAAGTTATTTGTTAAATTTGTTTTCGATTGCAAGCATATCTGTACTATCGCGAATAATATTTTGATTCTAGGTATTGTTTATAGTATACTCTAATAATTTTAATGCTCCTTAAGCTACCACTCACATGGTTCTATTTTCTCCGTTATGCAAATTGAGTCATTTTAAAGTTAATAAATTTTTATAAAGGTCACAAAAGTTATTTCTGTTCATACAAATTGTAACAATCATATCTTAAGCGAGTTAAGTCTCATCGCCTTTTGAGCAAGAAAAAACTTGTTAAAATGCAAAATAGTTCCTAGAATTCGCATAGTACCCAAAAACAATCGATGGCAGACAGAAGATGGAAGCCACAATACTTGTCTCTCAGAGAGCCTCAAGTATGGAAAAAAATAAAAATAAAGCTTAATTAACCACTCCCAGAAAAAAAGAGTGAGCATTGTGCTCAATTATTTTCGTAGAATGCATTAAGGGGACCCACTACCCTAAAATTTTCAATTTTGGCGTTTTTCGGTTTTTGTGCTCATCTGAAAGCTGGAATTCTACTCTTTCCAATGGTACCACTTAAAAGTGATCACAGAGTCTATAGGTATGGTCTTTACGAATAGAATGATACGTGTCTCGATGTTGTAGGATGATATTTGTAGGAGGAGATAGATTTTCTAAAGTACCCCCTTTTAGCCGTTTTCTATGAATTTCACGTTTTCTATCAATTTTTTCGAAAAATTTATAGGAGCAAAATGTTCTTATTTTTACATTTTACGCATGTATGTGAAGTTTCATGATGATCGGATAATAACTGTAGAAGTTTTTCCGGAGGGTAGTGGGTCCCCTTAAAATTGAAATCGGTTCAGAAGCTTCAGAACGAAAAATCGTTTAGCTGCATTCAGAGAAATAATGCATCTAGTATTAATGAGAAACGTTGAATCGACGAATAAAGCCACCGAAGGCAATATCGTCGCGGCCAAATCACTTGCGTTGTTGTGAAGAGCCTCGAAATTGGAAGAGCGCGTCTGGCTAATCGAGCTCTAAGTGCCTCTTGCGATGAGCCAGGGTCGAGGGAGCTCGGAGCGGTTATAGGAGAGGCGGAGACGATCAGTAATAGCTGCAGCTCATGTCCCTCGAGGAGGTCGAGATGTGGGAAACTGACATTCTTCTGGGACTAGAACGAAACCGATGTAGAGTGCGTGGCTTTGTTCTGAAATAAATTGAACAAAGGGGTTTGCGGTGGGTCGTTGTAAAATCTAAATTTGATGGTGGAATACGAATGTATTATTGAGTGCAAAAAATTTACAAGTATCACCATACACTTAATTTTACGGTAATTCTTGCAACACTATCTTAAAGGATTCAAAGTATAGTGCCAGGGGACAGCAAAGTATGAATAATGGAATGACGGAATTGTAACCTGTTGTTGTAATTGTTGTCCGGTTAAAATCATCTCGCGCTGGTGGTTATTGGTTGTCACTTTCGTCCTTAACTCATGTTTATCATTTGATAATATAAATTCAAATGCTAATTTCAAAGCTATTTAGCGGCCATATATGTGAGATATAAACATCACACCACAAGTGTGATTTACCAAAGCACGTTCCCATAGTAGCTAATGAGAACTATAATATTTATGAGAGTTCCATGTCTAATGATTTATGAACGGTGTTGAATCAGCAATGTTTTCGTTTGCTGCATTTTAATTGAAATTCGAATAAAATTAGATGAAACTATCAATAAAATTTTCCTTTTGCTATCATGAAACGGTCCTCTTTAAACTACGATATCAAATTATTCATAATAAAAATTTATCGGTTCAGATAATTTCGTTCTGCTGTTAAATTTTGACTACTGCTATCCTAAAATTCATCCCATCACGATTCATCACTCAAAATGTTTTGAATCAAATTCCTACAAAGCTTAGATGAATTTATTCTCAACGGAAATTCGTGCAGTCTCGGTTGGCTCGCTCCGAAATATTCTGGTCAATGTTGCTCCAAAAATATCGCGTCAGCAGCGACGTTAGCTAATACCTACCAAAAATACTCACGCGTTTTTAGAAGTGATCAGAGAGGCTGAAAATTCTCCAGCGTCAAATCTTCATTTGAAGAATATTTCAGGTTTATTTTTCCATTCATTTGAGGTTTTTCGGTTAATCCGACTTAACTGCGTTACTCACATATTGCATGTGACAGATTTTTACTGCATTATTCATTTACTGACTTTTAATACATTTGAGGTTTAGATTTCAAGTTTACTTGGATCTTTTACATGGTAATGCATGAAACATCGTTGGTTTTCCCATTGAAAGTCTTTACAACACTATTAAATTACGGTCAATTCTTCCCTTTAGCAAAGCACTTCTTTCAATGCGCTTCTTTTCATCTCCTACACAGTGGCGCTCTTTTAAAAGCTTTTATAGCGTATTTGATTCGAAATTCTTTTAAAATATATTTAATCACGAGACCCGATGCGTGTGTGCCATCAAGAGCCCCGATTGAGGTTCCGTGTACACACGAGTCGGTTTAATTAAATGAAAGCTGCTGGGAGATCGAATAGTTGCCACTCGATTCACTGACAACAACCTAATGCTCTTAGAAGCTTCTGATCTGTAAAGATCATTAGCTGACCATTGTCATATCTTAATATCTCGTGCGACACCTATCAATTTAATTTAATTATTACTTGATCATGTGCCAGATGATTGACCAAGCGAATTAATTTACTGTCTTTTCCTGATTATTATTACAAGTTTCAATTTATTTTTAATTCATCACGATGATTGAATCAAAGCGTTGAAGCAATAATTCTTAATTTCAAATAATCAATTTTCTTTAAATATTTCTGTATTTCAGCCCCAGAGGTGCAATTGAACGCGCGTGCGTCAGTTCACTCGGACATGTTTTCGCTCGGCCTTTGTTTAGCCGCTGTGTTCAACAACGGCAAGTCGCTCATCGAGGCTCAGCATTCTATTTCTCAGTACACCAAACAGCTCGACACGGTGCGTAAAAACTGCACAATACAAGCTACTCAACACGGTCAGTGCAAGCTGCTCGACACGGTCAGTACAAGCTGCTTGACTCGGTCAGTGCAAGCTGCTCGACACGGTCAGTATACAAGCAGCTCGACACGGTCAGTACAAACTGCTCGACACGGTCAGTACAAGCATCTTGTCACGGTCAGTATACAAGCAGCTCGACACGGTCAGTACAAACTACTCGACACGGTCAGTACAAGCAGCTGGACACGATCAGCCACAGCTGTTCGAGCCAGTCAGTATACAAGCTGCTCGACACTCTCAGTCCAAACTGCTCGACACGGTCAGTATAAGATGTTCGACACGGTCAGCACCAGCTACTCGTCACGGTCAGTCTGAGCTCTCGATGCAGCCAATAGAAACTGCTTGATCCGGTCAGTAGAAACTGTTCGACGCGTCAAAATAAATTTTTCTGTCACTATCGGGAGGAAAAACTCACTCAAAGTGGTCAGACGGATGTGCTTGGCATCGTCACTAGACCAATCAGTACAACTGCTATAAACGATAGGTGGATATTTCTTCACATCCCAAAAGAATAAGAATTGCTAGATAATTTCTAAATAAAAAAGCTAGTTCTTCCCTCTACGCACGATGCTTAGACTTAAGATGAACGACTTACCTGTGTATAACTGATTTACAACAATCGAGATTTTAAGTGTCAAATTAACCATAATTTAAAAGTTATATCGTTTGAACACGCAGATCAGTGACCAAATCAACACGCTGCTCCCGAAGATTCCGATCGGCCTCCACGAAGCTGCCGTCAAACTTGTCAACCGAGATTCCAACAAACGACCCACGGCCCAACTTTTGGCGCACATTAAATTCTTCAAGTAAGTGCAAACAAGCTCCTTAAACTCTGCTAAACAATTCTCACTTTACTATCATCTTTTTTTTAACTTCCCGTACAAGAAATGCTTTCGATATCCGGCGGGGATCGTCATGCTGAAAACTCGTTGAAAGATCGATTATATTGACAATCAATTTTCACTGCTAGAGTAGGTACCTACAATAACGCTTAAATTTTAAGCCGAACAAGATGCTTCGTAAACTCCATTGATCCTTCGCTGTTCGAGCCGCAACTATAAGCCTTTCGAACTCTCCAATTTTGAAATCCTGGAAAATTGACGTGAATAACATGGACATAGACAAATGCTTGGAAGAAATAACGACATTAGATAACTTGGAAGATTTCATTTTTTATATCCACCTACTTAATGAAACGTACTCGGAATTCAATTTGCATGTCGTTGAGAAATATTGCATGGGAAATCTTCGACAGATCTATTGTGCATATGAATAATATTTACGACTCGTAGGCCTATTATAAAATTCACAGCGTACCAGACACACCTGACACACCATACACACACCGTTTCCGTTTTTTTTACTTTCAAGCTGACTACTGTACGTCACGCTGCAAATGATTAATAATTTTTTTCAATTTTCATGTAATTATGTTCACTTAATTTGCACCAAAAACGTCAGGATTGATTAAACTGCTCAGTTTTGTTTAAACAATTTTTCAGATTTGAGGACAGAATTGATTTCTACTTTTGAAAAACAAATTCAATGTTGCTGCTAATATCAAAATAAATAAATATCATAACCAGGTAAGTGTGATCAATAAATTCGCCTCGTGATCTCATCCAACGACAGCACGATTTAGTGCAGTTGTTCGCATGATTCCCAATCGACTGTAAACTAAAACGACTGTTACCTAGCGCCTTCCTATCAATTAGCTTAAATTTTATCTCAAAACAGGAAAACCCGTTCTTAAATCTTGATTAAACAAATCAGAATTTAGGCATTATTTGCCAAACTTCAATAGATTAAAACAAATTATTTCATGACTGAAGGTGCATTTTTGATTTAAAAGCAGCAATAAAACGTGCCGTGGAAATGGTAGGGGCTAAAGTGAGAAACTGATTATTATTAAAATTAGTGGAGAGCCGATCGAGTAATGGCGGTGACGGTTCAAGGGTCTCAGTTTAGCACATCCTGCAAATCATCCTGAAACTTTCCACAAAAGCTTCCCAAATTGACTACTACAGGTTAAGTTATCTGTTCAGTAAATGATCTCGAGTTTTCAAAATTTAAAATAAAGAACTTGTGATTAGTAATTATTCGCTGTGTTAAACTCACGTATATGAAAAATGGTTAACTTTCATAAACCGGTTTATCATATTTTTGTGTGCAATTCTTGCCTGAAATTAAATACAATTAGAGTAATTCTAAGTCTTTGCTCGTCTTTTCGCAAGAATTTTCACGGCCATGATTTTTCGCTGACGCGAAGTGGTTCGCCCTGACAAAACTTGCCAGCGCCGATTGCAATCAAAACGTGCGTGCCGTTAAATGAAACTGAACCAATCACCCGAGAACTTTTGAAGAACTTCATGCAAAACTTGGCAGTAAAAGTTGAAGGGTTTCTTCTGAGGAAATTTTCTCGCTAGGGTCTCTTGAGACTCTAGTCATGAAGTTCGCGAGTATACGAAGAAAAGACTTTTTCTTCTCGACCATCATCTTTTGAAAGAGTGGAAGCCAGGGAGTGAGCGAATATAAAAAAAAGCCAGCAAAATTGTTTGAAGAACAGAAACGAAGGAATATGTGTAATATTGATGAATGTAACAACAATGTAAGAATGGAGAAATACTGTAAGCCAATGAATTATGAAAATTCAAGCATTGAGCCATATATGATAGGAATGAAGACAATGCAGAACAAAAATTCTCGGGATTTAATTCAAATACATGTCAGTAAAAGAAATCCTTAACATACTCGTTTGCATAGAACTACAATAGGTTAGGTTGGGGTTAGAGGTATAATATCCTACAAATTACGACTGGATTCAATTTATTAAAGCTATTAGAATAAGAAGAAAAAGTAGACGGTAAAATAATCGTAGCTGCTGGTCGGTGAGCAGACCCCACAGCGCGACGTTTACTGAGGCCAGTCTCTTGATACCTTTTACTTGATTACGAGCAAACTCAATCATAAGTTCGAGCAAACTTTGTTTGTTTAGAGAAAACTTCAGACTGCTGTGCAATATGAGCAGAACAATCTACAGAAGAAAAATCTGAACAAATTTGCCTATCGTATTAATTCTATTTAATTTTTTACTTCTTCCTTCCTTTTGTACTTTGTTTTCGTATATATTGATTGGAAAAATAAGGGAAACACCTGATATTTTAATACCGTAATTTTTGAACATGTTATAAACAATGTACACGTGACATATTTTTTATTTTGTTGATTTTTGTTGCTGCTATTTTAGATTTTATTCTTACACTGATATTTTTAGCAAGTTTTTGTGTATATAACCTAACCTATAACCTATAGATGGCATACCTCTCTGACTTTCAACGAACCAAATTGTTGGTGCCCGTACGGTAGGTGCTAGTGTGACAGAAAAATAATCAACTGCCGTGATTATTTAAGATTTTTGTTGGAGAAAATTCATTCAATGGTTCAAGCACTGTTTCCGGAGGTGAATGCCATCTTTCAAGACGATAATGTTCCGATCCATACAGTTGTACATGTTTAAAAATGGCATGAGCAACATTCTAATGAAATTGAGCATTTTAGATATGCAATCAGAAGTCGATTCCCGCCGCAATCGTCTTTACATGAGCTGGAAGGAGTTTAAACTGAAGATTGGGTTTAAATTCTTTTGTAAACAATTCAGAATTTGCATGAATCAATACCCCGGAGAATTGAGGCTGTAATTGCCGCAAAAGATAGACCTACACCATACTAAAATGTATTTGTGAATTTCTCAGGTATTTCCCTTATTTTGTCTAACCCCGCTGAAATGGAAGGAGTTGAAGTGCGAAATTCATACGTTATTTAGTGTTCTGCAAAATATATTCTCGCAAAAGAGCTGTGCATATTCATAAATATTTTTATCACATATTAAAAAATTCATAATTAAGCTCTGCTTTTATCGAGCAAAAAAAATTACGTCGTAAATTCATTAAAGAAATTGCTAATTTAAATTGAAATAAATCCCATTTATTCAACGCGTTTCTGAGTGGACAAAATTTTAATAATATAAAAAATAGTTATGTGAAAAATAATGTTTATAATCAAACTTGATAATGATAGAATAAATTGAGAATACCACCTCGACATCACTGCCACTAATTTAAGATATAACACAAAATTTAAGAAAATAATAATTAAAATTTAACGTATGTACCATTGATTGCCTGTTTATTGTTAAAAGACCGCAATGGCGTTGAGATTACCCCAGAACAGACTAAAAAGCAGCAAGACAAAGGCTGTTTTCGTAGGTGCTGTTATGTGCATAATTCTTACTCGATGAAAATAAGATTCCAGTTAATATAATTGAGCACTTACAATCGATAACAATCGATGACTGAAAAAAAGCGATTTATTATCCTTGTTAAAAATTTTTGGATGTGGTGGTCGTAAATATCTCACTGGTATAATGATTGACTTGAGGTTCCTACATGTAGTACACTTGCGTACTCTAGTATTTTCCGACTGCTGCATATTTCGATTTTATTGAAAACAGAGTAGAATTTTAGAAATTTTGTTTCAAGTTCTGTGGAACTTGCACACATTTGGTGCATCATCTTTTGTTTTGTAATTTGGTGAATCATCTTTCAAAAACTTTTACCATGCAGAGCCTCTCCAATCTTAATCTACACATAAAAAAAATATATTTTCAAAAGTTTGGGTGAAACTATTTCCAGTTAAATATTAATTGGAATTCTGGAATTTTCTTTCAAATCGGTTCCTTGAAACTCGTGTCACGTATGACAGCTCACTGCACGCGCCTAATTGACAAGCCTGACACAAAGACAGGTTAGTGATAAGAATAAATGGTTTACAAATCTTTGTTTTGTTTCTCCAGGTTTAATTGGGAGGTTAAACTGCGAACTGCGCGGTGTTTGGAACACAAAGCGGTCCGCCGTGCAAGCGAAGCATTTCTTTAAATGATGAGTTGCAGCGCCATGCTAAACGGCTGTTATTCTGAGAACAGCTGCTGTTTTTCAATTCTATTCAACTCATTTTGTACGTTCAGAGAAGTGACTTTATGCTAAGTTTAGTTATCGAGAAGTTTTTTAATTGAATAGCACTTGAATTCTCGTGAATTTCAGAGTTAAAATTTAGGTTCTTAGTTCAAGCTATTTTCACTGAACAAACTTTTCGAGAATCCTCGTAACAAAAATAAAAATTGAGAAAATAAAATTATCGTAAGTTCTTGCATAGGGATTTTCCGAAGGCGTATCATCGTGATATAGAGCAAATGATTCAATGCAGCAATCAATTCTCGCTGTTATTTAATCTTAAAAATTAAAACTTTTAGCGGATTTTTGTCCAGTTACCGTAAAATTTTTAAACTCTAAATGACACAATTCTGCAATCAGATGATCAAAATAAGATCCTGATTTATGCTCAAATTAATCGCTTGGATTACCTCTATGTATGATTGGCACAATGAGTATTGAAAAGGCATTATTCCTGGCATGGCTTCCACGGGAAAACTTAAGCACTGATTACTTGCTAATGAGCTCCAACTAGTGAGCGAGTAACGAGCGTGCATGAGAGCGATCTGTCTTACGCGTAAAATGCTCGTTGTGTACAATCGCATGTAAATGCGCAGCACCATCGTTTTCACGTAAATTTTGTTACAGCGATATATCCTACACACCATATGCAGATCAATCTGTATAACTGCTTGTGAAAGCTGTATAACTGCTTATGAAAGCCTCATAACTGGTGGTGAAAGCTGTATAACTGCTTGTGGAAGCTGTGTATCTGCTTGTGAAAGCTGTATTACTGCTTGTAAAAGCTGTATAACAGCTTGTAAAAGCTGTATAACAGCTTGTGAAGGCTGTATTATTGCTTGTGAAAGCTGTATTACTGCTTGTAAAAGCTGTATAACTGCTTCTGAAAGCTGTATAACTGCTTGTGAAAGCTGTTCAGGTGCTAGTGAAAACGTATAACTGCTTGAGAAAGTTGTATAACTGCTTTTGAAAGCTGTATAACTGCTTGTGAATGTTCAGCGTTTTCGTCTTCAGTTCAATTTTGTTGGAGTGATCTACATTACTCGCAAAAAGCCCACCGTGTATAACTGCTGGTGAATGCCTAGCATTCATGTAGCATACCTTCTCGGCAAATATTGTGCAGTGGTACCATAATAGGGTATAGGGGAGAAGACAATATATATTGCTGGACATTCTTCTGTCTAGGTTTTAACCCACCATGCAGGTCACAATCAAAAATGAAGTTCACTTGTTTTTTAAACTTCTGTACACGAAAATTTTACTTCAAAGTTTTTGTTGTACAATCTTGTTTTATTTTTTAATCTTTTTGGGCTAGTTTCATTTTTGTTCCACAATGCTTGCCAAAGAGTACATTTAATCTTATTAAGTTTTTATGTTTTACGACTATGTTATCATGAAATCAAATATGAAATAATGTTCGTTAGTCTAATTATTTACATTCAAACTATTTTTAATGGGAGCAAGTGGGAATCTTCGTAGTCGGTTTCACTTCTACTATTATCCACCGTTACCACTATACCGTACCGTATACCTAGCTATAGTTACCACTATACCATACCGTATACCTATAGTTACCACTTTACCATACCGTATACCTATAGTTACCACTATACCATACCGTATACCTATAGTTACCACTATACCATACCGTATACCTATAGTTACCACTATACCATTTCCATTACAGCGATCCTGTGGTGCAGGCCCTGCAGTTCCTCGACGTGATCAACATGAAGGATCCGAACCAAAAAGGAACGTTCTACCGCACTACGCTCATCCAAGTCTTGCCTCACACGCCCAAAGTAAGTTACAACTTCACGCATTTATGTCATTACTTATTTGAAACGACGATAATTTTGTTTGCACCGACAGAAATCGTACATTTATGTACATTTTTTGCAGGTATTCTTTACGGGGTAATTTGTAGCTGTACTAAATTTAATCAAATCAATTGAAATTTCAGGAACCTTACCTGTATGAATACTTATCCTTTTTACTTATTCTTCCCATTTATGATAAACGCACGCCAAAAAATGGCAAAAAAACTCGTTCCAAAAACTTATGCGCGTTAACCACCAAGCAATTCATCAACGATGCCGGAAGTATGAACGTTACTGACGCCGTCACTCACCCGCGTCTTGGCCCACAACTCCAGCCTGCGTGAGCTGACTGGCCATTCTGTGCTAACTTGTAACCTTAATCGAGTGTAGTCCTCGCATACAGCATTCCTTGAGCGACGTTCAAAATGTCTCGAGTTAGCTTCCCTCTCGACACTGATAAAGTAAACAAATAAACTGATCCGTCAATAAGGAACCCGTTTGGTCAAGAAAGAAATAGCACCGACAAATAGCCTTTATTTAATAACGAGGTGCAATGGATATCAAGAGTTTGAGCTCGACAGCAATTTGATTGCAAGCACTTTTTCTGAGCAAAGTTCCATTAGAGTTTCGGTGTGAGCGCGAATCAAGCCTCGAAACTCCATCTAAACTTTCGCCATTAATGCCTCATCTCCATTAAGATTTTTAGGCCTGTGACGACAATTTTTTTCAGCAAACTGAAGATAATTATATATCACAGATATTTTTAAAAGTGTGTTTTGTATTGCACCTATGAAATATTATTATAGTTCAAATACATTTTCGCGAATATTTTGGTTTACTTTCATCAGTCCATGTCCAATTACTTTTTTAGTAGAAATACAACGTAAAATGGAAGGGTTATAACCTGGTTGAAAATAAGTCATTTCCAGACAATTATTAACGTTTCGACCGATAATTCTGTCAATATTTTAAATATTGAAAGTGATATGAATCAAGATACGGAATATTGGGATACAAGAGGAGCTCTTACTGACCGCTCATGACTAGACCTGAGGAGCCATTGCAGCTTCAGTCTTCATCGCACAACTTGAGTGAAACTATCGTCATTGCCCCACAGTGCACGTTTTATAAAAGGGCCGGCGAAGTCAAATGCAGATATTTCTATAACATCAATAACAAAGCTTATTCGCTCCCTCAAACTCAATTGTATTAAAATATTAAATTCTGGTGTTCAACTACTCATGTTTGTTTGCACACAAAATGTATCATTTAATTTAAATTTATAAATTACGAATGCCTTTACTGACATGGATGATATACAGACAGTATATTTAATCGCCTATAACCATGCATGTTATATAATTAATATATTTTTTTTCAAAATACAATTTATATTTATTAAAAAATAATTACGACGTTTCTTAATTCGACGAGGCACCTCGTTGCTACTCACCCAACAAAATGCTTAAATCGCATAAAATTCTGAAATTCGTACATAAATAATCTCCGATTTTGCATCAGACGTAACACAATAACGTGAATCAGACTTCGCAAGCGATTAACATTGGAACAACTTCAAGGAATCAAGCAACGAAGCATGAAACAAAAACAACAAAAAATGTATCAGCAGCATTAATAAAACTGGTTGCATCACAAATAATTGAATTGTTTATTACCCAGAAACTCTGGTTCCTGCACATTTGGCCGTCATTGCAACAAGAAATGCGAACACAAGAAGTGCTCGCTGCCGTCTTGCAGCCCGTGCTGCACATTGTGTCCAAGATATCCAGCGATGAATACCAGCACATTGTGTTGCCACATTTCAGGTTTGAATGTGTAAAGATGAAACAAGTAATTCGTTGGGTTTTATTTTGGTGTTTTATTCCCCATTGTCGAATCATTCGGAGTTAATTTAAGAACGTAATCAAATATAAAACTGGAAATATTCAATGCTGCGGTCGATTATATTGCAGTATAACGTAAGTTAGAACTAAAATTATAACAAGAAATCTTCACGTGATGCAGTGAATCCTCCTGATGTTATTTTTCCATTTACTTCAATATGCAGAGGTGTTTTCAACCAACCAAAAACAATACAAGCATCGGTAACGCTCCTGGAAAACCTGCACATCATTCTTGAGAAAACTCCGCCAGAAGATATAGACACAGACCTCCTGCCCCTGATCTACGCAGGGCTGGACTCCAACACCGTGCAAGTCCAGGTTTGTTGCTCACCACATCTCAAACTCGAGGTTTCAATTGTATTTCCATGTTTACGACGGCTAAAGTTTAGTAAATTCTGAGCGCTGCTTGGCCTCGTTTCCAGAAATATGATCACTAAATCTTGCCGGACGTGTCTATGTTTACGAGGCGACGTCGTTCAAATGTTCAAGGCTGTTAAACCCTGTTTGAATGTATTTTTGCAAGAAATAACTCTAGTAAAGTTACTACAGTTTCATATCTTTATCCCAGTTTAATTTAATTCATAGTATTTGTTTGTTGCAAACAATTCATTTTGAAACAAAACTCTATTTCTTAACTCTCTATTGTGGATGTAATAATACTGAAAAACTTTCAATTAGGCTTGCAGCAATATTCATGACCTAAGCCGCAAAAAACGTTCCAGTTGATACTGTGAATTATTTTTTAGGAATTCAACATCACGTTTACGCGATCAATTTCTATTGCAGCGAGGTATTCAAAGACTTTCATTTTTATTATTCATCACCGACTGCAATAATTTATTTTTTATATCGTTTTACTTGCAGGTTGCGGCGCTTACAGCAGCTACTCACAACTCACAATTTCTGGGCGTTGAAGAAATCAAGATGAAAGTTTTGCCAAGAGCGAAGAACATTTATGCACAGAACCCCAATGACGTTCATCTTTGCCTCACAGTCTTCAGCTGCCTCGAAAAAATATTAGATAAGGTGATGTAGTTCTCATTGATATCTTGCTCATAGAGATATCAATGCATATTAATCCACTTACATGAATTTTAAATGGCCTTTTTAACAAAGTCGATTTCTTTTATGCACTTTTCAGTCCTTTTTAAAAATTGCATATGAATTATATTTGCTACAAGTAATAACTCACTCACCTAACTGCTGGATTCAAATAATTTGTGGATCTCGAGGAAAATGCAACTTTTTGTCTTTTCTCAAAATAGTACTCATGCCAAACTAAGCTTGTTGGCGTAGTTGCCAAATGTCGATAAATTTACAAATCGAGAAAGCTGTCGATTTGTCAATGTCTATAACAAAACTCAAGAGAAATATCTAGATGATCTTTCAGAATTTTCCCTCAAAACAATGAAACAGCGTTAAAAAAGAGAGAATCAGATTTTTATTGATTGTTAATTAATTATTTTCCTTTTTTCTATCAATTTTTATGCGAGCAGCTGGAGCGGTCGTCAATCATCGACGACGTGTTACCAATTCTGTACGACGTTAAGCTTCAGGATGCTGAAGTTACTGTTAAAGTCGTCAGTGAGTAAAACAAGTCTCATGGTTAGATCATTATATTAAACTATCACAAAAATGCTGAAAGTTAAAAAACTAGTCAGTGGATCCAGGTACAATCTGGAAAAAGTCTACGCATGTTACTTCTGATATTTCAGTATTGTGGGATTTCGTGTGTCATTCAATATTACTAAATCATCATCGTAAATGAAATAGAATTAATGTTATCCTATCGAAAAACCATAGTTTATCTTAACTTGTTGATGAATTGTTATTTGTTCACAAATTATACAAGATTTTATCCAAGTTGGCGGGATCCGTTTTCCTAAACGTTCCTCGTAAGCTTCAATTTGCTTTTTGACGTGCGTTTTGTGTGATGAATTGAATCGCTGAATATTCAATTATAGATGAAATCAATTGAAGCCATTCGCTGACTCAAAGATTTTTTGACGCAACAGTTAACCGACCGCTATTTTTCCTCGTTTCATGGATCCTCTGCCATTGTAATTGGCAATTATGCTGGAGCAAATTGGTCAGGCTGAAACAATTTGTATCCAATGCCCTTTATATTAATTTCAGATTTGAGCACCATCCATTCGATCTAATTTTTATTCAATTTGTTCAGGGCACGTATTGCGTGTTTATTTTCAGTGTGCTGACAAGAGACTTACTATTTTTACTACAGTATTCTGCATCGTGATACACATGGTACATTTTTACCCTGAAGTGAACGGTACATATTGATCCTTATTTAATTTGGAATGAAGCTATATTTTATTCAATTTCAATAACAAGCCATGTCAAAAATATCAAAACAAATATCTTATTCGCAATGGCTTCATGACCTCCAATATTCCTTATGAGACCAAACGCTGTCAGAAATTGTCAACTATGAAAACTGGATCACAAATATTACCTATTCATAGACCCTAAATAGTAATCCTAAACAATAAATTAATTGCTGCTGACCAGCTCCGGCTGCATGGAAACATAATAATATGCGTTTAAAAATTACTTTTCAAAGACGACACTTCTAAAGAATACAGTGTCTCCGATGTTACACATCTACAACGAATTTCTAATTCCATTTCCATTTATTAAAAATTAATTTTAAGTTTTTTTAATGTATGAAAAAAAATTAATTTTCAAAATTATTTACTGTGTCAATTAATTCATGCATTGTCTCCGACTTTACGCAAGTGTGCAAAATTTCAGATTGATTGGACAGGTAGAAGTGTGTTGTATGTCGTTTATAAGATTTGTTGAAGACAAAATTATTTTTTCTATTTTTTTTTAATTAAAAAATGAATTTCAAAAATTATATATTCTGTCGATTGATTCATGCATTGTCTCCAACCTTACGCAAGTGTGCAAAATTTCAGATCGATTGGAAAGGTAGAAGTGTGTTAAAAATCGATTATAAGATTTGTAGCAGACAGATTAACAAAGATTAACAAACAAGAAGTGAACTTAAAGAGAGGTGTTGTAAAAAAGCGTTACAGATTCGTGAGGTTAAAAGTTCGCTCAGAAATGTATTTTCTTAGTACGTTCTTTTTATTTGTCACACACCTATCAAGTTGTCATCCTCATGCACTAATGGTTTGATGGTTACTCGATAATTTTGACGCTTATATACTTTACATAATAAGGCCACATAATTTTATATAAAATTACATAATTTTCCTCGCTCGCTGTGTTTTTTGTACAACAAGACTCAACTTACAGACATCTACCGGCTAATGCTGCACGACAAGAAGTTTGGCCTGAGCATCAACCAGCTGGCGAACCGCGTGCTGCCATCTCTCTTGCCGTTAACTGTATATCCAACTCTGCAGTTAGAGCATTTCTCATTTATTCTCGGCACCATCTACGAAATGCTCGATGTCATCGAAAAGTAAGTCACGTATCAACAACGAAATATTTCTGATAACTTATCATTATTTCAGATAAATGAACATATTATCCACCCGCTTCAAAAATATTATTTCCAAAAGGTGGTTAGTCTCTATAATAATACATGACATAACAAGGCCAAACAACATCAAGATTTTCCTCGCCCTTTGTGTTTTTATTTCAACAAAACTCAACTTACTCGCCAACAACAAAATATTTCTGATAACTTATTATTTCATTTAAATGAGTATATTATCCACCTGCTTCAAAAATATTATTTCCAAAAACGTTCAGTCTTTATAACAATACATGACTATAACAGACAGCAACGCAACAAGCTGAAGCTGGACAGCCTGTCTAGTCCGGGCGACAAGCGGATGCTGCGACACCAGCTCAGCAGCGACAACATGAACCTGTCGCCCTTCTCATCATCGGTGCCTGGCGTCAAGATCCACGACCCGCGCATGTCTACGAGCGCTGAAGATTTCTGGTCCAGGAGAGGCTCATCAGGTATCAACTTCCTCGGGCTCTCGCGGTCAGGTAAAGTGCGGTCTCACCGGCCTCTTCTTTTTGTTCGTTTTTATGGATATGTTGTCTTCGATCATCAAGTATTTTTTAAGGTTTAAAATAGTTCTAAATATATTTTCAAAGTTCTAAACATTTTTTCTATGTTGTTGTTTTCTTGTATTAACACTTTGCCCCGCCTCACCTCTACCTGTTTCATGTCTAAAAATTCAAGTTCTTATTTCGTTTCTTGTAAATATGTGGATTCGTATTAAAAATTCGCGTCTTTTTGTGCTCTATTTATGAATTTTTTGTATATTCAATGTTCTCTTTCTTGAGTCTTGGCATTAAAAGGTCATGAAATATTTTAAAAATTACCACCAGCTCACTTCTTCTTATCTCTTTTTATTACTGTTTTTGCATATATGTACATTTACGTCCTGTTGTACATTTCTATATCAATTGTTATTTATAGAGCCTCCAATTTAGTTCCTCCATCTATTTTAACGTCAGTTGAGCTGTTTATTTTTGCTTTACGTGTCTACGGCCTCGGTACTCTGTGTACAAACTTTCTTGATCATTTTTTTCTCTTATTATTTAGTAATTATTTTATATAAATAACCTGCACAGTCATATTCTTTCCCGTTTTTGCATTTGATTCTTCTCCGTCTCGTGGCAAATTTTAATTGAATTGGATTAATCATAAACTTTCTATTAATATAATTACCTTGACGAACAGAAATACCATCCTTTTTAGCGCATTTTTTTATTTATGGAAAAAGGCGCTATTGTGCTCGTCATGTCCGTCCGTCTGTCTGTCTGACTGACCGTCCGTGACCACGTTTTCGTCGACGAGAAAATGCGCTCTCTGTCACTCACTGCAGTGAGTACTGAGTTATATTTTTTCCATTTTAGTTAGATACCCATTCTACTCATTCGGCTTTACAATTTATAATAATTTTTTTTTTAAGTTTTTTACGTTTACTCCTTCGTTATTTCATGGCATGTAACTAAGTTTTTATTTCGGCCGGTGATGATCGACTTTGCCGACTCAGAGCGAGACCGTTTAAGGAATTATTGCTTAAATTGAATAGTAAATAATATTAGATTTTGAAATTCTTATTAAAATTTACCGAGTTTTTATTTCTTATTAAAGTTCACCGAGTCCTATATAACAATTCGGAACTCTCACTTAATGATAAGTATTCAAGCTATTGGGTTCAAAAATTCCAAATTTTATGAATTTACCATCACAAGAAATAATTTTAAAAAAGAATCAATTGGATTGAACATAATTCATTAAACTAATAAAGTTTAAAATTTGAAATTTCCTCATCACACCTGTGCTACATCTTCTACTTGTTTGCTTACTTCTAATAAACGCCTGGACATTTTGTTTCTCAGTGTCTAATTTGATGGCAATTATTTGCTTTCTGCTCCGGCGTGTGAACGCTCGGCCTACCCAGCGTCTGTTGGTGGTGAGTGCCTTGTGCTTCTCTGCTTGATTACATGCTTCACTCATCACATGCTTCACTCATCACATGCTTCGCTCATCACAAGCTACTCTCATCACATGCTACTCTCATCACATGCTACACTCATCACATGCTTCGCTCATCACATGCTACTCTCATCACATGCTACTCTCATCACATGCTACTGTCATCACATGCTTCACACATCACATGCTTCACTCATCACATGCTACTCTCATCACATGCTTCACTCATCACATGCTTCACTCATCACATGCTTCACTCATCACATGCTTCACTCATCACATGCTTCACTCATCACATGCTTCNCTTCTCTCATCACATGCTACTCTCATCACATGCTTCTCTCATCACATGCTACTCTCATCACATGCTTCTCTCATCACATGCTACTCTCATCACATGCTTCTCTCATCACATGCTACTCTCATCACATGCTTCTCTCATCACATGCTACTCTCATCACATGCTTCTCTCATCACATGCTACTCTCATCACATGCTTCTCTCATCACATGCTACTCTCATCACATGCTTCTCTCATCACATGCTACTCTCATCACATGCTTCTCTCATCACATGCTACTCTCATCACATGCTTCTCTCATCACATGCTACTCTCATCACATGCTTCTCTCATCACATGCTACTCTCATCACATGCTTCTCTCATCACATGCTACTCTCATCACATGCTTCTCTCATCACATGCTACTCTCATCACATGCTTCTCTCATCACATGCTTCTCTCATCACATGCATGTCTCATCGCATGCTGCTCTCATGACATGCTTCTGTCATCACATTCTTCATCCACTGCGAGCTCTAATGATTGTAACTTTGCTTATCACAGCCAATCATTATAACAGCTTCACTCATCACAGCTTCACTCATCACAGCTTCGCTCATCACAAGCTCAAACGATCTCATGCTTCACTGCATGGGCATTATTGTGTTATATGTTTAATTTCCTTCGCTCCACATTCCTGCATGATATTATATTCGCAATTTCTTCACTGTGCGCACTTAGTTACCAGTGCATTATGAACGATAATATATATACAGTTCTGGCAGCATCCATAAATGCATGCAGCATTTGCGAAGCGATTTTAACTAAGCATGAGCATTTATCTGTAAATATATCTAATCATTTATTAGCATCAAAGTTGAAGAGCTTATAAGACTTCATATTCGGTGAATGACAGTACATTGGGTTGAGTCTTAGCCACAAAACTTTAGCTTGATATTTGAGAACTTACTGATGCTTATGCATCAAAAAGAAATCTTAAGCAACGTCTGCATTCACTGAAAATTTTGTTATATACATTTAGCTTGTTCAAAGAATATTAGAATAATATTCGTTTATTTCACTTATACTTTCACTAATACTTCTACTTTTAATTGTACTTGCAATATTTACGCGTAGTTACGTGGCCAAAAGCGAATCTATAGCTATGGGTCCATGCCATCGAAACTCGCTCACGTAGACCCAGCGGCCTGGGCACATGTAGAGGCCGATTTCTCGTCTGTGTTTAGTGATTTTAGCTTGAAAAGTTGTCAGTTATTGGCTTATAGAGCTACAAACTTGGAACTATATATTTTTTATAGTACTGCCGATGTTGAACAAGTCTAACTCTTCACAATGGCAAATCCTAATCTAGCTACTGCATGTCAAATGCTGCCAAGAGGGAACGTTGCTCTAGCTGCTCCACTCATCATACATGTCTTATCGCCCTCACCGTAATTTCATCTTACTCGCAGATCCAACTTCTTCCCCTGTAGTCGCTGTGATGCCGTAAATACATCATAATGGTGACCTTTGCAACATTGTTTGCCCAATAACATGACGATCTGCTGATCTCAGGCGCCGTGAAGCTGAAAAATACACTGTATTCTTCTCAAAAATGTCAGGTGCTAACTATGAAACCGTGATATGTAGTTTATGTACTAGCTACTCCCTTCACTCGCGATGACGTCACGCATACCACTAACTGCTCCCCTCACTCGCGATGACGTCACGCATGCCACTAACTGCTCCCCTCACTCGCGATGACGTCACGCATGCCACTAACTGCTCCCCTCACAGGGGGTGACGTCACGCATGCCACTAACTGCCCTCCATGCCCCAGGTCCGTCCTCGCCAGACTCGCACTTGTTGCGCGTTCAATCGTCGTTCATCGGGCGACGTCTCTCTGACAACTCCCTCATCATGCCGCCCCGCATCCACGTGAACCATTCCTCCTGCTCCTCCCCCGGCGACGGCTCCCTCGGGGCCTTCCCCATCAGGAGACACTCCAGTTTTGGGGCCGAAAGAAGGGGGTCCACTTGCATGAATCTGTCCCCGCCTACGGTAGGGGGGGTGAGAATGTTTTTTTTTTCTTTATCCACCTGTAAATTCTTCATTTTTCCTCGCCTGTAATATAGAAAATTTTACTTCAGAAATACATTACTTGAGGTTGACCAGTTAAATATTCGTTGTGATATTATTAACAATAATATAATTATCAATACATAGATATATATTATATATATTTCACAAAAACTTCAAATATTTCTAAAATAAGAAGTGCTAGAGGAAAAACAAAGCCAGTTTCAAAATCGACAACAAATATGCTTTCCAACCCACACAAATGATCCACAGAACTATTTTGCTCAGCTGACAGTGGATAATTAAGTCGGAAAAGTTGTCAATTAGTGTAGAATACTTCTAGCCAGCACCACTGTTTCTCGGTCTCGTTCTGAGGGCATAGCTACTTGAGGCTCTTGTTATACAGGAAACCCAATGTATGATTAATTTCTTGTCTGCTCGGATACCTAGAAAACTTTTAGCACAGTAATGGTAACAATCTATTAGGCAACGCGGGCATTATTGATCAGGGCGAACTTTTTGAAAGACAGGCCGGAAGTGCTGATTAGTTTTAAATTAATTTCGTATTTTTTATTATCATACCAAAATATTTTTTACTTTCGAATTAAGTTAATATGTCAGAAGCTGAATGCCTTGCTTGTAGATTAGATATGCCGATCTTACTGCACTCGCGGACGCCTAACGGCAAAGCACAAAATGTATGTGAATGTAGCTGTATAGATAGCAAATGCTTGATAAGTTTGAAGATATTTTATTGTGTACTTACATTAACATGACCCAAAAGATTCATCTCGATAGACCATACACGTCGTAGTGAATTCACTAATTTCTAATTTTCTGTAAACATTGTGTCTGCACAAATTTATACACTACACGGCATGACATTATGCATGATGTAATGACACTCAAACTGAACTCATTGTTGAAATGGCCTTGCTTGCCTCCTACTTGCTTGATAGGTAATGTATGATTACTGCACAGATGGTGTCATGTGATATACTTCAACTTCGGATCATTTTAAACTTCTTTGATTCATGCAAAACGTGTACCGAAAATGTCCAGAGCTTCTCGTCTGACCAGATGTCATCCTGAGCAAATAAGTTTCTTTGCGGTTGATTTCACTCAAATTGGTCATCTTTTTACCGATTTCTGATTAATCGCATGATAGAAAGATTTTTCCTTTAATTACGTCCACTATCGAAATCAGGTAAACCCTTGAAAATATCATGACTGACCTCGGTGATTTAATGTTGTTATTAATTCATAAATTTGGATTGAAAAATAGAAAAATGTAACCATATTTGAATTATTTGCGATTCGTATCTTGAATTCAAATGTTCATTTATTTCCTTACCGATTTCCGATCGAGCAAGACACAAACTCCTTCTAGGATCATCCATGACTGCGCAACGATGCTTGAAAACCTTTTTTGAATTAAACTTAGGACGCAGGATGCAACTCCATTTCTGATTTATGCGAGTAAAACTATAAATATATTATATTTAAAATAAATATATTGCAAATTGACTGTCTCCACCACTGGTTCTTCAGACAACTGTAGCCATACGGGCATAAGAACACAATATGCTCTACAAATACAAATCTACAGGAAATTTTAAAAAAAAACATACTTTTTTAATCAAATAAACATTTCATACGATTTTAATAGACACATGAGCCTTTCTACAGTCATCCCTTTAATAGTGTTAGAAAAACGATGTGTCATTCTTTCGATCGAACGTATTATAGGGTTCTAATTAATGGAAACATACGGCTCTCTTTCAAACACTCCGTCTTAGAGTATACTAGTTGAAACATGCTCATCTCATTCAAGCGACCTCGTTGAAAAGGTCAAAAATAGAGATTACATTTTCTTCTAGACACGCGCTTTAAGGGCTCAGAAAAACATTCACCTTTCATTCGTACTCACACTGTAATTAAAGACCTTCAATATAAGCACATTTCTTGCATCTCTCCTACAAACGCACCGTTCAAAGTTCCTAGAGAAATTTGCATCACTTTTCGAAACTAACCTTTAAAAGTTATGAGACCGAAAATGCATCTCTTCCAAACGCACCCTTCAAATTTTCTGGGTAAAATAAACATCTCTTCCAAAACCGCCTTTACATGCCCTTGAGGAAGAATCTCCACTCTTAAACTCACCCTTAAGGGGTTGTAGAGTGCGTTTTTCTCCAAGTACACGCCAAGCATGGCCGCACTTGTGAATTTCATTTCGACGCTTTCCGGTCGTCACCAATTCTACCAACTACGCCAGTATTAGTCTGTGATCACCCACTCAGTTTAATGAAGGCGATTATGTCCTCATTGCAACTCATGCGCGGGTGAATCGGCGTGTTTCGTCGGCCATGCAATTGCCATCGATAATTCACCGACGATTTGATAACTTTGTCTCTGCCCACAGCTGTGCCGATCCCTGGTAAGTGGGGGTGCAGTTAACAGGGGGGGCGCATGGTCTCCCCCACGACGCTACCTCCCCTCCCCCCCGCTCTGCTTAACTTTACAGGTCATCATTCTTTGCTCATATTTATACCCATCATTCAGTTTATTTTAATTGTTTAATTTTGGTTGATTGTCTCTCAAACTTTGCATCCGCATTTCTAATTTATATATTCATTATTCAACTTTGAAACCAGCTCTATCTTCCGGTTCAATCAATATAATTTGTAAACAAAATTAAAGGCTTTGTTGGAATAATAGTGACATATAATTCTTCCATACTATATTAAATTCCTACTTCACGTTCTATAAACTAAACTAAATAATTATTTCATTTCAAGGCAACTGTCAGTGGCACATGCAGGACTCCAAATAAATTTTCTAAAAAATAAAATAAATATTAGATGATATTTTGGGATTAACTTTTTATTCAAATATATTTTTTCAAATTTCCTAAGCCCCTACTACCGCTTTCATTGCAAAACAATATGCAAAATTTATTGAATAAATCAATTTCAACTCAATCCATTGTTAATAGGGGTGAGAGCTATGCTTAAAAATGGTTCTGTGTGGGGACAGTTATTGTTCTGTGAATGGACTCTCCGAGAAATGCAACCACTGCTCTTGTTGTTCTGCCTCTCATCAATGTTGGTGTATCCCTAATAACGCCCTCAATAACACACGTGTCCCCTGCATGGCTGCATGCGGTCACACAGCGAGGTTCTGCCACCTGATCATTTGGAAACTCATTTAATAACCTTTAAAAACCTTAAAAGCCTTTGTTGACTTCGAAAAACCCCTATTAATGCCTACAGGCCTAAGAAATTGTTTAAACTCATATAAAATGTTAAATGCATTTAAACATTTAAAAAAGTCTTTATAAAAAACTTTGATTGTTGCTTAATGCTTCAAGTAGATTTTATGGAAATATGAATGCAATAAATGTAATAAACGTGTATAAGATATTTGATTTTACGAGGCGTGTTTTTAAACTGAGCACCGTTTTGACATGTAATTTTTTCCAAAATAGTTTATTCACTTGAAAAACCATGCTTTACTCTACTTTTCTACACAATTTCGAACGTCAAGGAAGTTTGTCGTCTGATTAGACATTTCGTAAAAAAACACACAAGCACAAAATCAGGAATCGTCCGTTTTCCGCCACTTTACAGTCTAGTTTTGTAATCAGATCATCGGTAAAGACTGAAGGTCTCCCACTTCGCTCCTCATTATTAATGTTTGTGTTGCTATATTTAAAGACCCTAACGCTTTTCCGGACCATTCCATCACTCACAATGGCTTCACCTTACACTTTACTGATTAGGCGCTGAATGTCGAGTGATTTGAAGCCTTTAGCACAGAGTAGAACCCCTTTGCACTTTTCTCAATAGAACAGTGAACAGGTGTAGCCTCAATCGGATGGTCACGTTGTAGCGGGATAACTACGCTTCATACACAAAGTTACTGGGTCTCTGCAAGCGGGCCCTAACGTACGAGGATGAATCAAAACTGGTTCAGCAAATTTTCAAAGGCCATAAGGTTTACTTAAATTTCATGGAAAACCGGCATACACGACACAGGACTATCACTAAATGCATATATGTTTACGAATACAGACATTCTATGGATATTAATTACAGATATTTACAATCATTACAAAGTGCGGTAGGTCAGGCAAGTGTAGGCTGCTTACTAGTAATCCGCTGCTTCCCGCGATAACTACCTACGCATACTTTTTTTCTTCAGTCTCCGATAGAGAGGTGCGGCGGCTGAAGAAAACTAATAGCGCGGCCATGGCTGGCCCGCTACAACGTAATGGTGCCTATGGCTTCCCAACACATGTAGCTCCGTACGGCGCACATGCGCTAAACGGCGGCCGCAGAGCTGCGGCGACGCAATTTCAAAGCGATTCATCGTAAAAACACGCATCGTAAATAAACTATTTTGGAATTCGAATGGATAAATCTTTCATTGGGTTACATAAATGCGCGTATTAAAAGAAATATAATGACGAAAACGTTCAAATAATTAAAAGGTATTTCTGGATATTTTGAAGGTCATGTGGCAGAAGCTACAGTTGTGGGAGAAATAAAAGCGTAAATCATTTGGATCATAACCTCTATATTCATTCAATATTAAGTAATTGTGTTGTGTGAATTATATTTTCTGCCAAGATATTGTGTTATGTCTAATTTATGTCGTCAAAAACAGTTTCTGTGACTTTTGGTTTCGAATAACTTCAAAATCTTTGTTCAATCATCCTTGAATCACTAAAATTTCACGTTGACGTGCTACAGTCAGTCTGCTATTGAACTTTTCAGAAACCGATTACATCAATATTATCTTGTCATTAAATTATTATTGAAAAAAATGTTTAAATAAACTTCTCATCTTGTTCATGACAATGTTGGAAAAAGTACTCATGAAAAAATTGTATGTATAATTATTTTTCATAACATTATAACTCATTGATCGATCTGCTTTGAAATCATACCAATATTCCGATTACTCTCATTTAGATAAGGCTGCTTTAACCTTAATCTGTGCAGCATATAGTCAAGCCCCAATTTCTCTATTCGACTTATCTAATGATTTACTCGCCATTTTCTTTATGTTCGTGGTTTTCATGAAATTACTATTATTTCTCAGATAATCGTCATTGTTTTCATGAAATTTAAATTATTCCCATTGAATAGTCGTAATTATCGTTACTACACAGGCTTATTTATGACATATCACAAAGAGATTTGATCAATTCATAACTTGGACTTTTTTTATTCCAGTTACTTTTTTAACTTAGTATCCCAGGTTTCAATAAAGATGAATTATCTACTTGCTTCACATTCCATTGTCTGCAATGAATGGATATAAGCGCTTCTACGCAGTTAATCTTGAACCGCTGAGACATTTAAATTGGACTGCTTAGACAACATTACCTCAAATTTCAAACAAGAAACGGAATTTATTTATGCACATTAAAAATGGCGGTCATCCTATGCCTTCGATCATCGTTTATGTACACCCTTCACATATGATGACCTAATCATTACCAGCTACTAACGCCCTTCACAAGTGATGCCCAAATCATTGTCATGTAATCACCCTTCACAAGTGATGTCCAAATCATTGTCATGTAATCACCCTTCACAAGTGATGTCTAAATCATTACCATGTAATCACTCGTCACAAGTGATGTCCAGATCATCATTATGCACTAACGTTTTTCACAAGTTTCCGTGTTGAAGATATCTTGCGTTGAGTACTCACAGTTTACTTTAAATCCATTGTTTACGCCATGCAGAAGTAGCTCGTCTTGTTGGAGATTGATGCCAATAAAATAAGTGTACATGTAAAGCGTGTCTCTACCGGTGTCTCACTCTGTGCTTTCTTCTGTTGCGCTTCGTCCTGCTCCCTCCTGTGCTCCTCTGTGGACGCAAAGGTAATCTTAATGACAGCCAATATCAGCGCCTAACTTTGGCCAAGCTCTATCTTATCGTTCTACGATGCGGTGTAGTCAAAAGCTACGTTGTCTTTAATATTGCTACGTTGTCTTCAATGTTGCTACGTTATCTTCAATGTTGCTACGTTGTCTTCAATGTTGCTACGTTGTCTTCAATGTTAATTTCGGCCAAATAGTTCATCTGCCGAGATTTTTTAGAATTCGACGGAAATTTAGAAAAACATAATAATTCAAATTTTAAACATTTTCAAATCATTTGGGATTGCAGTGTTAGTGCCAACATTTTTGCTCAGGCTTGAAAAGAAGATCAGAATCCGAATATCTATATTGCAATAGTTTACCAGTCATTTGAAACATTTTAGTCGTGTCTACTACTTTAATGTCAAGGGTAAAGAAATTATAGTAAATCAATAATATCTTTTTCATTTCAATTTTCGGTATTATGAGAACAACTTTTGTGCCTGAACAAAGATTTCATTTTTACTGGGAAAAATTCATCAATTGAAAGTAAATTTTAGGAAAACTAAAAATATATGGCCATTCACTATCAAAGTCTGATACTATTTTTATTGCCAATGAGTTAAATGCTGTACCTGTAATAAGATGAGCTTGGTCTGAAGAGGACGCTAGGTATTACATCTATAAACCATACAATAAATTAAAGCACGCTAAACTAAAACTCTAACTAAATCCTCACCTTCCGCTCTCAAAACATGTCTCGTACGTGCTAATAAAACCTGCTAAATCAATACGAGTTAGTCATTATACATTGCTGCTCATGATGAAAATGCCGCTCAACAATCCATGGTTTAAAAACTTTCATGCTTTAGTCTTATCTCTTCATCATGGTAGCGATGTTGATAAGTGATTATCTCCAAACACTTAGTATTGAAGTTAAATGTAGTTTGTTAGCAGTGTGCGTCATGTACAATAACTGAGCTTGCTTGATATGTTCACAATGATATTCATAAGAGAGCTATTAACTCTAGAAGTCTTATATTATTTTATTGTCTCCATAGCTTCCGTTAACTAAGTCTTATCATTCTGTTTAAAAGTCGTAATTATCCTTTATCAAACTCGAATGAAACAGGAGCATATACTCGTATAAATTATTAGATATTACTTATTATTATAACATTTATTAACGGTGAAAAACAATATTTTTTGATGTGCGCTGATTGCACAATGAAAATTTTTTCATTTGCTTAATGTTATTTTGCACTGGAGATTGCCTCAGAATTCGTTACTTTTCCAAGGTTATTAGTTATTATAAAAATTCATGCACGACGTTACGCTACGTACGTGCCGGTCATTCTCTTCTTGGCGCACGGAATAACCGAAAACTTAGCTTGCCGAAGTCTTTCGTTCAGAGCCTCCCAATCACATGTAGCTCAGTTCTTCATTACTCGGTCAAGACTGATTGAAACGTATGTTCTTCAAAATAACGTGTTTTCTTCCAGCACTAGACCCCAAACTATGCCAATATTTAATGCACATTGCATAATCTTGCAAATTAATAAACATTGGTTTTCTGGTCCTGTGTAACTTCGTTGAAACTTACATTTTCTTGAAATAAATATTCCTGACCAATTGCAGCACACTATTTCTCGTTAGATTCAACTGCATTACAGCAAGAGCTTTCTTCATGTCGGCCCTAATAAATTTAACACTCTAATTCGTGTAGTTGCACTGTGCTCCAAATTTGGCCCGTTTGCAATCTTGGATTTGCAGGTGGACTATATACTCTTTACAGTGAATAGTTACAATAGTATTCCCTGCAATAGTGCAACAACACCGGATTTTGCCTCGTCTTAAATCGAAAGTCCCTAGTATCCCAGGTTCCAATAGAGTTGAACTAGCTACCGCACGAACTTCATTCAGGACTTGGGTCTCACAGGGCGCTGCGGTAGCGAACACAAGTCGCAGCGTGCCCATGCTCCTCACGCCTGGATCCAACGCCTCCAGTCGGCGGCCCTCAACTTGTTCGATCTCGTCTTTTGGGGGCATGGACTCCAGAAGGTCCTCCGCAACCTCTATGGGCTCACCGTCCATGAATGCTGCCTTTAACCGATCTCGGAGGCCGTCGACTCTCATGTCGAACACCTCTAGCAGCAACCTCCTCCAGCAGTTTTCATCCGGTGTGGTGAGTACTGTGAGTATTCAGACGAGACTGCCAGTTGCATGCTGCATCTTTATTCGGCCACCTCTACGACTAAACGTCATCTTCGTCCGTGCCGGAATGCACCCTTCAAAGCATGACGTTTAAAATATGCACCTTACACCCCGTTCTTCTTTGATATCACCAAACAACACTAATATATAAATTATAGTGCAACTATATCTCTGTAAAAATTCAATTTTTTACATTTCCGACCAATTTTCAATTCCCTTGCTACCTTCGTAAATGCCACTCCATCTACCAATAAGAAAGACACCCAAAACATTGCACACTAATGGAATATATTGAGTTTTGTGGGGAAATGCGCTGGAAAAGAAGTACCACATGTCCAGCTGCAGTTTCTTCCACCCCGATGGGGCTCATGCAACAGGTTAGTTTTACTTAATTTTTTAGGCACTTTCGACATAAATCAAACGCGAAATAAATAAAATGCAGACGAAGTAAAAAATTACACTATTTCCGCAATGTAAAACTATTAATCTTGAAAAGGAAATACAACGTTCAGTTCTAATGGTATGAACTTTTTAATTGCATAAAATAAGATTAATTAAATTTACCCGGAACTTCATAAAATAGTATGAGTTTGATTGATGTTTGTCGCTTCCTGAGAGTTAAGTTGCGCTCACCAGCCATGCTTCAATATGCAAACTAACGCTTCTTCTTTTCAGATTGTTTAGCTCGTCCAGTGGACTTCAGTAATTAAGCTCAAAATTATCTAATTTAAAGAAAAGAATTTTATGAGTAAAAAAATCAAGTTCTGTGTTAATCGAGAGCCATATGCCCCCAATGAAGTGTGACCCATACAAAGTTAAATGACTTCGAAGTTTCTCTCATGTTTAACTAGAATATACTATAGCAATACTGAGACATTTTTCTTATTTTTGCACATGTTTACTAAATGACATAAAAGTACAGCTAATTGAGATTTTTTACTTAAAATCTGTTTGCATGGTTTAACAAAACTTTGCTCTGCTTTTATCTGTGAATCACATCTTGAGTATATTCTAACGCCTAATCACGCTTATTTTTATAATATTATTATCCACCAACTTTAAACAAAGCACCTTAACAATTTTAAATGCTTATACCCCAGACTAAACCTTAAGGCGCACTAATTCTTCATAATTTAGCGTGGTTGAAGTTATTTCCATAATATCAACCATTCATTTATTCCTTGCATTATTTAACATAATTTTACAACAGAAAATTTTTCATAATAAAAGTTTCGAAGGCCAGTTCCGTCATTTGCTAACTATTCGAAAGTACACTACTTATATTGAATTAACTTCATCATATTTTCAATGAAGAAAAATTAAACTTACTGATTGTAAGGGTAATGGTATCCCGCTATTAAGTGTGATGTTTGATCAGACGAGTCAATCCTGTAAGTGTAAGCATAGCCAATGTGCGCGCGAAGGCGTTTGGCCACCGTCTTAATCGTGCTGCTTAGAACAAGAGTTACTTCAGGCCGTCTCTCCTCTTGAGAGACCCATGACTATTGAGTTAGTATCTCTTCACATAATTTCTACGTTGTGAAATCACCAGTAAGACTAGCATTTGGACCCAGAGATCAATTCTGTATGAAGTTCGTCAGTTCCTTACACCGTCTTTGTCCAATAATTAACCAAAACATCACTGTCTGTCCTTTAACCGAGATTAGGTCGAGCCTAGAAGCAAATGCCGAGGGACCTACTGGAACCCCCTGCTCTTTTGAGCACCTACACTGATGAAACTCATAGTAATCGGAAAGAGTATTATGGATTAACAATTTGAAGTGAATGCGCTATTAGCGTAATTCAAATAATGGTTCAAATATGGAGATAGCTGAATGAGGTAGATGTGCAAGAAGGTTCACAGTGTGACAAGTCCTGCACTAGTGCTATGCCGATCTAATATCGAAGTTGTCTAACGTCATCCCTATTTACGACAATGTGCAGAGTCATTATCTCCATTCATAAACACGAAAGGACGACACTGAACAAAAATATCTATCGTTATTCCAGAACAAGGAATTAATTTCTACATTAATTACTATTCACACCGCAGATTACCGTTAGTAAATGTTTCAAGAATAAAATACTCAGTTATTTGGTAATTTATTTAAACCAAGACTGGGCAATAGTAATAAGCAGCAAATAATTATGTTACTATCAAACGCAGGCCATTGTCTACGTCCAAATTCAGAGTTAGTCTTTACACTTGAATTAACGTGGACCCATTTAAAGAAAAGTGCTGATTTGTACTCATTTTACTTCGGTACCTATAATTTTATGACTTTGGAATCCTAGTACATTTAAGACAAAAACTTTGTTTGTATTACTGGCAAGGTCTTTTATCTGCTTGTAATCTTCATTTTATAGCTTTTATTAGTTAATGCAATTTATATCATTTTAGGTTTTAACCTATACTCAGTAAATTTATCCGTAATTAATTTTATCGATTTGACTTGTTTGGACGAATCCGTGATGAATTGTTGATGAAACTGGCCTCCAAAACTTTTTTGTCAAAAATATGTTAATGTTGGGGTTTTCCTTATACTAAATATTCGTACATTCACCATTTCCTTGAAATGAAATAAAATTAAACCAAAATATCTGTGTTAAAATATTGTAAACTATATTGTTTTGATTATTTCTTAAAAAAACTGACGATTTGATTGGAACCAACGGCATTTTTATGTTAATAATAAAATATATTTTAAGCAAATTTAGCTAATAATTGAGTATTTATGAGTCTTCCGACCGACTGGCATACAGACACAAATCCGAATTTGCAATTTAAGTGCAGGAAATTTTATGCGTTTCATTTATTGACGGTAGATATTTTAATAATACTTCATTTTAAAATGTGATGAAATCGTCTTTTAAACATGACTATGCACGTTCAAATGCATACTCGTCAATCAACTTCTCTTAACGCTGTGTTCACTGACAAAAATCATGATTTATTTTCCAGTATCAGCTATTCTCCAGCAAGTAAAACTACGTGGGATTGCTTCTGTTCAAGCTGCTCATGGATCAGTCTTCAGCTTCACCATGGCCCGTTCTCTCCCAGCAAGTTCGTCGCAGGCGAGCAATGAGTGGAATTACTGGCACCAAATCTATATTATTAATTACTTTTTTTACACCGCTCTGCGAAACTCTATCGTGCGGTAGATAGATTCACTTGGTATCCATTGAAATGTCCTTAACGAATTTATAATTTAAAATCAATCGTCTACATTTCTCGGTAGACTTTTTCTACGAGAAGAAAGAATGAATCAAGATATGAAAAAATCCTTTTTGTGCATATCTTCGCATACGCCACATTTTGTCGGAAGTGTAGGTAGCTATTCCCATTGAAAAATAAGGAACCTGAATTTGATTTGAAGTGCTTTCTCTCATGTTGCGAACATTTTAGGATTTAAACAAATATATCCTCATCGGTAATTGGTCATCAATTTCAAGGTAGATTTTTGAGTCAGCTGACGGCAAGCGATGCATCAATTTTCTCTCTTAAATGAAAGACGAGATCGCTTTTTCAGCTCATAAATAAACATGTCCTCAAATATCTCATATTATAAACAGGCAAATTGTTTCACTGGAAATTCTTTCCTTAAGGCATTCAAATTCTCACTATATGATAAATTCTTAGGTATGATATTAAACGTGTCATTAAATTTGTGAAACAAATCATATTAATTCAGTTTCAACGAAACCCATCTCGGGTTACTGGTGGCTCAGTAATATGTACGTCTCAGCTCATGGTAAACTGAGACAACTTTCATTCAATTCCGAGACAATTGTGCAGCAGAAATTTTTATAATTCAAGATTTACGAGATCGAGAAACATTTTGAAAGCAGTGAGGAATTGATACAAAAATCGTACTAAGTAACCACATTCAAAAAATATTCATACCGTTTTGAAAGAATAAGTCATCAGATATTTTGGTCAATAAAAAAAATACTCCAATCATTATCTCAAGTAATTTTGTTTTCAAGATCATTTCGTACAATGAAATTGACCTAAGAAGTTTATTTTAACATCAGACTGAATGCTAAAATTATTCGAATCTGCCTCAAAATTCGGAAGTATTTATAATCATGCAACGAAAAAGTTTTCCTGCGAGCCATGACAAAGCCTAAAATAACGTTTTATTGTGAAAATTTAGGATTTCTAGAGACTCCTGATATCTCCGTCATCGTGTGTGTACGATAGAACAGTGCTTAGTGGATATTGCTCGTTTAGAGAAACTTTTATTTTACGTATTTTTGTGCGTAGATTTCACTAAGCTTCTTCTTATCAAACTCAATCTGTTTTTTCCGTCTTCATATCATATGAGCATCGATTATCTTGGAGACAGCATTATTATCAGTGCCAAATTTTTTTTTCATTTAACTCTAACTAATATCAAAACACAGAGAAATCGGTTCCGTAACCACCTCGATATCAGTTTATATTTAAGATTCCTAAGCCAGGAGTCTGCTCGCTGGCATTGAAATGGATTATTCCCCGCAGGATAAACCCCAAGTATCTTCCAGTAGAACTCAATGCGTGTGTGGGGATTCCCATATTCTGCTATATCAAAGTTCGTGAGGTTAATAATCGAATCTTTTTCTTTGTGTCCGGGTTTACTTTTCAAAGGACGAGAAGCGTGCTGGCATGCTTCTCGGCCGTCTGTGCCCCTTGATCCTGCGGGATATTCTCTGGTTTTCGTCTCGAACAATCACAGTTTTGAATCACACCGTACGCTTCTACATTAAAAAAATCACTAAAATTACTCTTAGCCGCTATGTGTGTAGAATTATTTTATAATTGAAGATCTATCTTGCACAATTGAATCATTTTTTTTCCTTATGGTTAATACAACCTAGAGTTCGACATTTTTCTACCCGATTGAGTTGTTTCGTAACAACCCTTAATTTGAATCTTAAGAGTCCCGAACTCCTTTTATAACAATTGATTTATATAAACGAACTTGCCATGACTAATTTAATTATTACTCATTATTTAGACTGTGTTTTCACAAATACAGCTCACATTGAATATTATAGGTGCTGATCATTCATCACTTTCTCGAACGATTTTCCTATGGTTGTATCTATGCCAGTTGAGAATGTGAACAGCACTACTGCTATAATTTGAACTAGCAATTGAAATTTTTCGCCTTATGTTCATAATACTTTAATACTACGAAGAACTTAAAATTGCTCTCAAATTTAGGATATATCGAGTTTTTCGGATGTTTCAAGTCTATCGAAGTTGTACAACACCATAATTAATATATGGACTGCACATACATGTTATGATATTCTGTGATGTGTTCTGTGTGGTGCTTAGTTGTTTAATAAGTTACATGATCTGTCTTTTGAAGCGTTGCAAAGTAAACAAGATTATTATTTTTGGATATTGGATTATATCATTCACAAGCATTTATTATGAAGTGTTAACTGTGGTATTAAAAAAAACTAACTTAATGGTATATTTGTGCGAATTTGGGATAAGCAACAAGAGAAATATGTCTGGAACAGTTAGATTCGATTACAAGCATATCTGTTCATTGACGATAAAATTGGCTGAAGCATGAAAATAATAATTAAAACTCTCTTTATAGTCAATTTAGTGTGGTACAGCAGTTATCTTCACTCCGAATGACGAGGCCTCGGAATTTGAAATGCACTGCGTATAATAAATCTAATCAATATGTATCCTTCTCATAAATATTTCAGTCTTCATAAATATCAGCCGGGGCCTTGCTAGAACAGTTAATTTACCTTCAGCATGGCTTAATGCACTGCACTCACTGGTAAGGTTTAGAGCTTAAAAATTATGACTGATTAGGATCAGAAATAAAAACAAGTACTCATTATCCAATTCTTGCAAGAAGAATACAAATTTACACAATTTGATAACACAGCCGTGGAACATTCTATCAATGGAGTTTTCGCATATCTATTTCTTTTAAGCTCTGTAAATGTTCATCAATAAGAAGCATGACAGATGAACTGGGAAATAAAATCACATGATGTAAAATTTTATGTGAAGGGTTTAAATCCCAATGAATTCTTCGATATTTTACTATT
The DNA here is from genome assembly GCF_000764305.2 of Hyalella azteca. NCBI lineage: Eukaryota > Metazoa > Arthropoda > Malacostraca > Amphipoda > Hyalellidae > Hyalella > Hyalella azteca. The sequence continues at coordinate 37,640 of NW_025943295.1, read as the reverse complement.
TTATTTTTTTAAAATACGAGTATTGACGTGACAATTTCGTCTAAATTGGTATTTTACAAATAAGTTGACCCACATCTGACGAAATCAGCCGAAAATAGATGTGTTTTGCCAAAAATAAATAAAAAATAAATAAATTTTGGTGTAGCAAAGTTTCACTTGTGCTAGAGAAATTTTCTAGGGGCTTGCAATGAACGTAAAACAATAAATTTAACACGGAAATGTTTTGGATCATTCGCCATGGCTAATGAAGCCCTCTCATAGATAAATTGTTAACCCATTCGCAACGAGCGAAGTTGGAAGGAAGAATATATATAAAGCATAAAATAATATAACAGTAATGTAGCGTTAACAGTGTTGTAGAATGGCTGGGGGCCTCGAACTTCCAACTCGCTTCTTCAATCTTAAATATTTTATTCACTCGATCATTCAAAGCTTAGAGTCAATAAAATAATAAAAATTTGTTTTTAGGTTCTCATGACGTTCAAAACGTTTTTTGGAGGATTATCATAAAATTCGAAACCTGAAGTTGACTTATTGTTTCACAACATGAAGCTTAGCTTGTGAGTTCACTGTACGTCATACGTGTTTTATGAGTGTTCTAGACTGTATTAACTATCAATTCTGTACTATTTCTGTGACTATGAAATGGAAGTGAATTTAGCTTCTATATGCAGTCACTTAACTAATTTTCAACACAAATTTCTCACTTAAATGACTGTAAAGCTGTCTTTCTATATGTATCGTTAGCAAGTTGGTGGTTTTCTTAACTCTGACTCAAACTTTTTATCGCAATTTGTCAGTAATATTATATTCCCCTTATCCTAAAATACTTGTAGCTGCAATAATATTTCGATTACAATTTGGTAGTCTTCAACCACTACCAGATTGTAATCGAAACATTAATACAATAAACCGGTCACGACAAGTAAAATACAGTAATTTGATCAATTGATTGATTTTTCTGACAAGTTTCGGTAGTTATGCGTCTGTGAGTCAGATTTCAGAAAGCATTGTTGTTATAGAAGTCTTTATGGTGTTAATATATCCGAGATTTTATCGTCAGAGCTATTGACCTGTACTGTACTATTCTATTTAACACATTGAGAGTATATAATAGATTAAGCACATTGTTCGCATGATTCTGTCAGTTAATTTTCGTACCATTTGTTCACATTATTGTGAAGTTTTTGAATAATTTGAAAAATTACTTAACATATTAATTTTAAAATTCGAGCGTTGCTTCCGAATATTACTTATTTTCCGAATTACACGAAGCGTTATTAAGCTACTCAGTTTACAATGGTTTTTCGTTTTTTTTCTTTTTAATGTCAATTTCTTTAAGGGGACATTTCTCTCACTGTCTTTCTTTAGTAGTCATTATAATCAACCTCTTGAAGAATGATTATATTTCAGGTTCTTCTTTGCAGAAGGAAGTTCTCGAGTCTGTTGTATTTTAATAAATCTAAATCATTTTTTCTTGACAATTTTATGATTTCTTTCTTTGTTGCTCAAATTTTCAACTTGAACACATACTACAACCTCTGTACTTGCAATGTTTTTCTTAATCCATCTAAAAATCAATCTTTGCTAGAATTTAATACAAAAATAAAAATTAAAAATTAAATTTTTATATATCCTTTCGTTCGGTTGGGTTATAATATTCAGACCATACACAATAATATTTAAAGACAAATTAAGCGATGAAAAAGTTATGCAGGTTCATTACTATTACATACATTTCGAGATTTTTACATCAATTTTGGCTGGGCAGAAGCTCATACTTGGGGCAATTACGCTGCGCTTGCAACGATAACAATTGCCTTACAAAAAATATGTTCTGCAAAAGGCTTGCTAGCGTCTGGTCTTGCATTTTTCTGGACCCCAATTTTTGACAGCCCCAGAAGCCTGTGTCCCGGCTCTTTCACTCTGCGGCTGCTTTCTGCGAGCTCATGCAGTTGTCTCTGCGGCTAGGATGTAGACCGGCTGGTGACCACCCCAACTACTGGTGTCGCACCCTCAAGCTACTATAGGGAAGGGGGAAGGGTCACTGGGTTCGGAGCAGCTGCCAGCCGGCAGCCAGCTACGCTTCCTAAGGCCTTCTTGTCGATGTGTGCTAGTCCCGTTAGTTGAGTTCTACTTCAGAAAAGGGTATTCTTAAATTGACAGGTATTTCCACGAGAACTTTAGAACAGCGTTGGGAATAGCCCATTAAGCGGCATTTGGGGTTCTTAAGGGACTTTTCACGCAGTTTTCTTGGCATGTTTTGCTGCGGTTCTTGTCTCCCTCCTCCATAGTTTGATGCCTGTGGATTTTACATTCCCTAAGAAAATAAGCATCTTGGGTCGTTGCTCTTATCCAGTCTTGTTCCTGGGATGTTTGCCCACTAGCAACTCACCTAATACCTACTTCCAGTGTAGGAGGATGACCCCCGACTACATTTAGTTTTCAACTCCGTTACCGAGGAATATCAAAATGAAAGGGAGTAAAATTAACAGTCTCGTTAGCAGCAAGCTAGTAGGGTCTTTTATTTATGTAAAAAAACTTTTACTTAATTATCGTCAATGATAAAACATAAAATGGACGGCGTTACAGAATTGATTTGACGTGAATGAGAAGTGAATTATCTGCTGCCAAGTAAAACCAGCTCACGTGACCTGCATTGGGGCTGCTCCAGCAGTGGAGCTCTGACCCCAGGACGTGGGCGACAAGACAGTGAGGTGTCCTTCAGACAGTGCACTCGGAGAGGTCTACAGAAATGACGTGGTGTGATCCAACGACAGTCACGAGTTGAAAGCTATGACGAGCTATCACGTATCCTGCAGGCAACTGTCACGAGTAAAGTGACGAGGAAAACAGGGTGCTTCTCTAGCAGAATGCGACGAAGCAGCTGAAGGTGCCTGGGCGCCAGTTACGAGTGGAGCAACGTAGATACGTCCCGACAAGGGATCTAAGAGAGGGGGAGTTCACCCTGGAGACCTTCAAGAGACAGCTAGACGTGTTCCTGAGCACAATCACAGATCGACCTCCCCTGCAACACTACCAGCGGCGAGAAGCAAGCAACAGCATCGTGCATCAGGTGGCCCAAATGAGGGCGGATGAACGATAATCAGAGGCGGCGATCCATTGTGGCCTGGGACTGCTATGTCCCAAACAAATACTAAGGATACTAAGGATACTAAGGACACGGCAGGGATGTAGTGTCGAGTAGTCAATGAGATAACAAATCAAACTGCTAGCTGGAACATGAACTTGATCTATCTCCTATTGTTGTAGGGTAAAATTAAACATTTCTGTATGACTGTATCCTACATTCTGTATTAGCCTGTCTCACGCTAGCCTTCCATCAAACACTGATTTTGGAAATTTATCTTTATTGCAAATTTCTCTCTTTAAGGAAATTTTATTTTGTCCTTATGTTTAGTTAGCGGAGTTCCCGCTAATTGACGAGGTGTCTTCGGTCAGTGGCGGGATGAATCGAGAGCTAGTTTATTGAGGGCGCCAATACGTCAGTCGGTGACGCGCCTTATCTTAACCAAGTAGTTTATTGAGATATTTACACGCGTGTGAAGCACTGCGGCATGGTACGCGCTCCTGCCATGAAACGGTTATTGGTGAACGTGTAACTCTGTGTGACTCGAATACACGCTTCTTACTGTGGTCTGTGCCAAGTTTACTCTGAATCCCTGGAACGGATGAGCCGACTACATTTGGCTCCCAACTTGGGGCTCGAACAGAGTGGGAATATTAACCGAGCCTCAACGTGGGACTCTTGCTCTACCGACTGAGCTACCCGGGATATTCTGAAGTGGGAAGTGCTGTCCTGCAGGGTAAATAACCGTCAATTCAATGTCCCACATGATGAATGAACTCTGCTTCATCAGGTTGACCAGCTAAGACGGATGCTATGTACTAACAGCTTTTGGTGCGTTATCTTCCAGGGGGCGTAGATGCCGCCGGTGATTTGTCGGTATATTCATGTAAAATGAAGACCGGCGGGATCTACTATCATTTGTCGGGATCTTCATGCTATTGATAGATTGGTCGGGATCTTCATGTAAGTTTATTTTCGGAGAAGGCTATTAATTGAGCAATTATATAGTGCATGGTAAAATATTCTTGAAGTGCTCTCTGACGCAGATTACTGGGAAGATACACCAATGACTGACCGATGTGTCCACCTTACGAGCGAAAGTAGTGGAGACTCCAGTACGTGTACTCGAGTCAGTGAGGAAACATTGTAATCGCGTGGCAAGGAAGATCCCGGCCTATCGTGAAGGAAGCGGGTCGCGATACTTCAGAGAAAGTTTTTAATGGGTGGCAATCGAGACCATTACCATCTCGGATTCAGAAGAAGGTGCATCATCTTCGGAAGATGAAATTTTGTTCAATTATCCTCGTAATATCTTCTCGACCAAGGTAGTGAAATCAAACCGGTTTGTCGTCGGTGGTCAACAACATCTGAAGGATTTATTTTCCAATTAAGAGCATTACTTCAACCGCAATTTGTGAGTGGCAACTCGAGGGAGTGCGCGAGACATCTAGGCGAGTTCTTGTCGGGTGAAGTGAAGGAGGTTTACAGCCGCTTTTGCACGTCGTGTTGCCAGTACTCGTATCTCATAAGCGAGCTCTCACGCTGTTATAAAGCTCGGGACATCGGCAAGAGGTCTTATTGGCAACGAGTATTCAGAAAAGCGACGATTGAACCCGGTGCGAAACATTACCTGTACGGCATGCGTTTGATGAATATGGCCCAGCTAGGATACGAGAACGACAAGGAGTGTGCTCGTGAAGCTCGAGAATAGTTTCTTCGTTCCATGCCTGGACAGTTTTCGCCAGAAGTACGCACTATTGAACGCCATAGCTGAACGGAACGAGGATATTTATACAAACTGCCTTAGAAATTGTTGATGAGATTGGCGCGTGACCTGGATGAGACCAGTGGAGCGGGTGCGCGAGCCAGCCTGGATGACGTCAGAGCGAGCGATTGGAGTTGAATTCGCAGGCTGCCATGTTCAAGATGATAGCCGTGACATTCTCTCTCAGAGGAATAGGCCCGAAGTCGCCTCAAGCAACCGCGGGTTTGTTCCAAACCAGCGTTCTCCGCAACAATAACAGCGACGCCAGATTCCCGACGATGAATTTTGTATGTGGTGCGGGAAATCTGGACACCTTGAAGATAAGTGCAGAGCCAGACAGTCTTGCTGCAGCTGCAACGAAGTGGGACATTTTGTGGCTCAATGTCGGAAGACGAACCGAACTTTACGTTGTCCTTTCTGTCAGGGATAAGTACTTGGGGAAATATGCTCCAAGAGACTGTTATTAATAATAATAATAATAATAGCGGTTTCAGCGTTTATTAGGCCATAGGCCTGTCGCCGATTCTTAACATCGCAGAACATCCACAGCTTGTTGCGGTCTCGAACTCACTTATTCAAATTCTGCTGTGCTTAACCGCCCGGCCTCCTTGCCGATTCTGACCAGAAACGGGCGTACAGAGCTGGGTTCGAACCCGCACCTCTCTGCGCCAATCTTGGTCACTGGGCCACCCTGCCTTGATGCCTTGAATGATCGGAGTGCATGCACTTTAGGGCTTCAAGCATTGACAACTCCACCTCAACGGACTTAGGTATTTCGACGATCCTCGCGGGGTCGCGGGGACATCAGGAGTGGGGAATGAACCAGTTTTCAAGACCTCGCTCACGGCGGCACCTGATGAACAGACGACGATGGAGGCTGCAAGTGTTCACTCGCAATCTCCGGATTGCCCTGCTGGTGATCTTGCTGCTGAGGCTCAGGTCAAGGTCAAGCAACGCTGAAGAAAATACGCCTTGATCGGGGTATTGTAACACGCCAGGTAAACTCGTGAACCTTAATAGGGTTAGATTCCTTGCTTAACATGAACATATCGATGATATTCCTTTCTCATCCCTTCTTGATACGGAAGCGAACAAAACTATAATCAATAGTAAATTGGTAGTAGAACTAGGGATGCACACTATATTCATTGACAAATCAATGTATATCAATTATCAATGAATATATCGATTATAATCATTGAAAGATCAATGCATATAGCATAAACATTCTGTTGGAGAAGAGGACTATTGTTTTAGCATTTAATCTAGAATTTTGAATTGCAAAGACCTTATTTAGATTGGAAGATGCCCTTGTTCGTCCAAAGGATAAGGCCATGAATACTCCAGTTGTGTTGGGTATTGATTTTTTCTAACAAAATAAGATATAACTGTTTGTTAATGAGCGCATATTGCGAAGAAACTTGATTGACGGGAAAATTGATTTTCCTGTTGTTGATGATGGTCCTAGGACTGGAAATTTCTTTGATATAACGTGCCGAGGAGAGGCCGATACCTATCTCGTTGACAGCTGTGCAGTGAAGGTTGTGTGTTCTAAATCCGTGCCCGAGATTCCAGATGGCTGCAAAGTTCTATTTGAGAGCAAACGTGCTGATTAATCTGAAAGACAAAAGTGCGCAGTTTAGATGGGTTGATTTGTCCAACTGCGCTATCGGTACTGCTGATCTTTGTACACCGACCAGTAAGGCACTGCTTTGGGTTCGACTTCAAAAGTCAGTCTAGAGAACGTGACACAAGGATTGAGTCGTGAGGAATGGGATGAACGGAAAATTAGGAATGAGATTGCTTTGAACCATCGTCTGTCGTAGAAGCAGATTCGGTCTGTTCAATGTTGGGAAGTGTTGTTCAAGTGTTCAGTATGAATGAATGACATAGGCCGGACTCAATCCACTGAGTACAAAATTGAGCTTTTAGACGATACGCCGATTTACGAACGTCCGCGTCGTTTTTCGAAACCCATTGAAGATGAGATTAACAAACGTGTGATCACTGTGATGATTTGCATGCATTAGGAATCCTAGAATCTAGTGCTTTTCCTTCGACTTTCCCCGTTGTTCCTATCCGAAAATTGGATCGGACAACAAGAATGTGCGTTGACTATCATAAACGCAGTAAGGTAATTAAATTGAAGATGACAAACATCCGATCCCGAATTTAACATATCCACTGTATAGCTTACGCGGTGCCAAATATTTTGAACGTCTCGACCTGACCAAGGGATAATATCAAGTACCCTTACACGAATCAAAGAAATCATGGCATTTATTACTAATAAGAATCAACGGCAATCCAAACGGCTATCTTTTTGGACTGAAAACTGCTTCATCGGCTTTTCAACGCACTCTACAGAATATTTTGTATCAGGAGGTTTCTAGCGAAAAGGTCAAAATTTGCATTGATGACATTCTCATGGTAGAATTTGATTTTGAGTAGCATGTGTTGCTACTTGGCACTTGCTAGACGCTAGTATAGTATAGTATAGTATACTAAGTATAGTATAAGTATAGTATAAGTATAGTATAAGTATAGTATAGTATAGTATCTTCGGCATTAAATAAATAGGCCTGGATAGGCCTGTCGCCGATTCTTGTACTTTTCTTGACTAGACTGGCCTTACGGACGGTAGATTTAAAATCGCTTCTAGATATCAGTTGTTCCGTAGGGTACGAGGCATTTTAAGACTGAACATATGCTCATGCATGGCCTTGTCTAGTCTGTTCTTGAACGCGTTGAAGAGGGCCGCAGAACATTAGCTATAGTACCCAGTAGAATCATTCATTTACAATTGTACCTTAATGTATTTCATGTTTTATTTCATTATCTTTCGAGTGTCATGTGCATGTTATTAATCTTGTATCTTGTTTCCCTTGGTGTAATATTTAAGCAGAGTAAAAGTTACTGAGACAAAATTCTTGCAAGTCCATATGATGTGCACTTTTGATTAATCTGCATCTCTGCTTGCTGAATTGGAAATTCACTTGTTGCACCTGATTCTTTTCTGACCATCAAAAGCCTGTTTAAGATGCTCTATTGCATGAGTTGATCTACATTTCTGCTTGCTAATCCCATCCTGATGCTCCATTTTGGTGAGTACAGTGCATTCCAGCTCATTGAAATGTCACCATGCTTATATTTGTCTTTGCTGAGCTCTTAACAAATGTTTTCCAGTTATTCATGCCTGTTTATAGAATGAAGGATGGTTTTTAGTCAACTAAACTATCAAGATCATTTTGCAGTTGCATTTTATTTGACGCATCCTTAACTGTATTATAAACTTTTGTGTCATCGGCATACATGGAGCACACGCTTGACACTACTTCTGGTAGATCATTTATAAAAGCGACGAACAAAACAGGTCCTAGAACGCTTCCTTGTGGTACGCCACTTTGCACAGTTACCCAGTCTGATACGGTTCCGTTAATGCTGACACGTTGTCTTCTGCCTACTAGGAAATTCCTGATCCATTGGAGTACATTTCCCTCTATTCCCAAAGAATTCACTTTACGTAACAGTCGCTCATGCGGAACACTATCAAATGCCTTGGCAAAATTGAGGTACAGTGCATCCACTGGCACCCTTTCATCCAGCAGGCGAGTCCAATTATTCAAGGTAGACAGGAGATTAGTGGTGCATGATCTGCCAGCAATAAAGCCATGCTGACAGTCTGATAGAAGATGGTTAACAGTCAAGTGATCTGTAATCCTGTCCCTCATAACCGATTCCATCACCTTACACACAACACTTGTGAGACTTACAGGATGGTAGTTACCTGGGTTACTCCAGTCACCTTTTTTGAACAGGGGTGTCACTTGGGCTTCTTTCCAGTCGGCCGGTAAAGTCCCTTCGATTAAGGTTTTTTGAAAGAATACCGTTAAAGGGCCGGCCAGGACGGTTGCTAATTTGTTGAGCAATCTAGGGTGGAAACCGTCTGATCCAGATGACTTGTTAGGATTCAGGGAGTGCATAAGGTGCATAAGGATTTGTCGGTTCTTAGAGATAACGTTATCGAGGCAAAAACCATAGAAATGTACTAGGTACCATGCGAGGTAGAATTTTTGGGTCATGTTGCAAGTCGGTGCGACATTCGGGAGTTCCAGAAATTCATAGAAGTTATCCTCAACAATCATAGACCACGACAGTCAAAGTTGCTGAAATATTTAGGTTTATTATTTTTCGAAGGAAGATTGTGCCATTTTGTTCAAACCCAATGCAACCTCTTTCAAAATATACTGGCTAATGCGGCTCTGTTACACTCAGATGGTCCGATTAAAGGCTCGAGTCGTTCAGAACCGTGAAGAAGCTCGTCGCCGAGGAATGCTTATTAGCTTACCCAGACTATTCACGTAATGCGGAAAAGCTTGAGCTTGGGGTTGAAGCTTCGGCCACATGAGCAGGTGCTTGTTTAGTGCAAAAACAGAAAGGGGTTTCGCAAGACATTGTGTATGCCTCTACGACGTTTCTTAAAAACCAAAAAAAATATTCCACAATTGAGAAAGTACTAGCGACGTTGCGCTTGGCAGTTGCGACCTTTATTGTACGGGGTTGCGACCTTTCTTGTACGGTGTTGATTTATTGAGTGCATTCTGATCACCAAGCTCTTGTGTATTTACATACATAACATGAAGTTGGTAAGTAGCCGACTTGCTTGTACTGGAAAGGATTTAGCAGAATTCAGTTTTGAAATACGGTTCACCCCAGGTAGGTTGAATGTTGCTGCGGACAGACTATCTCGGTGGACCTCTGCTCCTGGTATCGAGACAGGGGGTTAAAAATGGGAACGCAACCGTGCACCACCAATTTTGTGCACCAATAAGCCCTGAATCGAACGCCTTGGATCTCTCCGGACCTACACCAATCAGCCCTGCGCCACTCGGCTTTGTCCTCTTCCGGCCTTGACCACCACCAGGCCGTGGATCGAATATGACTTCCAGTTCCAGGCATCGTTAAATTACGTAATTTTACGTTCACCGCATCTGAGGTTAGGTTTCACTTTCAGATAGCATAGTTCTGTTCCATAATTTATCGTCCTTCGACAAGTGGCCGTTCGACCGAGGGCTGGTTCGACCCACGGCCTAGATACGGACGGCTTGAAGTGTTGAAGGCTACGTTCCGGAAGGCAGGAATCATGATGGTCCATTACATCCAGGGCAGTGGTGGTCCATGGGAGCGCTGCCGTAGCCCAAAAATTTGACTCTTAAATCAGCCCAAAAGCCAATGCCAACCCTCTACATGCAATAGAAATAGTCAGTCTAATACCTATGCAGCTGTTCTTACTTGCCTCATCTCGCCACACCAGTGGGGGTAAGCGTGGAGGTTTAGCCTCCAGAAGAACGGACAGGCTGGAGAGGTAGCAGTGTGGCGCAGGGCGTTCTTTATCGAAAGTGGGGAAGGGGCTAGGCTGCATGGAATAGAAATATTTTGGGGTTTAGCGTGTGGGTTACGACCATTGTTTTGGCGGCTTGCAGGTCACTGGCTCGCTGGTTTACATCCATGAAGGAATTTAGTCCCTGTGGCTTTCAGCAAGTAATCATGTTGGCTAATTTGCTCTGCAGCATGCTTGCGCACGGGGTGAAGTATGAAAATTATGCTGGTATTGGGCAATGCTGGGTTATTTCAGTCGTCCCGTGGTCCATTACATCGTGGCCGTTAAAAATTACCAATCATTACCTGCCAGGTTAATTTTAGATGATTCGCCTGGGCCAGGCGGTTGAGAGTCTCTGTTCATAAACCTGCGATTGCTGCAAAGGTTATTGTGGAAGAGTTGCAAAAGTGAATGGTTGCCCTCGATCCCATGTACCTACAACAACGACGAGTGCTCATTGAGGGATAGGCCTATTATTTCCGATCTGAAAGGGTATAATTTGTCTGCCAACTTTGAGAGGAGACTTTCTTACAAATTAATGAGAATTCCAGGCAATTTGCCGTGTTTAGAAATATCAAATGTTATACGCTGACAGCAAATTGTTCAATGTGAGGACAGAAGAGTGAGAAGTGTATTATTGTTGTTTATCGCTCGTAATTTCTCGACACGACTTATGTGAAAATGAGGAGGTTGTGTCTCTGCACTCTGCAGACTGCAATGTTTGGCTGCTTTGGCAGGTATCCATATTCCATCATAATACTTTGATAGAATTGAAAGATTTATCTCCTCCTAAAATGGAACTTGCCCAGTTGCTGAGGAAACCATTTTGATTGATAATCTGGCTGAAGTTGCTTAACCCATTGAAGACAACTTAGACAAGAAAGTGCGATTGTGATTTGTGAACAGTGACCTATGGAGTCAGAATTAGTTTTTATGTGTCTAAAACCACCTCTTAAATCAATCCTCTATTAATTTATTTACCACTTAAAATCAGCAAATACAAGTATACTTAAAGAATACCTAATATATTCACAGACTTGTTTAAAAGTCTTAAACCATAATATTCTTTCTACACAAACAAAACAGTTTACCAGGGTGCAGAGGGGGGATGCAGCGTCGCCAATATATGGGTTTTTAAGCCCTAAGCGTCACCAGGTAATTTAAGATGCGTTGCCGGGTAATTTTTAATGAATTTATTAAACTTATTAGTCTAACATACATGCCACACTCAGGATGATGTATGTTTTTGGTGAATTTTCCCGCGCATTTTCACTTTTTTAAGCTATTGCTGTGCACAGTTGGCGCAATGTAATGAAAATTTATTATCTTTGCGCATGTGTTCGCGCAATCCCGGCCATCTTTATTTTAGAAGAAATTTTCTCCAAAGTCATATGGCAACACTGAACACCGTCTGTTTACATTTCGTATGTATAACAGCCGCAGTTTACGATTACCGTACATTCCATATCCGACAAGGCGGACAACCGGAAGAGTCAGAAGTAACCCGGACATGTCTTACATTTTATTATTGTCAGTTCGACTCTGCTCTAATGCGACCGAAACTACGCAATCGAAAAAATGTTGTTTACATTTTTTGCGGGAACTCATCGCAACTGATTTCCGGACAAGCTTCGCTGCATCGTAATCCATCCAACGTACCGAAAACCTTACTTTTTTTCTAAATAGTTGGCTGAAGACTGAGAAATATATTAAATGCAAGAATTTCATTCTAAATGTTTCGGCAAGATCTTCTGAAGGCAAAAATTTTGCCGATAATGCGTCGCCATAGGTCTTTAAATCTTCGTTCACTCTCTGCACAGTGGTTCCTGACTATGCCATACATGGTGCAATTCTATAGGTTATTCAAAAGAACCTGGTCTCATGTCATTTTGAACCGATCGACACTTCTTTACGGACCGAGGACCAATCATGTAACACAACCTTACCCGGCAAAAGCTTTCTTGCTTCTGAAGAAAGGAGCGGTTTGTCAGCTGAGCTGACACTGGCCGTGGGCGGGCCTTATTTGAATTTGAACACATGCATCCATTTGAAATCCTAGACCCATAGGGCCATAGTATACGAGTCAAAGAGCCTAAATTTTTAATATCTATATAAAAAATGTACATTTCTGCATTGATTATAATGCTGTTAACATTAACAAACTTTGAAGTATCTCTAATGCAAGAAATACTTGCTTAAACAATTTTATTTTCATTTTAAGCGACTGGATGCAAAAATCGGTCGCAAGAACCAACATAGCCCGGAACAACTGTAATTTTGATTGATGTTAATTTCTAAATTAAAATGTATTTAGCCAGTATTTCTTGCATCAGAGATACTTTCAAGTATTTAAATGTTAACAGCATCAAAATCCACGTAGAAACTTAAACTTTTAATAGGTTTTACATGGAAATTTACACTCCTAGTCCAAAGAACTGAAAGCGATTTGAAATAAAAAATGATAAATGAATCGATGGCGCTTTCTGGCACCTTCTGTCTCAGCTGTTTGCAGTTTCAGTGCATTTTTTTAGCATAAGTTGCCAATACGTATTTAATGTAGTCTTCCCTTGTTAGAAAACTTACAAAATAACCTTGAATTATTGATTGCTAATTTCTTGCATTAGGTAAATGTTTATGATTCAAATTGATCATAGAAGTTGTACCCATAGAAGTACAATTACCCATAGAAGCTTCACATATTACAGATGCCAGCGCTAGCAGCGGCAAACAAATGAACTACTTTATTGTTAGTATCTTCAGTCTTCACTAATAATATAATAAAATTGTATTCTGTTTAGGTCCGGTCTCTTTAAGTGTTCCAGCAACATATTTTCCATTACTCATTTTTTAAATGTATTGACTTGTGTTGCAGTGAGAAATTGAATTGTTCGAATTCTAAACAAAGGTGGCACGCCTGTATTCAGATGCCAGCGCTAGCAGCGGCCATCAAATGAACTACTTTATTGTTAGTATCTTTACTAATAATTTATTAATATTGTATTCTGCTTAGGCACAGTCTCTCAAAATGTTCCAGAAAAACTTTTCCATTACCAATTATTTACATTTATTTGTTTGTGGTGCAGCGAAATATTGCTTTTTTGTCTCCCACGTGTTCTTGTGTGTGACGTCACTGCTAGCCATATGTTTACATATGGCTAGCGTGAAGATGGGACCAGTTTGGCATTGAAATGGATGGTTATTTGTGAATAATATTTTTGATTGTGATATTATAACATATTTCTTATTGTGAAATAATTTTGATTGTGATATTGACACTTGACAGTAGTGTCAACATTTGAATATCAAAGTTCTAACATCATGAATTACAAGGTAAGAGTGTAAGGACTTGGCAAAGCTAGAATTATGGCTGAGGCTTAACCAATGTCATTGTCATTTTTTACGTCATTTATGTCATTGTGGAACCAACGTAAGTAACTAAGGAATTTCCCAGTTCAAATATTTATTGATTTATTACTATCAATTTCGAAACTCCACATATTTCTAAAGGGAGTTGTGATGAGACCATGGGGTCAAACTGTTGAGTTTAGACAATTACAACTTGCAAGAGGGGCCCAAGTGCCAAGGGCATGGGGCCTTGCAAAGGGTTAAGACTGCCGCATGGCGGTGGACCGATAAGTACTCACAATAATTCCCTGCCACCATTCTAACATACTAAACAATAAAGTAGTGCATTTGCTTGCCGCTGCTGGCGCTGCCATGATGCCATCTGTGTGTGCCTGTGTGGGCACTGCCATCTTTGTTTTGACTTCTGAATTCGAAATCAAAGCCCCCAGTTTCAAGTCCTTAAGAGCCTGAAACATATTAAAAATGTATGTTTCTGTATGGATTTTAATGCTGTTAACATTGGGAAACTTCAAAGCATCTCTCATGCAAGAAATACTGGCTAAATAAATTTTAATTTAGAAATGAACATCACTTGAAAACTGAGCAATCCAAGCAATCAAACTTGGAAGAAATCCTAGGTTTTGAAGTGAGTCATTTTTATCAAAATAAAATTGTTTAACCTAGTATTTCTTACATGAAAGATACTTTGAAGTTTCCCAATGATAACAGCTTTAAAATACATGCAGAAACATAAATTTTCAATATATTTTAGGCTGAAATTTAGGCTCCTAAGGACTTAAGACCAGGGCATTTGATTTGAAATTCAAAACAATCCAGCTGCTGCAGCTAACTCAGTCTAGCTGCTGACAGGGCTTGCCCCTCATTCAGTTTTGAAGCAGTTTTTGATTGGGAAGGTGCTAGTGTGTTCACTGTGTTGTGCAGTGAGGCAGTTGGTCTGTAAAGAAGCCTTAAGCAGTTCAAAATGTCATAAGACCAGATTCTTTTATATGACCTATAGAATTGCACTATGGGCCATCCCAACACCAATTGATCTTGCACAGGTCAACATTCTTGTCCAGGGTGCATCATATGCTGTGCCCTCTTTGACACTGGAGCTCAAGTAATTAATTGAAATCAATTCAAGTAATTAATTGAATTGATAACAGCTTTTTAGCACATTTTCTCATTTATGGAAAAAAGGCGCTATTGTGCTTATCATGTCCATCTGTCTGTCTGTCCGTCTGACTGCGACTTCACAATTTTGTCAATGAGAAAATGCACTCTCTGTCACTCACTGCAGTGAGTACTGAGTTATATATTTTTTATCATAATTCCTGAGCTTTCTTCTAAGCCTATTTTTGTATACCATGATTTTGTCTTAAAATATTTATGTGCATACATTAGCAATGAATTTCACAAGTCAAAAAAATTACTAATTGTATTTTATATGGAATAAAGAATTCAAATTGTCAACATCTGAAATGTTTGTGATATCTATACTGGGATTGTGTATATTGCTCATAAGTATATATATATTCTAAATCATGCATTAAATTGTCTTCAACATATTATTTTCAGATCTTCACAGAATATGATAGTGTCTATTGAACTTCATTTTTGCTAAATTAATATCATAAAATCACAATGAAGAAAATTTGGTTGTTAAAGTCTTTTTCTGATCATGATAAATCATATGAAAGTAAATTGCAAGAAGCTGGATTCAATGTTCAGCTCATACCTGTAATTTCATTTAAAAATGTCAATTTGGATGCCATTAAATCTTGCCTTCAGTGCCCAGATGATTACTCAGGAATAATATTCACCAGCAAACAAGCTGTGAAAGCTGTCCAGGAAAAATATTCTGTGCTTTCAGTGGATCAGCACAAGAGTTGGCTTTCCAAGAAACATTTTGTTGTTGGTGAAGTGACAGCCAAAGCAGTCCATGAAAGTCTTGGGCTCAATACACTTGGTTCTCAGTGTGGAAACTCTAAGCAGCTTGCCGAGTTCATCATTTCTCAAGTTCCAGCTTTTGAGAAGCCTCTGTTGTTCCCATGCAGCAACATAAAGAAAGATGATCTTCCCAAGTTATTAGCCTCCAATGATCGAGACTTCAGAGCTTTGACCTGTTACAAAACTTTACCTCATCCTAATTTGAAGAGTTTACTCCAGTCTGCCATCAAAGATGGGAGAATGCCTGATGTGATGGTATTTTTCAGTCCTTCTGGAGTAGAATTTACCATTCCAATTCTCAGAAACCTGGGAGTATCAATGACTGGTATTTCATTGGTTGCTATTGGTCCATCAACTAATGTTGCACTGGTGACAGAAAACCTGCCTGTAGCAAGTGTGTGCAATGCTCCCACTGTTGATGCTGTGCTTTATTCTATTAAAGGACTCAATCTGTAATATGTGACTCAAACAACTGTGTTTATATATTTTTTCCTAGCTCTCAATTTATCATCTATTGCATTGTACAAGAGCATAAGGCATTATTTTATGCATAGTTATTTTTTGATGTTTTGCAAATTAAATTTATTGTATGACATTATATGCATTATTAGTACATTGACAATATCAATGCAGGAATGCATGTGTATTATTCCCAGTTTGAACTTGCAAATGTTTTAGTATGATAAAATTTACAGATAGAAATTTTAGTGAATATTCTTCAAGTAAAATGATTTTTAATCAGTTTTTCTCTCCAGCTATGAAAGCTTTGAAAATCAAATTTCCCTGTCTGAATTTTGTGTCACTCCACAAGTTCCAAACTAACACCAGTTCAGACTTGATCATTCATTGCATAACTCATTGCTATACAAGTATGTATATGAATAAAAGTAAATACCCTTTTCTATCACTGATCTGATGATCTTCTTTTGACTGCAATGCTAAAACAAAAATTTTAATGAATTTGGTTATTGAAATTAAAGCAGCACTTACAGCGATTAATATCATAGCTTCTCTGGTGTTGCTTTATAAGAAAAGCCCTTTAAGAAACTTTACAAAAAAAAATGCTTTTTTTATGAAAAATACTGAAGCACTTTGGAGGAGATCCATGGCTTTGGAAATTCCATCACAGCATAAAGATTCGCCTTAGGAAAAGTTGAACATTGCTATTATATGATCATGGAAGCATCAAAAGATACTAATGACCCAAGTATAGACACTGCACCTGTAGCTGAACTTGAGATAAAGAAAGGAAATTCAAATTTGATGCCTTGTGCACTCGTTGTGAGTGATTGGTCTGCCACACTTTCTTCATGCCTCTTGCACTGTTTTGATGAAGGGAAATACTGTGATCTCATCATAAAATTCTCCAATGAAAACTATGTCAAGGTAAGATTAATCACTTTTTGCATTTTCATAGTTAGTTTCATTTTTTTTTTTTTGTGAGTAGTATATGGTCACGTCAAATAATTTTTCATCCAACCTTATAGCTTATACCCATGAATTTTTTGTTTGATCCAAATGTTGAGTTTATTCAGTTATTATATTCACTATAAGTTTATTTAATTGGTCAATAATAACACTTACCCTCAAATGATAGCTCTTATTTTTTCTTAAATTAGAACAATTTAATATTTTTTTGTCTCAAGTCGGTAAATAAATTATTGACAAATTCTAAATGTTTGTCTGGTGGGATACATCTCACTTCTGTTCCTGGTCTTTTGACAATAATATTTAAGCTGTGTTAATTAAGGCCAATAAGTTCAGTAGCTTTGAAATAACTTAGACCTGCATTGAGGTGTTGGGGCAGCACAGTCTGGCACCACCAATGCGGTTATTAGGCCAATTACTTGCTAACTTCTAAATCTAATTAGTTATATGCTTACCGTTTTCAACTCTTATCTTCGCAAGCAACAGTAGGAACATCTTTGACAAAATATAGATTACCTACTGTTTTTCAACTTGGGATGTATATAGCCATTTTTTCAGCTGAGATATATGTTCAACTTACTCCTCCCTGTATTTCTTCATTAATTTTATTCAGTAACTGTAGGCTTAAGAGCAAAATTTACTTAGCATTGTCATTTGCCCTAAAATTTGCGGTAATTCAATATAAAAGTTTCTTGGGTTCAGCTGCATGCAAGACT
Source organism: Hyalella azteca (assembly GCF_000764305.2). Classification (NCBI taxonomy): domain Eukaryota; kingdom Metazoa; phylum Arthropoda; class Malacostraca; order Amphipoda; family Hyalellidae; genus Hyalella; species Hyalella azteca. The sequence continues at coordinate 19,965 of NW_025943295.1, read as the reverse complement.
GTACTTCTTTATTTGGTCTGCTCTTAACCCTACCGAAATTAACTTATACGCATCTTATGTGAAACCTACGGTTTGCGTTTCTACTCAGGTCCATGCTATTGTTTGCGTATCTACTCAGTATTTGCGTTTCTACTCAGGTTCATGTTTCTACTCAGGTCCATCGCGTGGTGCTAGAGTCTTGTTGCTCCCTGGCTCGTGTTGGCGTGACTACTACGACCGCTCCCCATGTGGTTCACGCTCATCCTCACGTCACTGCCGACCTTTTGTGTCCCCTCATCAGGTCAGATCTTGATGAAAAAATATCGTTATTGATGAAATAAATCTATGAAAACCTAAAAACGAGAGTCTGATTTCTGATTTTTTCGCGGGCAATGTGTCGCTTTCATCATATCATAACATAGTGATGTCGGCGCTAAAGAGTAGGCCTGATGTGGCCTGTCGCCGAATCTTGAACTTTTCGTGACTTGTTCATAGAAGATCTAAATCTTGTCATTTGATCGGATTTTTTCAGGACTGACGATAGTTTGAAATAGCTACCAGACTTCAACCGGGTTCGATATGGTGCTAGGCATTTCAAATCTGAACATATATTTTTCCATAGCTTTATCTAGTCTGTTCTTGAACGCGTTCATACTTGGAGCTCCAACGATGTCATCGGGGAGGCTGTTCCACATGTCGGTGATTCGAAGCGAGAAGAAATGTTGTCGCGTGGAGAAGTTGCAGCGCAGTTTTTTTTAGTTTATAGCCGTGGCCCCTGGTGTTGGTTCTTGTTTCAAATTCTACATATCGCCAACATACCAAATAATCATCAATAAGAAAACTAAGTTTGGTTCGTTAGGGAAGTTATTTCATATTGATTCATAAGGTCTTGCTTCAATCGAGTTCATATGATTCAAGTCATTGTTAATAAATTAGTACTACTAATGAAAAAAAGTTATCTTCAACAGGTTCCTCTACACCGGCGCCATTACGTTGAACACGGATCTTTTACGTCTGGCTCGCCTCATCAAACTCACTCTGTTGCTTGATTGCGTGCGCAAACTTGGGTTCGTTGCCTGCCGATTCTTGGAATTTTTATTTGGAAATATTTCTCCTAAAAATGTTTACCGTTAAGCTGATTTGTTCTGGAACCAAATAGGACCCTCAGGTGGTCTAAAATTTATCGATCATGTACATTTTATCCAATTTATCAGGTCTTCGTACAGCACGTCATTAGACTCCGACTTTGACGAAGCCATAACTGGAGTATATAATTCACTTGAAACCCCGTCACCTTTATTGCACACTCAACGTGAACACTCTGAAAATTGTGATGCACTCTGCACTGAAGTTGAAGTTCCATCGAGCGATGCAGAGTCTTGCGAGACGTCCAACGCCATCGTCGAGGAAATTGATGCAGTTGCTTCCATGAGCGGAAAACGGTCATCTGATTCGACGGCTAATTTTTCTTCCAAAAGTATACCTAATGTTACGTGTGAAAGTCAATTTGACTGTACCTCTAGGGAAAGAGAGGTAATGAATGCGAATAACTTGTTTTCTGATACGTCGACGAAAGTAAACGGAATGAACTCGTATGGACCCACCCCATCTTTGGAACCAAAAAATACACAGGGTGGTCAACCAGGTTCACTTGTTGACGGCGACATAACGCCGCAGACTTGTAATCCGAATTCGAATGTGGAACACAGCGACAGGACCATAGATTGTCGTTCTATCACTACGTCGCCAGTCAATGCTGAACTCGAATCCCATACTCGCGAGATTGATTCGAGGGAAGTCAACAACGTTCGCAATTCCGAAAGAATAACAACGGAAATGATTTCATCGTCGAATACATCCAAGGGTTCTTGTTCTTATTCTTCCGAAAATGAGGCTGACATAATGCATTTTTCAAACAAAATACTAAATAGTTTGCCCGTCCAGTCCACTGTCTCTCATCCTTCAAGTTCAGTCTCCATATTTCCAAACATGCCAACATCTGAACCGACGATACCTGCAGTCAATTCGCATTCTGATCGCGTTTCAAACACTGGTATCAACTCACAAACTGAGTCAATCGTGAAGAATTCTCAGTCTTCGTGCGAAGCGGCATTTGACGCTCTCCTGCGAGGCAAACTCACCAGCCCTCCATCAACTAAGCCTACATCTGCAGTCGGAAGTTCAAGCGTGCCAGCCTTCAGCGCCACCGTCAGGCAAGGTAAACAACGAAATGTTACTATATTCAAGCAATCGTTTATGGACAACTTTTTTCTACTTTTTCTTTGATTACGCAATACTCTCGTGAATTGTATTACACTTTCTGTTGCAAGCCGCAGCTCTGATCTAGCACAAGTTCCTTATGTTAACACTCATCTACACATGAATTATATTTTTCTTTGCTAGGAGGTAACTCGAGAGGAGCTTCTGCCTCAAATATCCTTCTGCTTCCGACCAACAGTCAAATTCTGGAAAAAGTAAATGCTGCTGCTAGGTAAGTCCCGATTTAATGTATCTTTATAATAAATTCACCTGTTTTCTTTAAGAAAGCAATAGCTGCAAAGATTATTTTAATTTCCCTCCAAAGCTCTACTACGTACCTATAAAAATTACCAAGGAAAAAATTATAAACGCTAATTGCAGATATCTTGTACAATAATGAACTATTATTGACGAAATCTTAATCTGCCACCGTGCTTCGGAGTCCTTGCCACTTTTTATGACTAAGTTAAATTGATTCGATAAGGCTTGCCGAACTTATCACACCTGTGGACTGTCATTTACACCAGTTCAAGGCCAGCAAGCCATTTGCTGGGCGTGGATAATCTACTTAGTTATTCTTTCGTGGTGGCTTAATAAGCTAACTTCTAAAATTATAGTTGAATCGAATGTATATTGTTCTCGTTAGTTTCACTAAGACCTAATTCGTGTACACAGACGTCGCGGCCGTGCTCTACACTCGGATGTTCCGCGGCCAACACGCTTCCATTTAGATGACCTTGACGAAGTATCAGCGTTCGATCAAACATCTTCTAGTATCAGTTCGAAACCACCTGTGGCTCAGTTCTTCAAGGACTTTTCTATGAAAGATGATGAATTCTCGTCGCCATCTGCTTCTATCTTCCCAGAGACTTTTAACGATGTGACCAAACAGACCGTTTCAAATTACTACACGTCCAACGATTCCAAAAATACTTCAGCGCTCTTTCATAGATCGGTAATTTCAACTTCTGGTGCGTCGCCCATTAAATCTTTGGTGACCACTAAAGACTCGGTAATCGCAAACAAGGAAACTCAAGGTTGTCCGGCTGACCCCGGTGTAGATAATGGGGTTGATGATCATTGTGTAAACAAAGAAATGACATGCGAGGAAGAGAAACCTTTGAAAAAATATAAAAGGTCATATCAAACAGAAGAAGTGTTGGAACTCAGTAATGTAAATTCTTCAAGCAAGACATCTGTTAGAGAAATTAGTGAAATAACTAACGCTAGTAACGTGTCAGTCTCCATTGCGTCAGATACTATAGCTGCTCCAACTGCATCCACGTCTGCTTCATCAATACCTGCCACCGTACAAGTGCTATCAGCACTCTCCAGCCCTCGGAAAGAATTAAAAAATTCTTTCAATTGCTATGAAATCAAACCCCGTGATAACCAATCTTACGAAGTCGTCCCATCATCCGTGTCTGTGAAAAGTAAATTCTCGCACACCGTTGAAGCCAGTCCGAGTGAACTGAACAACCATACGAAGATTATAACGGAAGTTTTGAAGAAATACCCGAACTTAGTCAAAGACAAGAAGAACGTAAAATTGAGAATCTTGAAGCATAGCTTGGCGAAGAAGAGCCCAAGAGATGCAACTGTCGCTCATACAGTAGTTAGCTCTGGAGCCACCGCCACATCTGTCAGACTTTCGACTCGTAAGGTGAATTACGAGTGTTCTAAATGTTCATTACCATTCACATCATTATTTTCTTTGAAAACGCACATCCTCAAAACTCACGAAGAACCATCGGACGTGTTGGAACAAAGTGAGAATAATTTACATCGATTCTTAAGACAGCCTCGACTGTCCAGTAGCCATGCAGATCCCAAAACTTATCAGAGAGAAGCTCATCTCGCCGTGCAGATGAAGTGCAAAAAGTGCGACTTTGAGGCGACGAAAGAGTCGGATTTTACTGTTCACATGCTTACACATTTTACTGTTCACAAGTGTGGTCTCTGTGATTTCGTCGGTTGTACCGAGGATATGCTGCGTCACCATGCAAGCGTTCACAAACTCAACAGTTACGCGTGCAGTTCATGTAGCGTGAGCTTTAAATCTCTTGGAGCTTTGCAAGGCCACGTGCAGGCCAAAGTGTGTCAAAAGAAAAAAGTTGCATCGTTTGCATGTCCCAATTGTACTGAAACTTTTTCAAAGTCTTACAATTTGAAAGCACACTTAAAGGCGCGTCATAAAACAATAAAGTCAAAAATAAATACAACACAAACACCTACATCTGAGATCAATAAGGACGTTTCAACAAACGAAATCGTGACTTCTAGTTTTGCGGACCTAAACTTTGATGCCAGGTACATGAAGCAAAATACTGATGCAGGTACTCGGATAATTCCCAGTGACATACAACATGCGGCAACTGATGGTTCAACGCTAGAAGATGATTCGTGTGCATCTTCTTCGTTTGTTGTAGGTAATGAAGTGAGGCAAGGAACTATCAACTCGAACTCGAGCCTCATCGAAATCGTAGGAACTCCCACCGACTGTGTGATGCCAGTCTTAACAAACCCGTTAGCCCCCGGAACCATCATCGAACTTTTACCAATTTCATCACAGCATGAACACACTGCTCTCCAGTCAACGGCATGGATGTGTGTATCTTATGGACTAACTCCCAATTCTTTCGCTACCCAGGCCCATTCCCCGAACATCCCATTGAAGGATGTACAGGTTTCGAACGTAGCTGACAACAGCGTAACAAACAATACATCAGGGAACGGTCAACCTATGAGCCTGTGAAAACGGCCACTATCAACGGACCGTGAACTTGTCTGATTGAAACTTGGCTTCAAATCGGAGCAAGAAGTTTACACGAGACCGAACTATCAGAAGGTTCAAATGTGAAGCTGCAATTAATGAATAGCCTGTGATATTCATTCCTAGCGACTTCTTAAAAGAAAATAATGCAATAATATGTATATTTTTATCGTTAGAGTACAAGGTGGTGGAATAAAACATGATAACTATGTATGATGATATGGAAAAATATAAAATGGTTGTTACATTTATTGCATACTGATTAACATTATACTTCCTCGTAATATTTTCTTTACACGACAATATCAGTTATCAACTTTGAGTTGGCAGCGATAACCTGATTCCGGCAGACCAGTCTTTCCTCAAAGGCTCTTCTTCATGGGTTTGGGCCAGAGCATGAGCGACGTGGGTTCACTGAGGTCGATGGTATGAGGATCGTGTCTACGCTTAGGGCCTGGCGGGCTGAGGTCTAGCACGAGGCTCAGCTGCACCTGACACGCTTCCGACCACACGCCTGCAGTGAGCAGGACGGTCGTCTGCAGTCTGTAGCAATGGGGCTCGTCTGTGGGCAGCAAGTGAGTAGCTCGCGGTACGACGTACTGAACACACTGATCTGGATAAGCAATCCTGATGCGAACACTGCGAGGCTCAGGCACGTGGTAAAGCTGTGCATCCAACGGGATCGCAAGTAACAGACCCGCCGTGAGCTTATGAACGGCTTCTGAATCTTGACTGGGCTCTGTGATGGTGGCAGACGCCTGTTTTATGGCGCGAGGTTGAACGATGGGCGGCAGAGCAGGCGGCGGGTGGGCTGTCAGAAGTGGCTGTAGCGTCCTGGCCACTGTGCCTGGGCGACGTTCATCTTTTAGCTGATTAAGGACAACCACCTGGAACGGATCTTCATACGCATCGCAAACCTCTTTCTCAGTCAGCCTGTTATTATTTGAAGAAGAAGGTTGCAGAGCATTCGATGCTTCCTTCAGAGGTCGTGCGTGATTGAGAAAGGTTTCGCAAAGCCCCAAGGCAGAACCCGTTGATCCATTGACGACATAAACAAGCTGTAGTGCTAATGCCCGCAACCTTATTCCTCTAGCACAGGCCCTATCTCCAGGACCTAAGCCAGAGAAAGCATGCACCAGGCGGAAGGTGAGGGTCACCAGCTGCTGAACGTTACTACCAGATGACTCCTGCTGCAGCCACGTAGGGCAGCTCAAGAGACGAGTCAACAGAAGTGTGCAGCGTGTGTACAGAGCAGCAAATTGAGCGGCTGCAGACATCGTAGGATCAAGTGCGGACAGTTTCTGCAAATCAGCATACACGGAGAGGTACAAGGTGATACGCAGTTGATTACTTGAGTGCTCCAAACGCCTCAGTTTGCTCAGCGACTGTTGTAGAAAATCCTCCGTGTTGCTGAGGACGTCTGCTACCGAACTTTCGTTGAATGCGGTGTTCTTCACCTGAGAAATGGATAAAAAATATTACGTCCCACCTTTCTTCAAAAAAGTTATAGTAAGATTTAGGAATTCACATAAACAAACGGATTAACTCAATTAACATTGTGTTGAAATGAAAAGATTAGTTTCAAATATTTTTTTGGAAATTCTTGGAATTCCACAATTCATCGCTATAAAAAAGCTCATAACATTCTACAATATCACGAAGACGAAAGGTAGGAGCTATGATTTATGGCGAAACTATTCAATCCAATGTCATAATACAATTGAAATTCTTGAAAATTACGCTCATTGAATTTTTACAGATGCCTGGAAGAAAAAGCTACAGTTCGAAGAACTCTCAAACACGAGATGAATTTTTCTGAACTAGGTTGGCATCTTGACCTTGAGCAGGGGCACGAGATTGGGCAGGGTGTCTCTGAGATATGAATAGTGGCTAAGTGTATGCTCCTCCAGCAGTGGCAGGATGGTGGGAACCTTAGACGCTGCGTTCAGCACCAGTAACAACTGAAAAAGTAAAATTTTTTCACATATTGTCCAATATGTGGGTTCTGAAAAAGTAAAATTTTTTCCACATATTGTCCAAAAAACTGAATTATTATAATTTATCCGATGTAATTTTTTGGAACAGCTGCCTAAAAATCAACGAAATGTCAAATGAAAATGGAACACCAATTACATACAAATTTTCCACTAGTTATCATTAGAGTAAGCAGGTAGCAGAGTAAATTTTGTGCCAGACGTATAGCAAGCTGCTCATGTTTGAACATCTGACCAAGGAGAGAAGTCTCACCTTGCAGATGTAGTGCGGCTGGTGAAGGCTTGGCTCTACAGCATCGAAGTAGGGGTGAGTCAGCAACAGCTGCGGTACCAACCCGGCCACGAGGCTCGCTTGACGACACCCCATGGACACCATGCAGCGCTGGATGCTAGGCACGTCCTGACAAATACAACGCATTTACTGATGTCTCGATAACGACATTGAACGGAAATATGCCCGCTCGTTGAAAATATCAAGTTTGCAGACGGAGAAAAAAATGTTTGTCTGATTTAACCCTTTAGCGAGCAAGCATTGAAATGCCCAAAAATTAAAATTCCAGAAACCATTTCAAGAAAGTAAGAAGTATTATACGAAATATTTATTCGTATGTATTTTTAAAAAAATTTCCTATTGAAGGTTCAAATCGCACTTGAAAAATTCATTAAATGCGGTCAGTACACGAAATTTGTCTTAATTAAAATTTAGTTTACGCAAATGAAAAATTAGTAACATAACAATTTAATGTAATTAAATTTAATCAATTTACCTGATAAATTGATTAAAACCTAGTGATACTTCCATCTTTTGAAAAAATGCAGAAAGAGCGTCAATTCCATCGTCCGAGTCAAAATCTTTATTTATATGCTCATATTTTAATTTGCGGGCATTGCAGGTGGTGGGGCTATGGATGGAACGATGGTCAGATAATTAGTGACTGACTGCTCGAGGCATTATAAGGACGCCTCAAAAAACAAACAGGAAGCCGTGGCGGGGCTTTTTGTGAGGCGATTTCAAGTGATCAAATATGGTAACTTGCCAGTGAAATGGTTAAGAATTAAATATCTCAAATTTGATTCACATAGACCATGTGAACTCGTATGAATAAAACCCCAATGGACGAACTCTCCTGCGAAGATGGGTCTGAGAGGTTTTTCAAAAGATCTCGTCTATTCATACTATTGTTCGGTGACTTTTTTTTTTAAATCGAAGAGTACTCTGTAAAGTAAGATCTTGGTCTCGCTATAGGATTATGATAATGTAGTGCTTTGGAAGTAAACTTGTTCAGCAAGGCAGTAAAGCATTGAAACATGGGCAAGAGCTGTAGCTCAAGATGAAGAGCGACTCACCTGTGGGTACCTTCTTATGTTATCCATGAGGGCGTTGACGGTTGCCAGCAGACAAGCCGTCGTGGCCAGACAACAAGACCCGATGAGAGTGTGGACATTCTCACGTATGCACTGCCAACTGTCCTGCACACCATAAACGCAAGCCATTCAGCAACCTTCAACTCTACAACGATAATCACACACGATCACTTAACTTTTTTCTTTCATAGCATACCATGTTAAATAAATAAAATCGCTAGTAATCGTTCATCATTCAAACCTAAAGTTGGTGCTAGATCAACTTTCTGGAGACTTGAAAAATTCAATGTAAGATGACTAAGCGTTCAAAGTAACGTTCTTAAGACCGTTTGGCATTATTTTTTATTGCATATCTCTTGAAACTAGGCTTTACTCAACTAGCAATACTTGCACAAAATCAGTCGGCTAACAAAGAATCGATGATTTTCGTAATAGCCAAAAATAAATATAAGTTTGATTCACTCTAGTCATAATTGTTGTTTTAGAGTACCCGGAAAATCAGCTTGCAAAAGAACGGTAACTTCTTACTTGTAAGCTGCCTATTTTGCAGTTCAACTGTAGAGATTGTGCCATGAATCAGCGAATATATGACTCAGATGAACGTCTCTGTAAAAATACCTACATTTTAAATTCACCTCTTAGGTGACTGGAGACTCCTTATCTGTAACATTTTAATACCTTGAGTGCATGCAGGATTTCATCCAACTGATCCTCTTGAAGCTTTATGTGTTGAACTATTCGCTGTAGCACCTGAAAAAAACATGCTATTTAGACATGCATCAAGCATTAGCCAAAGTTTACAGTTCACTCTACTTTAGTCGGCAGAATAACATTGTTACAAGCTCATGTACGAGGCAATGTTACACGGTCGTTCTCCTAACTACGTAAAAACTCGTACAGGTAAGTGGCAACACAGTTGTACATTCATTGAATGTATTCCATCTATAATAATATAATGAATATTAAATGAAACGAAATAGCAAAATTCTGTCATGTTAGAAAATTTATGTCGAAAACGAGCGAGTAGCAGCATTACTATCAATTGACAAAACAAAAGTTTCCTTCTCGTGACACACCTGAACAGCTTTCAGTCTGACGTCCTCGATTTCATCGTTGAACATGTCCACCAGAAAGTCCAAGCACTGGTTAGCGAAAATTTCTGAGCCTTCAGCCAGGACCGAGAGAGCGTCCAAACTCGCGCTGCGCACCTCTGAACAAACGTCGAAAAAAATATCAGCAAAATTGCTATGAAAATAGCCTTGTCCTCAATTATTTTACAATCCCAACATATGCTTTAATTTGCTGTAGAACATAAATCAGAGTGGATAATGATTATTTGTACACAATAAATTATTCATTATTCCGCTGGACAAAGCAGTGCTCAATTGTGGTCATTGTGAACATCTCAAATGGTGCGTCTCCAAGCAATTTCTTCTCGACAAAACTCATTAGATTTTTTTTAGTTCAGTTCTTTTTTGCATTTTCAGTTCTCGCAACAAAATATGATATGATACTGATATTAATCCACATATGACCCGCGCATAAGCTCACACAATGACCATCAAGATTACATAATGGTGATCTGCGAGTGAAATTGGATACTATCCGATCGATTGATAGATACCATCCGATCGCTAGAAAGAAACCATCCGATAAAGCCCAAAGCCCGTCAATACCAAGCAACCAACCACGAACTATATAGTTTATCAAGGAAATTCAACTGCCAACCAACCGAGACACTCGTCCTCAAGGCCATGGACGAAGGCGCCAGCGGAGTGCGTGAGACTTGTGTGCTCGGCGCTGAGCGTCTCCCTTACGGTGTCGTCGCCCCAGGCGCGCCCGCTCGACCACTGACCGCTGCTCACCAGCGCTGCCTGACGTTCGTGGTAGCTCAGCTTACGCTGCACCATGACAATCATTAAAAAGACTGGCATAAATTTCATGCTCATTGCAATTAATATGGATAAGCATAAAATCATCATTAATTATTTTTGAGAAATAATGAGCAAAATGAATAACGATCAACTAAGGGAGTCAAAATTTATTCTTCACTATCGACAAAAAGGTTCCGATTTTCTATTCTTTTGCAATTTTGTTGAGAATATCGGCACTCAACAGAGCAGAACAATAAGGCAAACACACAAAATTGATAAATTCAATCACTAGTCTCCAGGTGACGCAACTCAAGCCCATTGATCATTTCACAGTAGAAGTGCACAAGAGAAGGCCGTGGAGGCCAATGCTTCAAGAACCTCTGGATCGAATTTAGAGGCACTATCCTAGTGAAATTAGGCAGTACGTTATAGTAATAGTAACAGTTCAACCACACTTGTTATGCTGGATAGCTAGTAACGCTAATATAGCATCCTAGTTCACTCCCTCTTGCGGCTGGATAGCTAGTAACGCTAATATAGCATCCAAGTTCACTCCCTCTTGCGGCTGGATAGCTAGTAACGCTAATATAGCATCCTAGTTCACTCCCTCTTGCGGCTGGATAGCTAGTAACGCTAATATAGCATCCTAGCTCACTCTCTTGTGACAGGATAGCTAACTAGTAATGCTTACATAGGTAGCATCTTGGTTCACCCCCTCTTGTGGCTGGATGGCTAGTACGGTATTGCTAATATAGCACCCTAGTTAATCCCCTCTTGTGAAGCTGAATAGCTAGTAACGCAAATTTTACTGTCTAGTTGACCCACTCGCATGTTGCTGAATAACTTCTTGTCTAGTGTCTGCAGTAGCACGTTTTGCGACACACCAGGAATGCTGCTCAATGCTCTAGCGGCACTGACACGAACGCGCACAGATATGTCGTTCATGCAGCCTGCAAAATGATATCAATAAATTTTAAGACACCTAGCAAAAAAGTCATAGATGTTCAACACCAAATTGTTTCATGTATTTTCAAAGAGTAATTTCTGTGGAACATAAATTATTCAAAGAGCTACACAGAATCAAAGTGATCTCGTTAACAAACTTTTTACAGGACGAAATTTTTCACTACTAGAAATCATGGGCCTAATTATCTACCACATATCCTAAAGAAAGCGTGATCAGCCAGACGCTCAGGTTCCTCTTCTGAAGAGGAGGTCGGTACCAAGCGGTTGCCATCATTGACAGCGATGGTCTGTTGATGAGTACAGTTGATGAAATCCCTAAACATATAAGGATTCTATAAAAAATATAAACATGCTTCATTAGATAGCATTGTATTGGAATTGTTTCAAATAATTTGGCTATTACAGTTTTCGAGAACGATTGCTATTGCATATTTTAAATAGTTGAATGAGTATTTTCTCTACACTCAAGTTTAGGAACATAATGTTATAAATTCAACTTAATCAAACCTAGAATTTTGTGAATTCTCTTAATTATTCAAGGACCTCGGGTATAGGAAAAAGCTAAACAATAGTACACAGGGAATCCATAGTCCTTGAAGGCAGGCTCATTGTCCTGGATCAAGAACTTTTCTCAAGACAGAAGCTAAATGTGTGCCATGTTCCAATTTTTCTCAAGGCGAAAGTCCAAGACAGTAATGTATTGGTACACAAGATTTCAATGAACAGACGAATATAGCTACAGAATTGCACGGTTTCTAGAGTCGAAGCACGCGGGAATTGAGAAAACCACCTTAAATACTCAGTCTAACGACCAATTAAAACTCAACAACGTTGGGCCCTTGAACAGAATTTAAACAATTTTAAGCATCATTTTCAAGTTCTAAAACATTCTTTGAAAAAATTAGAATAACCAGGATGAGAAAACATAATGAAATGACACAATACTGACATTCAGACATAATATCATCAAAACTTTGGACAGTCTGGCACAATAATTTATCCGAAAATACCTTAATTAGATCAATGGCAGCCTCCCTCACACACTGATAATCGTCGTCAAGGGCCTCGCATACAGCAGTGTATGCCTCAGTGGGCAGCCGAACACCAGCGTCTTCACAGCTCATCTGGCATGAAACAGTTTTATTACGCGGTTATAACTAAGTAATTGAAAACGAAGCTTCAAAAATCAAATTTTCACTGAGGAAATAACACAATTTAAGAACCACAGTTATATGTCTGAAAATAAAAACATGAATATACATCCTTTTATTTTTAATAGAATTTACTTCCAAACTGAATGAAAAGTGACTGCTAGCGTACATGTTGCCAGAGAGAACCAATGTCTCAAAAGTCATGATAATGTCTTGCTGACAACTGTATCAACAAATGAAAGATCAAAATTATGGTAACAGACCATTGCTTTGTAGGCGGCGGTTCGCACTCTGTTGTCGTGGTGAGAAGCGTGGCATAACAGTGCATTGATCACTTCCATGGAAGTGGAAGGCTGGCCATGAGCTCTGTCTTTCTGAAGGCCCAAGCGTGAAGTGCGTTCAGGAATATTCTCCTCCTGGCCTCCAGGACGGCCCACACTACCGCACAATCTGCCAGCAGCTTCCAGGCAGCTGACCTGTACATATAACCTCATTTGCTGGTACAAAGTAAATACTATAATTTACACACAAAAAAATCTATCCACAATGGCTGCTTAATATTTGAAAGATTATGTTTAGTGGTAAACTTTTCTTCTTCAAAAATTCGACAATACTCACTTTTCTACAATAAAAGAATTTCAACTAGAGACTTTTTAGTCAAAGCAAAGGATGTGAATTTGAGACTGATAATGAAGCAATTTGAAATCAAAAAGAATCATGTTTTTTTAAAAGAGTTGAAAAACTTCAATTTCAGCATTCATAGTCAGCCCCAAAATCTATCAATAAATTACAGCAAGATTCCTCTTTGCCTCAAACAGATAGCAAAGCATTTAGAAGCAAAACCATGATTACCGTATTAAAATTAATAATATTGCAAGTTATATGAAGCTAGAAAATTGGATGCATAACCAGAAAATATCTCATGGGTCCAATTTTAGAAATTTCAAAAGAACAATTATACATGACATAATCATGCCTTCACAAAGTGGTGCTGATGTGTAGCTAGCCCAGCAAGAGCAACTTTGAGCACTTGGTGTCTGGAAGACTTGAGTGCTGCAGTGGTATTGGCTACAGGAGTCTCCATGAGAGGTGTGAGAAGTGCCAGGGATGTTGCAGCTCTAACTGCAAGACTCAGCACGCGGTTGCAAGGTGATGCAGCACTGAGATTGTTGCTTGTTGGTAAAGTCTGGCTAACAAGAATCTGCCGGTGGTGTTCTTTCTGCAGCCAAACGCTCATGCATTGACACAGACAGTCGACAGCACTATTAGCAAGCTGAGGGTTGAGAAAAAAATTAAGTTGTCTTGGGTCCATAAATTATTAGTTTATTTGAATCTCAACAGTTTTCCTCAATAAGTTCAGAAATTGAATATTCATTTAATAAGTTTCTGAACAAGTTTAAAAGAATGGTCATGGGAAATACAGCTTAGCTTTTTTATTGTTCTTCATTCAGCATTTGAAATGGCAAGAGAAATGGAAAAGAAAATTACCTGTTCCTTAAATTTCTCGCCAGCAATTGCTGTAGTGATGACTTTTGGTAGAACTGCTACAACTTGTGCCAACACATCTTGAGTTGATACAGGACAAGCAGGAGATTCTCCAACAACAGATATAGTTAAATCTTCATCTTCTACCTGCTCACTTTCAGTGGAGGATGCAAGCCTTTGCAGAAGAGACAACAGTGCCTCTACTGCTTCATGCTGAATGTCCATCTAAATTAAACAAAAGCATCAAGTAAAAATTGCCTTATAGTAGAATATGTGTGATTAAAAAATAAAAATTTTACATCAGAAAATAATGGCATTAATAACTGAAAGTTAATCTGTTGCTGTAGAAAAAAAAATTAAACTAACATGAAGCAGAATTCAAATGTCAAAAACTTACATTGAGAGGGACAGCATAGTGAAGAGTTAATAAGCCAGCTAAAACACATGTATTGCTGGTGTCCAACAAGCAAGCTGGAGTCCATTCTGCCAGTGTTTGTTGTAACAGCAGCTCTGCAGAATGCAACTTGCTTGGCACTCGCCCTGGCAGTACCAGCGTCTTTGCAGGCCGGGGGCCTTCTTCCTGGAAACATCGAGTTTAATTTAATTGCATAAGAAATAACTTGCACAACTGAAACCTCAAATAAATTTGGCATGGATCAAAACATGAAATGAAAATTTATAGCACTAATAAGAGATGCTAAAAGTCACAAGAAACATTATGAAAAAGGTAAATAACTTAAATTCTACAAACAAAATTTATGAAAATATTATTAACACCAATAGACATTAATAACAACTTGCAATAGACAACATTAACAACTTGTACATCACCCAACCTTGCTCAAGATAGATTATCACTTAGATTACACATTCCAATAATTCCACAAACTGTAACAGATTTTTAAACATAATTACTTTTGATACAAGAAAGCCCTGTTCAAGCCTAAATTCAACACTTATTCCATAATATGATTACAGAAGAAAGAAATATAAGTTGTGTAAGTGTTGATCATCAGGCATTGGCTGCATTGATTGCAAAACGCGAGCATCAGAATGGATCATTGGGTATAAGCCACATAGATCGTAAAATGCGTGCATCCATGTCAATCATCAGGTATTGGCAGCATCGATCGCAAACCTCAAGTGTCAGAATTGATCATTTGGCATCGGCCGCATTGATCGCAAACCGTGAGTGTCAGAATTGATCATTGGGCATCGGCCACATTGATCGTAGAATGCATGCATCCATGTCGATCATCAGGCATCAGGCATCATCAGGTATAGAGAACTGTGGTGGTGCAGTGGTGAGAGACTCTGTCTCTCGCACCCTGCTCCCGGGTTCGAGTCCCACTGAGGACAAGTTCTACCGGGAAGCTCAGCTCTAGTGTTTATTTAAAATGATTTATCACAAGCTGCTTTGTTATCCATTGTCAGTGCCGTGAGGCTCTCTCAATGCAAGCACTCAAATACATGCACTTAGAACCATAGGAACTGCGCGCTACACCAAGTAGAGTAGTTCTGGTGTCTCTGAGCGAGTATGCTTGGGTGCTCAAATGTAGCTCTCACAGGCGCCGTAACTGCGCGCTACATTGCGTAGTTCAGGTGGCTATGAGCTCTAGTGACAAACCAGAGATTTTTTAGAATCAGTTCATTTTTAATTTCCTCATTTACTCAAGATTTTAACCAATTTCATAAGTATGATAATGCTGGTATCCAAGATACTTTACTGGTCTACTTATAGGACTCAAAAATGAACTTGAGACAGAGTCTGAAAAACTCTCTGCTTTGCCACTATGACGCACGGCGGTGGACCGATAAGTACTCACAATAATTCCCTGCCACCATGCCCCGACCTATGTTGTGCCATACTCTACAGACTGGTTCAATGCTTGTTAGCCAGTATACAAATTTCTATAATTCTTTTTTTTTCAAATTTTAACCTTTTGCAGGTTTAGACTATTAGGAAAGAAAGAATGCCTATCAAGCCTTGTTATTTAAGCATCATTGTAATATTTTACCAAGCTGGAATGTGGAAAGGTAAAGATAGGTATTACCTATTTTCCACACTTGAAATAAAAAATGTAATATTAAAATGAATGTTTTAATAAAATTTTGTATTTTTTAACTTTGTACACAACTGCCAGTCTGAACTGCACCAGATGCCAGGCCAGTTTTAATCAGTAGCAGCATTATGATTATACACAGTACTACAGTAGGCCTAGGTACACACTTTGACAGACTGTCTGACACTAACTGACTAACACAGCATAGCCACATAGGCAGTTTTGGCTAATTCAAGATTGAATTTTGCCCAATTTTTCATTTAAAAATTGTTCCTGATTTGAGATCTATAGACAAAGTAGCTCAAGCACAAAATTAGAGTACCAAATTTTTAATTGAACCCATAGTGGCAAAGCAGAGAGTTTTTTAGACTCTCCCTCGAGTTCATTTTTGAGTCCTATAAGTAGACCAGTAAAGTATCATGGATACCAGCATTATCTTACATAAGAAATTGGTTTAAGTCTTGAATAAATAAGGAAATTAGAAATAAACTGATTTTAAAAATCTCTGGTTTGTCACTATGATTGAACCACAACACTTTAGTTTTAAAGAAGCTTCAAAACAGATGGTGAGATGGAAAATCTCAAAGATACCAAGTTAACCGTTAATGTATTTCCAAAAATAATTTAACGTACCACAGTTTGGGCATACTCTGCTAAAGCACGTTTTTTAACATGAGTTGCCATAATCCAAATTATTCGATGGTCAAAGCATTAAAGAATTAATACGCATCAAACTTAACACAAAACTAACTCAATTCGTTTGATCTCGACTATTGAGGAAATGCCCTACCTACTTCGCGGACTTCTTCCTGGCATGACCGCTTTGCGGAATTACGAGAGAACGGAACATTTAAATACATGTATGACGGGATGCTAATTTCGTGGTATATATATATTTTTTTTGTTTACTTGTACGTTTTATTAATCCTGTGCTAGGTTAGTGACTATTCAATTGTTGGTAACATTTATTTTGTGACTGCAACAAGGAATCTCATTTAACCGTGATATTATTTTGTTTACTATAGGGTATAATTTATTTATGACTAAGCAATGTGTAAACGAATCTTTATTTCGCGACCGTAATATAGAATCTCGTCTAGCTGTGGTATTTGTAGGATTTAGTTAGTGTCTTGGGACGAGACAAGGTGTAGCTCCAACGTGATTGGTTGAGCTGCTCCTAACCTCGTTATAACGCGCGCTAGGTAGTCGTGGACGATGGAGAGTTTGGTCTCTTTGGAATTAGTTTAAGATTTTTAGATTTTTAACTGTGATTAGATTGCCAAATAATTACAAATATGTTGACTTTATTGTATTATATTATATTATCTATTTTTTGCACTAAGGAAGTGTTTACAGTCTGTTTTGTACATTGTAAACGGGGTGTTGAGGTAAGCTCATTTTGGCTGAGTTACCCCCTCGTTGTGTGCGCTCGGAAGTTGTGTGTGCTCAGTGTTGCTGGGTTGGGGTGAACGGTTTCGACTCGAATGAAGCAGAGCCAACTTTGGGCTTCCAAGAAGAAACTCCCTCGCAGTTCTGGGCATAACTCTTAATGAGTTCCACTAACGGACTAATAACGGCAGAGGTGGAGTTATTGGATAGTTCCAGGTTTTGGCTGCGTGGGGCGGTTAACAGCGTTCAATTTGCACCCTCGAGGTAGAGGCTAATAACCTCTGCGCTCGAGTGAATTGTCAGCGGCTTATTGGAGGCTTGTACCCTTCAATAGTCGTACTTTTGAGGCGTAACTGCCACCACCCCGGTTCTGTGTTCTGGGCAGTGCTTTAGTGCTCGAACCCCTGATCATTGCGTTGATTGTCGGCATTGTGGTCAATGTGGTGCGGCTCGTACCCGTATCCTCGCTGTCCACTCCTGTGAGGTTGTTAGTTTTGTGCTACGGCTCGTACCCGTACCCTTGCTGTCCACTCCTGTAAGGTCGTCAGTTTTATGGTACGGCTCGTACTCGTATCCTTGCTGTCCACCCCTGTGAGGTTGTCAGTTTTGTGGTACGGCTCGTACCCGTATCCTTGCTGTCCACTCCTGTAAGGTCGTCAGTTTTGTGGTGCGGCTCGTACCCGTATCCTTGCTGTCCGTTCCTGCGAGGTTGTCAGTTTTGTAGGGCGGCTCGTACCCGTATCCTTACTGTCCATTCCTATGAGGTCGTCAGTTTTGTGGTGCGGCTCGTACCCGTATCCTTGCTGTCCGCTTTTGTGGTCCTCAGTAGTTTATTAGGATTTCTCGACGTTGTATCTCTGAGGCTGAGACCCTGTTTCCCGGAGCTTTTGAACCTAATAAATTGTGTACCTTGTACATAGGAATTGTGTAACGCCCAAAGATCACCAATATATTACGAAAAGTTCCTCGTGTTTATTCCTCCCCTCTCCAACGTAAGGGAATTTAGAGCCGGACCAAAGAGCGACTCTTTAGCCCTTGTGTTAAAACCAATATGCAAGTCACCATCAAGTCGGCACGCTACCCGTAACTATTTCGACTTCGCGGCGGTGTTTCCGGTTACACATGGTTGAACTCATGGCAGAATTACATATACTGTAGTATATGTAGTATTCGAGTCCGGCCGTAAAATTGTCCGTTCGAAGTTGAATCACAAAAACTACAGAGTTGGTACTTTGGGTCATGCCATGACCGGTCATGGTAATGCTTCGGGTCGGGAGCGCAGCCGTGCACCACCAATTTTGTGCACCAATAAGCCCTGAATCGAACGCCTTGGATCTCTCCGAACATCCACTAATCAGCCGTGAACCACTCGGCTTTATCTTCCTCTGGCCTCGCATAGAACCTGCCGTGCACCACCAGGCCGCGGATCGAAACTGACTTCTGGGCATCGTTAAATTACGTAATTTTACGTTCACCGCATCTGAGGTTAGGTTTCAGTTAGCATAGTTCTGTTCCAAAATTTATTGTCCTTCGACAAGCGGCCGTTCGACCGAGAGCTGGTTTGACCCATGGCCTAGATACGGACGGCTTGAAGTGTTGAAGGCTACGTTCCAGAAGGCAGGAATCATGATGGTCCATTACATCCAGGGCAGTGGTGGTCTTCGGCAGGCGACCCCTTCGGGTCATGGGCTTACATGGTCTTCAACGCTCTATCACGGTATCACACATGGTTGAACTAGTATCAGGTTGACCCATCCCATCAGAAGCCCATTTTGGCGGATGTAGTTCGTTGCTCAGTAGTTCGTCACCATTGTTGAACTGTATAAGGTTGACCCACGAGAAGTTCCGCCTTTCAGTTCAGCTTTCTTGTTGCGTCACTGAGGTCGAGAGAGAGTCAGCGGCGTTCATACGGTAATTCGGTAAACACCTTACGATTGTGCTCTGTGATTACTAGAATTCCTCTGAGATTAACGTAAAATTTTCCTCCGTGATTAACGTAATACTCAGAATACCCACACATTTATCAACTTGATTTTGAATTTGCTTTTCTGTATACTACGCGTATATAAGTTAAGTGTCTAATTTAATTTTCAAGAACCCGGCTGGCTTTCTCACCCCTCCCCCCTCCTCTTCTCTTCATGAGAAGAGGCAGTAGGTAGGAGTAGGCCTGCGAGCCAGCTCAAACCATTATTTATATTCAACTCTTGTTGTTATCACTTAATTTGATCATTAGATATTTGTTTCTTGTACTAGTATTCTATTTTCCATCAATTTTATTAGGTATGCAATATTATTATAAAATTTAGTTATTTTTTTTTTATTTTTCTGTAATTCTGTCATAAACCGCCTGTCAATTGACTGTATTTCTGTGTAAACATTTCTTAAGTTTCTGTGTACAGCAGTGAAAGCTCTTGTATTGAAATTATAGCAAATTACCTGCATGATGACGATGTCAGAACTAGGCTCTGACACTTCAGAAGATGAAGAGGACATAGTTCCAGGTTCCTGCAACACCAACGCAAGACATACCGGAAAACAGTGTGCAACCTGGACCTCTGCTGCCAAAAAGTATGGAAATCAACGAACAAATACCAAATGTGCTTGATGATGACATTTTTGCTGGAACTGGCATAGACATGTCATCACAACCTAAAAATCCTAGAATTC